>NC_073386.1:14036962-14364045 GCF_028641065.1 Leucoraja erinaceus | reverse complement strand
ATTACAGCAATACACATCACATATATCTTATTATATTTGTTGTACCACTTCGTTTTTCGAGCTTTAAAAAAAGGTAGAAATAAAAGAAGTAAGGAAAGTGAGCAAGAATCGTGAAGGTGCAGGAAAGTGTTGGGAAAAGAAAGCCCCTTAGGGCAGAAGTTAGAGAAGGAAGTAAAGAAAGGAAATAGACGCTAGAAAGAAAAGGAAAAAAAGGAAAAACAATTGCTCTATTATAACACAAAACAACGCAAAAAAGGATATACCAACCGTGTTTTTTTTTTTATTTTATACCCCCCGTTACCAGATCCTGGTACCATCTATATTTTAAATTACTATTGCACCTTATGCTTGTAATAGTTCCATAAATGCAGACCACGTCTTTTGGAAGTGGTCTGCTTTGCCTGCTAGGAGGAGTCTCATCTCTTCCAGGTGTAGTGTTTCGAACATGTTTGAAATCCACATTTTTATTGTTGGTATTGGAGCATTTTTCCAAAATTTGAGTATAAGCTTTTTTCCCATTATTAGCCCGTAATTAAGTAAATTCTTTTGAAACACGTTTAATTCGGGGTTACCTTCCGATATTCAAAAAATGATCCATTCTGCTTTTGGTACAAGTTTTATTTTAATTAATTTTGTGAAGATTTCAAATATTTAGTTCCAGAATTTTTGGATTTTTATACAAAAATCAACAGAGTGCGCTATGGTAGCTTCTTGTGACTGACATTTATCACAAATGGGTGAGACATTGGGGAAAAGTTTATTTATTTTAGTTTTTGAATAATATAGTCTATGTAATGTTTTAAATTGAATTAGAGTATGTCGTACGTTAATCGAGCATTTATGCACATATAGTAAGTGTTTATCCCAGCTCTCTTTTGAAATTTTTATAGCTAGTTCTTGTTCCCAATCTCTTCTAATACCATCGGTTGTAGGTATTTCTATATTTAAAATAATGTTGTATAAGTATGATATTAGATTTGCTGATTCAGCCTTTGTCTTCATGGCTTCATCCAATAAGTCTGGGGGCATGTTATGATAGTTTTTTGCGTATTTTTTCAGATAGTCACGGATTTGAAGATATTTAAAATATTGATTATTTTTCAAATTATATTTCAGTTGTAATTGTTGAAATGATAATAATTTTCCTAATTCATACAAGTCTCCGAGTGTTTTGATTCCCATTCTTTCCCATTGTGTAAATGATTTATCTATAATTGAAGGTTTAAACAACGGGTTATTGACTATTGGCATTAAAAGAGATAGATTTCTTAATTTTAGTTTCTGTTTTATTTGTTTCCAAGTTCTAATTGTGCTATGTATCATTGGATTTTTATTATAATTTTTGTTATTCAGATTCATTGGTGAGAGGAGAGTCGCTCCTGTATTACACGGAGAGCAGTCCTCTCTCTCCATTAAGAGAAATGTTGTTAATGGGATTTTTTTGTTTTTACATTGAACCAGTGAACACCATTTTGTAATTAGAAGAAATCAAAACACCATAGAGACCAAACAAATCACATATACAATCCAGTTAAACTTCTGTTAAATTCAGAACATATGGGTCAAACACAGGCAGGTGGGACTAGTGTAGCTGGGACATGTTGGCCAGTGTGGGCAAGTTTGGTTGAAGGGCCTGTTTCCACGATGTATGGCTCTATGATTCTATGACACTAGGACCTTGTTAGAGATATGTTTAGTCCATATCCTATCTAGCCAGTGGTCACAATGGAGGCTAGCTATCCAGTTGGTGGAATGATCTGCTGCACTGGACAGCAGGAACAGTCTAGAAATGGTCCTTGGCCACTTGTTTGGCTGTTCTTGTTTGATGAAAGAAAAGGCCAGTAGGAGAGAAGGAGAGGTTGTGGGGAGAGCTGAACGGAATCAGATTCTGTAGAGCAAAATTGTGCCGAGATGAATAAAATTTTTGATAGGTGCTGAAGAAGGGTCCCGACCCGAAACATCGCCTTTCCATATCATCCAGAGATGCTGCCTGACCTGCTGAGTTACTCCAACATTTTGTTTCCCACACAGGATTCTAGCATCTGCAGTTGAATTGAATTGAATGCTCTATTGTCACATGGGACAAGTCACAAATAAATTATTTGCTTGATATGCAATTAGTCACCATATAAAGAGCGCTTACAGTCACAAATCCCCCCCCCCCCTTGTGACCCCCCCCCTTTGTCCTACCCCCCATCCCCTCCCCCCCCCACATGGTGGTCCCCCCATGCCAGGTCTTCCATTGTCCATTGTTCTACCCCCCCCCACGGCGGTCCCATGCAAGGTCCTACTTTATTCCTTCCCTCGGCAGTGGCGTTCTCACATCCACGTGTCCGTCCTCATCTGTCATTCTTTGTCTTTTTTAATTGCCCACATGTCGCTTGCAACATGCCTGATGCTATTCTACTCGAGGGGCGGCACGGTGGCCTAGCGGTTTTCTCCAGCGATCTTCAGTTTCCTCCCACACTCCAAAGACGTACAGGTGTGTAGGTTAATTGACTGGGTATAAATGTAAAATTGTCACTAGTGTGTGTACGGTAGTGTTAATGTGCGGGGATCGCTGGTCGTTGCGAAATCCATAGGCTGGAGGGCCTGTTTCTGCGATGTATATCAAAACTAAACTAAACAACGTTAATCACCAAGAGTAACCTTGTTTTAATCTTTAAGAAGGAACTGCAAATGCTGTCATCCTTGTTTTAATGCCTGTTTTGTTCTGAAGTACTGACCAGGATAAATACATTTGTGTTGATCTATTGCGTGACTCAGGCTTCGCGCCATTTCATCTACAGTGTGAATTGGCAGTTCAGAAGCCTGTGAGAAGTGATATGGCTTGGCAGCTTCTCACAGCAACTGATGGTTGATAAAATAATCTGTGGGAGGAGTGGACAGACATCTCCAGTTCTCCGGCAGAAAGATATATTTTGGCAGCTTGATATCACTCTTCACTTCTTCTGTGCCCACTGAGACAGAGCTGTCCATTGGTAACACCAGAGCACAAATTAATTCACACGGGTTGTATGGTTTGAGTGGTTGTTTTGTGAAGAATGTTCTGAGTTTTGTTATTTTTGTACACAGTGTGATTGCCAACATTCAAGGGAATTTTACATCAGTCCCTCCTTTCTCATTTAATGAACTGGACATCTTTTCTCTGTTAATATATTGTAATATATGGCCTCAGTCACATGAACAAGAAAGGTGTTCATTTTTCAAATATAAGAAAGAAGTCCTTGTAGCCACGGCATTAAACGGTGTGTTTATAATAACTCTGAAACAGACAGTAGAAAGAGAAGTCTCTGATATATAAAATAAACTATCTGACAAAAGCCCACAAAAGTCAGATCTGAAAGGCTGTCAAAAGACCTTAGCAAGACTAAACTTGAGTACAACAGCTCTATAATGGGTTGGAACATGGCAGAATATAAATGAAGGAAAGTCTAGAAAAACAGAGATTCAGTTCAGGTGATTCATTGGTAATGTCTGTCTAATTGGAACAGAGAACTACAAGAGCTCAGAAGGGGAAAACACAGAAAGTATGAAAGAAGCAGGTACCGTCAGTTAAAAATAAGGGACCACAGATAGTTGTGGGTCATGGCCAGATTTTATTTTATTTTAGCATGCTTCCCAAATGTATTGAAAGAAGAATAGGGAGAATGGAATGGAGTAAGCATGTCCGGAGAAGATTGTGTAAACGCCTCTACTATTCGAAGAAGTGATCAGCATGGTGGGAAAAGGCAGGAAATCCATCTGACCCAGGAAAATGGGAAAATAGCTGGGAAAGGGAGGTGAAAGTTGAAGGAAGATCTCGACCCGAAACGTCACCTAATCCTTTTCTCCAGAGATGCCGCCTGACCCGTTGAGTTACTCCAGCATTTTGTGTCCATCTTCTAAGAGTTAAAGGAGGTGGGGACATGATCCTGGTGAGTTGCACAATCTATGAACCCATGAGGAAGCTCAGATGAGAAAAGGAACTGTGCGGTGCAGGTTGTGAATATATGACGGAGATGTACGGAGATGTACGGAGATGTACGGAGATGTTGGAAGCTGAATATTTATGTGCAACGGAGGTCGTTTCCCTGCTGTTTCTGACAGGAAGGTAAAAACAGAGAGTGATGATTCTGGAACCGGTCGAACGCATTCGCTATTCACTTCCATGTGTGAAGTCTTTCATTTACTTCAACTGTATCAGTAATATCACTTGCCTTTTGCCCACTTCAAGCTTGTTTTCACTGCTGCACACAATCAATACTTTATCATTTTCATCCAGTCCTGATTTCTAATGCTCATGGTAATAGTTTAAAATGTGTAGGAAAGAACTGTAGATGCTGGTTTACACTGAAGGTAGACACAAAATTCTGGAGTAACTCAGCGGGGCAGGCAGCATCTCTGGATAGAAGGAATGGGTGACAATGAACAATGAACCATTCTACATTAACTTTTAATCATTTGCTTTGATTTATCGTTTTCACACCTTACCTCGTCATATTTCTAGGCTCCCTCTCCCCTGACTCGCAATCTGAAGAAGGGTCTCAACCCAAAACGTCACCCATTCCTTCTATCCTGAGATGCTGCATGTCCCACTGAGTTGCTCCAGCATTTTGTGCCTATTAACAGTTTCAAATGTTAGCTTGTTAATCATTCTTTCTTTCTTTCACAACATCATCTTCTTCATTTGCTTCACAACAATTAGCTTCTTGTCTTATTACTGGCTCGCTTTCTTATGGGGATTGCACATATTAATTTTCTGCCATCCATCATTTTATCTGCGGGTATTATGCCGCATGGTTTTTACTGACATGACTCACTAATTGTGAGTATTGCTGAAGGCAGCTGTCATAAAACAATATTAATGATTCAGAATGGCCCCACTTGGCTTCAAATGATTAAAATGCGTATAAATCAATTCTCAGACCAAAACCGATCCCCACTACTTACAAGGTTGCATGCAATATATGTACATTTTAAGGCTGACGTGTATTGCCCATTGTATTGAAACCGTCATTTTATCTGCCACATTGATAACATTCGTAGTATAAACTCTTGAGACATTGCAGTCGCCAAGTGAAGATATCTGCTCTTCCATAATGGTTGCAGGCACATCTCCTGGTGTCAGAGGAGGTTGCATGCTAATTCCCAAAGTTACAATTTATTTGGGGAATGCTAAGATCAAGTTTACACTGGCAGGCAAATTGCTAGAGATGACGTTTCATATGTGGGTGATTATCAGAGAAAGTTGATGCTCAGTCACAGGATGTTGCCAATGTCTCGACCCAAAGACATATTCAACGGCAGACACGATGTAACAGAAGTAGCTTTTTTTTGTGTGTGGAAACAAGACTGTCTAAAATGTCATTCTCGTTGACTTCAAAAGAAGAGGTTTGAAGTCAGATTGCCACATGCTGACATTACTGTGTGGCAATGTTATGCACTACCAAGCTGGAATGAAAGGCCATGCAATTCTAATGCTATCAAAGTACACTGAGAATGATTTCAAATAAGTAATTACGCTGAGATGAAAGTATTAGTCAGTATATTTGGGACTGATTTAAGGTCTAGGATAGATAATCCTTCCTTCCAGAGCTGCTTTCAATCACTTTCGAGCAAATAGCTAATCTGCTTGTAAGGCTGCAGTGAATGGTAAATGATGTAATTGTAAGAAAAGCAGTATCTCTAAAAGGTCGGGTGTACACAGTGATAATTTGCAAGTAAAGGTAGACTCAGAGGTTTAAAGGTCAAATCTAACACTTTACATAATTGTTTGCTAATTGTGTCTAATAGCCTCACCAGTGGGCAGTGGGAAGTCAGTGGCTCCATTTCTTGGTGCCATGCCAACAGTAGGAAGTTCCAAATTACTCTATGGTGCACTCCAGCAAAATACTATTCTGTTTGTACAAGCGGTTTATGTATTTCAGAGAATAAAAAATAAGGGAAAAGAAGATACAACTTGGTTGTCTTTTGTGTTTTTTATCCCCCATTCACTGTGAGACAATAAACAATGGTGAGGCTCGGAAAAAAGAAATCAGCAAAAGTAACCAGCTCCCGATCACCAAACCAATACCAGGATTGTATCTGGATTGTATGTTTGTATGAAGAAGGGTCCCGATTCGAAACGTCACCTATTATTTTTCTCCAGAGATCCTGCTGAGTTACTCCAGCATTTTTATGTCTACCTTCTTGTGTTGTGGACCCTTCAGCTTTAAAAAGGAATCAAAAAAGAAAGAAAAATATGGAAAAAAGGAAGTGCCGATGCTGGTTTACAGAAAAGGACACAAAGTGCTGGAGTAACCCAGCAGGGCAGGCAGCATCTCTGGAAAACACGGATAGGCGAGGTTTCAGGTGGGAACCTCCATTCAGTTTGAAGGAAGGTCCCGACTCATGTTCTCCAGTGATGCTGCCTGTCCCGCTGTGTTACTCTGGCATTTTGTGTCCTTTAAGGAAAGAGAAACGTTGAACAGAAGAAAAAAAAGAGAAAATAGTACTTTTCTATATAAATTTGGTGAAACTAATCTTAAAATACATCTTGTTAAAAGGGTGCCCAGGCCACATAGTAGTGCAGTGTGAGATTCAGAAGAAAAATGTCAAGGGGTGTGATGTGTTTCCTTTAGTGTAGTTCAACCTTTTAGAGAAACGTTGTTAGCTGATTTTACTAGTGTTGATTTCTGCACGTCACAATTACACAGCCATTTGGGCATTGAGCAAAATAAAAATGTGATTATTATTTGATCCAAGCATGGCGGAGAGGCACAGAGATCAGATTTATGTACTATTGGCTGATTGACTGCAGGAGTGTGCCCATGAACACACTGGCACATATGAATCGCAACTAGATGGATTACAGAATAGTTTATCATTGTCATGTGTATCGAGGTACAGTGAATAGCTTTTTTATTGAGTGCTTTCCAGTCAACAATCTGACTATACATGATTACCATCAAGCAATCCACTGTGTACAGATACAGGATAAAGAGTGTATATATCATTAGGGCCAGATAGAGTCTGATTAAAGAGAGTTAATGGGGCAGCATTGTGGGCAGCGA
This sequence comes from Leucoraja erinaceus, assembly GCF_028641065.1. Classification (NCBI taxonomy): domain Eukaryota; kingdom Metazoa; phylum Chordata; class Chondrichthyes; order Rajiformes; family Rajidae; genus Leucoraja; species Leucoraja erinaceus. The sequence continues at coordinate 14,357,011 of NC_073386.1, read as the reverse complement.
TAGAGCTGCTGCCTTACAGCACTTTCAGCACCAGAGAAGTGGGTTCGATCCCGACTACGGGTGCTGTCTGTACAAAGTTAGTATGTTCTCCCCGTGACCACGTGGGTTTTCTCCGAGACCTTCGGTTTCCTCCCACACTCCAAAGACTAACAAGTTGGTAGGTTAATCGGTTTGGTATTAATGTTTATTGTCTCTAGTGTGTGTAGGACAGTGTTGATGTGCGGGGACCCGCTGGTTGGTACGGACTCGGTGGGCCGACTGGCCTGTTTCCGCTCTGTATCTCTAAACTAAATTAAACTAACCTAAAGTTTAAAGGTATTCAATGAGGTAGATAGGTCTGGACCGCACTAATAGCATGCGACAAATAAACTTTTCACTGTACATCGTACACATGACAATAAACTAAACTCAAATAAACTAAACCATTAAAGAATAAAATAGGAAATTGTTAATATTAAATGAAACAAAACACAATATGTGAATATTTTAAAGTGGATATAAATTGCTAGAAAGTTCCCCTTATTTAGCTTCATGTAACAAAATATATTGTTGCAAGATAACCTTAATGTGATTAATAAATATACTCATGATATCTAAGCAGCATTATTACGTTGGAGAGAATTTTCCAGTGTTACGGTGCAACAGGAGATGCCTTGGAAAATGGTTGACTGAAAAAACATGATTTGTTTTTCGAATGTTGATGTTCCAATTACTATTTACATCACTTACTTGTTAATTATAGTCTGGAGTCATAAGATGCTACAGTAGAGAAACAGGCTTTTCAGCGAATTCCAACATGTCTGTTCTCGCCTTTCAAGTGCCTACATACCTGGAGTACATAAGCATTGTACCCAGAAATAAATACACAATTCCAGCTGGGGCCAGGCTGGTATTTTAGATCAGTTTAACATACTTTCCCATGTCAATACTGTACTAAATCTATTCATGAAGCCTGACATGCTTTATGCAGTAACAAATACGATACAATACAATAGAACTTTATTTATCCCAGGAGGGAAATTGATCTGTCAACAGTTATAAAAACACAAAATACATGAAACATGAAATTAAAGTGAAAGGATTGGGGATGTGCAAAGATTGGGGAGGAGGGGGGGAGGGGGGGGGGGGGGGGGGGGGGGGGGGGGGGGGGGGGGGGGGGGATGACAATCTCAGTCTAATTCATGACAGAAGGATGAGAAGTTGTTCAGATTGATAGCCACGGGGAAGAAAGATTTCTCTGTGGCGTTCTGTCCTGCATCTTGGATCTGTTACCCAGTCCTGCCACCTTCAAACATTTGTGGCCATTTTCCCAGGCTCTTTGTTCATGCCCCACCTTTAAAAGTGGACCCTTTAAGCATTCATTGTTCTTCAAGTGATCCAGCTGCACCGCTGTAAGAGCAAAAATAGAAAGTCCACGCGGAGTTGGTGTTCGAAGTAACATGCGATTTATTAAGACTGGTGATTGAACACCAGGAGGCCAGCCAAAGCGGACCTGGAAAGTGTGACTTTGGTACATTTTTTATATTCTCAGATGACGAGGTTACTCAGAAACTTGATTAACAGTACGGGATTTTGCAGAGACTTGATTAAAGGGCATGTCCCACTTGGGCGTCATTTGCGCGTCACGCAGGTGGCGGGCGAGGATTTTGAGCACCCCAAAATCCTGGGGCGCCGCGCTCTCACCGCGCGTCACTGCCTATGTCACCACGTCTCAGCACGCGCATGTGTGCGTCATAACACGCGGGTCTTGCGTCGTGATGCGTTAATGATGTTGCGTAAATGACGTGCAAATAACGCCCAAGTGGGACAGGCCCTTAACAAAACAACATAGTCTTAATTACAGAACGGAACTCAGAAATAATTAGTTAGGCCGCAAACAGATTTAGATGGTATCAGTGTAGATAGGCACTTGATAGTTGGCTGACACATAATGAGCCGAAGGGACTATTTCTGTGCTGCAAAACCTTATGGCTCCATCTTACAGCAGTGCCTCAGATGGCTAGGTGCCATGGATTTGACACCCACGTACCTCGAACACCACCTCTGCGAATCTTCTTTGGTGATGTATTTCCACATGAAGAATGAATATGAAAGAAAATTGTCATTTAAACCTGTGATTTCTGTGAACTGGAAAATTATGCACAGCTAAATTTCTGAAAGAGAATTATCCAGTCATCCTGTATTTGCAGAAACATTCATTTATCACATGTCAAGCTACTAATGAGACATTGAACACAGTAAAGTTAAAAATGTTTTATATTCCAAGTGTGCACCGTGCAAATTAGAGTCATATACAGTCCAGTATTATGTTGGACACATCTGAATAACAATTAAGAAAATTACATTTTTTCCAAATGATGGCTGCATTTGCTCCGTCCATACCAATATGTTGGACCAGGGAATATCTAAGGTCTGACTGGGAATGTTATAAGAATGCACTGAAGAAAATACATCAAAAGTACACTCAAAAGAATACATTTATCAAGACCTAGTTACTGAGAAGGTTGCTGCACATTTATCGACATTCTATAAGGCTCTAGATAATGAGGAAGTGGATATTCAGTTATATTGATAATTGCAGGTATTACAATATTTGAGTCACATTGTGATGTGATTAGTTGGACAATGTGTCAAGGCTGTGGTCTGCAGCAGAGTTGAAATATATATTTTTTAGACATGCAGCACGGAAACAGGCCCTTCAGTCCATCGAGTCCGAACTCACCAGTGATCCCTGCACATTAACACTGTCCTACACACACTAGGGACAATATTGTACATACACCAAGCCAATTAACCTACATACCTGTACGTCTTTGGAGTGTGGGAGGAAACCGAAGATCTCGGAGAAAACCTACGCGGTCACGGGGAGAACGTTCAAACTCCATAGTCGGGGTCGAACCCGGGTCTCCGGCGCAGCAAGCGCTGTAAGGCGGCAACTCTACCGCTGCTCCACCGTTGTTTAAAAATTGCACCATCCCCCCCCCCACCTCCGTCCAATACTCTCATCTGACCTGAATGTCACCAGAAGTGTTAGAACACAGGTCAGCAGTTCATCACTCCCATTGAACATTCTCCTTTCAAAAGAACCTTAACCTGACTGGAAGGAAAAGTGGAAAAAGCCCCACCACTTGATGTCAAACTCACTAGCTCAGGTGCCTAATAGAATGGAGCAACGATCAGCATATGATAATAATAATAATAATAATAATAATAATAATAATAATAATAATAATAATAATAATAATAATAATAATAATACATTTTATTTGGGGGCGCCTTTCAAAAATCTCAAGGACACCTTACAGAGATTAACAAGAATAATAAAACATATAATCGGAATAAAATAAATAATAAAGACATCACCAAAACACAAATTAAAAACAGAATTCAGTCCAAAGACAAAAAAAATCAAAAACACAATATGAAGAGAGAGCAGCGGCAGCTAAAGCGCGCCAGCGTCCACTCTCCCTTCCGACAGCCATCTTGGACACAGACTAACACAAAAAAATGCGTGTAGGAAGGAACTGCTGATGCTGGTTTAAACCAAAGATAGGCACAAAAAGTTGGAGTAACTCAGCGCGTCAAACAGCATCACTGGAGGAAAGGAATGGGTGACGTTTCGGGTCGTGACCCTTCTTCAGACTCAGATAGATAGATAGATCCTTTATTGTCATTCAGACCTTTCGGTCTGAACGAAACTATGTTGCCTGCAGTCATACACAGAATCAATAATAACAAAACATACAATAAACACCAATTAAACATCCACCACAGTGAGTTCACCAAGCACATCCTCACTGTGATGGAGGCAAAGTCTTAGTTTCCATCTCTTCCCTCCTTGTTCTCCCTCTGCGCTGAGGCGGTCGATCCAGGCCGGAGATGCCGCTCTCCAGTCCAGCGGACCTCCGTGGTGATGTCGCCGCTGCCGATAGCCGGAACGCCATCCCCGCTCCGAGACGGCCCGCCACAGCATCAGCTCCGGGCTGCCGCCCCAGCTCCAGGTCGCCGCCCCTGCTCCAGGTCCCGCAGTCTCCGCACCGGGCCGCTGCCCCAGCTCCAGGCCGATGCCCCAGCTCCAGGCCGATGCCTCAGCTCCAGGTCGCCGCCCCAGCTCCGGGTCCTGCAGTCTCCGCTCTGGGCCGCTGCCCCAGCTCCAGGTCGCCGCCCCAGCTCCGGGTCCTGCAGTCTCCGCACCGGGCCGCTGCCCCAGCTCCAGGCCACCGCCCCAGCTTCTGGTCCCGCAGTCGCTGCTCCAGGTCCCGCCGTCTCCGCTCCGGGCCGCTGCTCCAGCTCCAGGCCGCTGCCCCAGCTCCGGGCCCCGCAGTCTCAGCTCCGAGCCCCGCTGCATCAGCCCCAGGCCGCCGCCGAAAGCCAGAACGCCGCACCAGCAAGTCGGGCCACCGCTGCTCAGCCCCGAAGATGGCCAGCCTCTCGTTGGTAAGTCCTGGCTGGCTCTGCCTCCGGAGCCTCGGGGTCAGTCGCAGGCTGGAGGCCGCCAGCTCCGCCATTAGGCCTCAGCGCAGACGGAGGCAGAGAAGGGGGATACGACATGAAAAAGTCGCATTCCCCCGAAGGAAGAGACAGAGAACATGTTCCACCCCCTCTAACACAACCCAACAAACCAAAACTTAACCAAAACAAGACAAAAAAAACAACAGAAAAAAGTAAAGACAGACGGACTGCAGGCGAGCCGCAGCTGTTAACAGTGCCGCCACTTCCGGACGACGGGGATCAGGGGAAAGGGAAATTAGAGATATAGATGGTGATATAGAGAGATATAGAACAAATGACTTAAAGGTATGCAAAAAAAGTAATGATGAAAATGGAACTGGCCATTATTTGGTGAGAACGAGTTACAAACAATGAGACCCAACATATGATCTGCATGATGATGTACGGGATACAAATGACCAACAGATAAGTCAGGGATACGGACAGCACAGGTACTAGATCCACAAACGACTATGAAGCATTTCCTACAGAGGGTTTACATGAGGACAAAGCTGGAGATGAAGCCTGGTAGTATAAATTTCACACTTGGTACATTAGCAACCCTGATAAAGAAAATTTAGTGGAGAGCGCACCAGCTTGGCGGAAGGCTTCATGCTGAGGTTTTGAAGCCTATCCTGTCCCTTGTGGACATGTCACAGTGCAAGTGGGCAGCTGGGCAGAATCCAAGTGCCATGGTGGTACCTTGGACTGCACTCACTCAAAGTCAGCTTGCTACCATTGCAGCTGCAGCTTGAGGTTTATGTAAAGGTTTGTCAGGTCTTACAGATTCTTAGGATGAACAAAGCATCTTCCCTGGAGGATGTGAGGAAGTGAGGTATTTGTTCAGGATACCCTGCCTTTGACCTGCTCTTGTAAACCACACTAAATATGTTGTTGTGTGAGAAAGAACTGTAGAAATCAAATGTAGACACAAAATGCTGGAGTAACTCAGCGGGTGAGGCAGCATCTAAAGGTAGACACAAAATGCTGGAGTAACTCAACGGGTGAGGCAGTCTCTAAAATATATTTTGTCCACTTCACTGCGAAATAGGTGCTGTCTCACCAGCTGAGTTACTCCAGCATTTTGTGTCTACACTAAAACATGTTGTTAGTCCAGCTGGGCTTTTAGTCAGCAGTGATCCTCAGTATTTTGATGTTGTGGCTTTCAGTGATAGTCATATCATTAAATGTCAAGGGTTGGGCTCTCTCTAGTTGGAGGTGAGCATTGCCTGGCATTTTCATCACATGAATATTACTTTACTGCATTCCAAAGAATAACAACATATGTGCCAGCATCTGAGAGCCACTGGTTTGTGTACTAGATATGAAGTCAGCATGATGTCTAAACATCCATTTTCAATCCCTGCAGTGTTTACGATACAATATGATACGTTAGAACTTTATTTATCCCATGAGGAAAATTGATCTGCCAACAGTCATAAAACACAAGAGACATGAAACATGAAATTAAAGTGATGAGCGAAAAGGAAGTGTAAAGATTTGGGGGGAGGGGAGTCTCAGTCTACCCCATGACAAATCGAATATAGGAGCAAAGAGGTCCTTCTGCAGTTGTACAGAGCCCTAGTGAGACCACACCTGGAGTATTGTGTGCAGTTCTGGTCCCCTAATTTGAGGAAGGACATTATTGCTATTGAGGGTGTGCAGCATAGGTTTACAAGGTTAATTCCCGGGATGGCGGGACGGTCATATGCTGAGAGAATGAAGCAGCTGGGCTTGTACACTCTGGAGTTTAAAAGAATGAGAGGATATCTTATTGAAACATATAAGATTGTTAAGGGCTTGGACACGCTAGAGGAAGGAAACATGTCCCGATGTTGGGGGAGTCCAGAACCAGGGGCCACAGTTTAAGAATAAGGAGTAAGCCATTTAGAACGGTGACGAGGAAACACTTTTTCTCACAGAGGGAGGTGAGTCTGTGGAATTCTCTGCCTCAGAGGGCGGTGGATGCTTTCAAGAGAGAGCTAGATGGGGCTATTAAAAATAGCAGTCAGGGGATATGGGGAGAAGGCAGGAACGGGGTACTGTTTGGGGATGATCAGCCATGATCACATTAAATGGCACTGCTGGCTCGAAGGGCCAAAATGACCTATTCCTGCACCCATTGTCTATTGTCTATTGTCTATAAAGAGGGTGTGATTTTGCAAAGTGCTGCTGGTAGGTTGGAGGTTTGTGGTCTTCCTCCGACAGGATATGTGCTCATCCTTGCCAGGTTAAAGCAAGATTTGTCTAGACTATTGAATGAGTTGAATGTCAACTTTGGATGAAATCTCTCACTTCACATGTTAACACTTTACTAATATGGATCCAATACAGAGACAACAAGCTGGAGTGACTCAGCAGGTCCGGCAGCATCTCTGGAGAAAAGGAATTGGTGGCTTTTCGTTTCGAAGTGTTACTCCAGCCTTTTGTGTCTGCCTTTGGTTTAAAACAGCATCTTCAGTACCTCTCTATACATTGGATCCAATACAGTTCACCACACAAACCAAAGGCATCATCTTGAAGCTCAAGGCCATTGACAATTCTCCACAATTGCACATCAACAATGCCCATTTCCGACCATGCTTTTTTGTGGAGGGTTTTCGGTGTTTCCTGGAGAAGTTGGGTTCAATATCCTGAGAAGTTTATGATGCTGAAGTGTTGCCTGCTGTCTGACATGTTATGAGTTTTACGTGCTGGAACATGATTCTTTTGATGGTACTTGAAATAAAAAGAAAATGTACCTGTGAAACTCAACAATCTGCAACCGTTCATTTTCATTGTGTTTTCACAAGTGTTTCTAATAGGCACATCCCTCACAAAGGTGGAGAGTTCAACTAATTGTGACAATGAGAAATAAGTTATAAGGACAATGTGTAAAATTGCATTGAATGGTTCATTAAATTTAGAATATGACAATGGAATATACTGGCATTTCACCGGAGATTGTAACATTGAAATGTAGAAGTGGAGAAAATACAAGCTGATGTAGGCCATTTGGCCCTATGAATCTGTTCGACCATTCAACACAATCATAGCCATTTGTCCGAATAAAATATCCTGTTCTTACCTTCTCCCCAAATCCCTCGCTCTCTACAGCCATAACAACTAATGTAAATCCTTGAATGCGTTAAATAACTTGGCTTCATCTCCCATCTGCGGTAGAGCATTTCCATTTCACCACTTCAACTAGGAAAGCTCGCCTCTTACATTGTTTGCCCCTTATCCTTTGACTGAGATCCTTAGTCCTGAACTCCCCTCCCTTTGAGCGCATCTTGCCTGCATTCAGTCTGGTGTTGAAGGTGCAATAAGTTCATAACTCATAGGAGCAGAAGTGGCCATTCGACCCATCGAGGCTTCTCCTCCATTCAATCATGGCTGATCTATCGTTCCCTGTCCAGCAAACAATATAAGATGGAGAGTAGAGATTTCTTCATTGAAGTGGTGGAATTCTCTACAACCGTGGGAACAACCACCCCATTTATTTCTAATTCTGACCTCTTCTTTATTCTAAAATTTAACAATTTAGCCTTTTGACACCCTTATGCCCCTGCCCCACTTAGGAAACCTGAACGGAAACCTTTGGAGACTTTGTGCCCAACCCGAGGTTTCTGGCGGTTGCAGGTAGTGGAAGCAGGTAGGGAGACTGACAAAAACCTCCGGGAACCTCCGGGAACCGCACGGAAACCTTGGGTGGGGCACAAAGTCTCCAGAGGTTTCCGTTCAGGTTTCCTAAGTGGGACAGGGGCATTACTAATCAAGTACCTGTCAATCTCCACTTTAAAAAATACTTAGTCTCCACAGCTGTCTGTGGTAATGAATTCCAATGATTCACCAGCCCCAGGCTAAAGAAATTCCGCATCATCTCCTTTCTAATGGTATGTCCTTTTATTTTGCCCCAAGACTAGTTCTAGAGTGGAAACATCCATTATCAGGAATTTGGGACATAATAGAAAAATGAATGCCTTTCCAAATGAATTAACAAAGGGCACTTAAGATTACAAATGTACGTGAAAGTTACCCAAGCAGCAATTGGTGGTATTGCCAGCTACTTGAGATCAAATCTGTTCACTAACAATTCAATAGAAATATAATGTTCATTCTTCATAAGTGTATTTGCAGCTTGGCTCAGTACATTGAATGGAATGTGTGTAACCAAATGGCATTCTATAATAGTAGAATTAAAAATCAAGTTTCAAACGGCACCTGGAAAATATAGCAATACGTTTATCTTTGTTAGTCTGCACTAGTACATACAATTACCTTCAAAGTCTGAAGCAGTATCAGTTTCAGTTCAGTTTAGTTTATTGTCACGTGTACCGAGGTACAGTGAAACAATTTTTGGTGCGTGCTAGCCAGTCAGCAGAAAGACAATACATGGTTACAATCAATCCATTTACAGTGTATAGATGCATGACAAGGGGATAATATTTAGTGCAAGGTAAAGCCAGCAGTATTTTGTAGCAATCACCAGTAAAAATTAAATCATTATTATTTAGACTACGAATGTGAATATTTCACTCATATCCTGCTTCACTGAGAATTGCTATTCCTTAACCTAACGGCCACTCCCAGTTAAGTGTGAGGTGCTGCATTTTAGGGAGTCAAACCAGGCCATGATCTTCACAGAGAATTTCAGGGCCCTGAGGAGTGTTGTAGGGCAGAGGGTCTTTGGAGTGCAGGACATAGTTCCCTGAAAGTGGTGTCACATTTATACAGGGTGTTAAAGAAGGCTTTGGTATATGGACTTCATCAGTAGCATAATGAGTATAGAAGTTGGGATGTGTAAGAAGGAACTGCAGATTTTGGTTTAAACCGGAGATAGACACAAAAAACTGGAGTAACTCAGCGGGACAGGCAGCGTCTCTGGAGAGAAGGAATCGGTGACGTTTCGTATCGAGACCCTTCTTCAGTGATACTGTTTTCAAGATGTTGGTGAGGGCACATTTGGAGCACTGTATTCAATTTTGGTCACCCTGTCATTAACCTGGAAAGAATGCAGAGAATATTTACGAGGATGTTGCCAAGGCCCATGGGCCTGTGCTAAAGGGAGAGGATGGACAGGCTAGGACTTTATTCCTTGCCGTGGAGGAGGCTGAGGGGTGATTTTATAGAGGTGTATAAAATCATGAGGGGAATAGATAGGGTTAATGCACACTGCCTCACAATGCACTGAGGGTCGGGGAAATGAAAAACCATAAGATTAAAGTGAGATGGGCAAGATTTAAGGGAATTTAAGGGAACTTGAGGAGAAATATTTTCACTCATAGAGTGGTGGGGATATGGGGTGAGCTGCCAGAGGAAGTAGTTGAGCCTGGTACTACAATAGCATTTAAAGGACACTTGGACAGGTGCATGGATAGGAAAGGTTTAGAGATAGGATGGGCCAAATGCAGGCAAATGGGACAGGCTTTGTGGGGTATCTCAGTTGACAAGAGCAAGTTGGGCCAAAGAGCTTGTTCCCATACTGGATGACTCTATGACTTTAAGTTAAGTCGACTTTATTGTCATATGGACAAGTACGTTGAGGTTCAGGTGCAATGAAAAACTTGTTTGCACATCGACTCAGATTACACACATGAACACTCAATGGGGATGAAGCATTCAGGATCGTATTGAACACCTCAAGGCCATGCACATAGCACCGTACATAAGCTCTGCAACAGCAAAGATGCTGCAGGCATTGAAGCACTTATGTAGACTAATCACTGTTTTGAATTAGTCAAATAGAACTGTGGATTTACACTGTGCATTGATGGATTTTAGGAAGCGTATAATCTGTATTAGTAAAATTAATTGAGGAATAAATGAAGGACCAAGCAGATTTATCCTGCTTTTCTTTGAAAAGTGCCATGGATCTTTTAAGTACATGTGAGAGGAGATACTGAGTGCAGCATTTCCCTGGTACTGCACAGATATGACCGTGTAGAGATTCTGGTTGAGATTTCTTTGAATAATGTTTTACAGATAGGTGCGGCAATTGTAGGGTGGGACGTGGCGGTGGGACTGCACCATGGTGCAGCGGTAGAGTTGCTGCCGCCAGAGACCCGGGTTCGATCCTGACTGCGGGTGCTGGCTGTATGGTTTGTACGTTCTCCCCGTGACCACTTGGATTTTCTCCGGGAGTGCCGGTTTCCTCCCATATTCCAAAGATGTACAGGTCTGTAGGTTAATTGGCTTTGATAAGAATTGTAAATTGTCCCTAACGTGTAGGATCGTGCTCGTGTACAGGGATTGTTGGTCGACTCAGATCGTAAGGCAGCAACTCTACCATTGCACCACTGTGCCACCCCTTTCGTCGGCTGTGTTCCGTAATGTTTTTTAGGATTCCCAGCAGAGTCATGAGGGCCACAGAGTGCTCTCTCCTGGGAAGTCTGCATTCTGCATCCAAATCTCCACTCCAAGGATATCATGAAAAAGGGTGAGAACAGTACAAATGTTCCCATTAGAATTTTACAAAACCTTCTGATTCAGGAACTATTCCTTTGGAATGGAAAATTACATTTATTTCTCCATTATTTAAGGTTTTACAAGATGACACCATATTTGCCGCCAGAGTGGATGTAATAATCCAGTTTGGTGGCCACAGTGTATCAAGCGACCAAGATTGATTTGATGCACGTTATATATAATTCATGCGCCAAATGCTTTTTCCTGCAGAAATTATCCTACTTTCATGGTTAAATTGTCATAAAGGGATAGATAGCATTTTAGCAGGTCCTTCAGCCCAATGAGCCTATGCTTTCCTGGTTGGGTTGCTCCTGGGCCTGGCCAAGCTGGCCATCCGCGAGTCACGGCGCCAGGCGGCGGAGGGCTCTACCCGGGCCAGCTGCCTGCCCCTTTTCCGGGGTTACGTCCGTGCCCGGGTGGGATTAGAAAGGGAATACGCCCTGTCTGTGGGCACCCTGAGGGAGTTCCGGGACCGCTGGGCTCCGCAGGGTGTTGAATGTATCCTCAATAAGGATTGTATCATAATTGTATAATAGTTTATTATGGATATATGTTTGTATTGTATTTATGGTGGTGGGTTCTGGCTTGTTTTATTGTAGTGTAAATATTATTTTTTAATATTTGAATAAATTTTTTGATTAAAAAAAAAAAAAAAAAAAAAAAAATGAGTCTATGCTTGTCATCATAGTGCAATTATACTAATTTTGTGTTAACGCTAATTCCATTTTATTTACCCCACATTCTCATCAATTCTGCGTGGATTTATTTATGGAGATTTATGGATGTACCCTCATGGAAATTTACAGATTAGTTTATAGATACAGCATGGAAATATAGAAGATAGAAACATAGAAAATAGGTGCAGGAGTAGGCCATTCGGCCCTTCAAGCCTGCACCGCCATTCAATATGATCATGGCTGATCATCCAACTCATTATCCCGTACCTGCCTTCTCTCCATACCCCCTGATCCCCTTAGCCACAAGGGCCACATCTAACTCCCTCTTAAATATAGCCAATGAACTGGCCTCAACTACCTTCTGTGGCAGAGAATTCCAAAGATTCATCACTCTCTGTGTGAAAACTGTTTTTCTCATCTCACAGGCCATTCAGCCCACCAAGTCTGCACTGAACACAGTCCAAGTCAAGTCAAGTCAAGTTTATTCATCACATACACATACGAGATGTGCAGTGAAATGAAAAGTGGCAATGCTCGCGGACTTTGTGCAAAAAGACAAACAGACAAACAACCAAACAAACTATAAACACAATCATAAACACACACATATTCTTTTACATATTAAATATTGGAAGGAAAAACGTTCAGTAAAGTTAGTCCCTGGTGAGATTTACAGTCCGAATGGCCTCTGGGAAGAAACTCCTTCTCAACCACTCTGTTCTCACAGCATGGCAACGGAGGCGTTTGCCTGACCGTAGCAGCTGGAACAGTCCGTTGCATGGGTGGGAGGGGTCTGCTATGATTTTGTTGGCTCTGGAGTTGCACCTCCTGATGTATAGTTCCTGCAGGGGGGCGAGTGAAGTTCCCATAGTGCGTTCGGCCGAACGCATTACTCACTGCAGAGCCTTCTTGTCCTGGGCAGAGCAATTCCCAAACCAGATGGTAATATTTCCGGACAAGATGCTTTCCACAGCCGCTGCGTAGAAGCACTGGAGGATCCTCGGAGACACTCTGAATTTCCTCAATTGCTTGAGGTGGTAAAGTCTACTCTGCCATTCAATCATGACTGATCTATCTTTCACTCTCAATCCCATTCTCCTGCTTTCTCCTCAAGACATTTGACTCCCTTACTAATTAAGAACCTATCACTCTCTGCTTTAAAAAGACTTGGCATCCACAGCCGTCTGTGGCAAGAGGAATTGTACTGATCCTCTCCACGTTCGGCCAAAAGAAAGCAAGAAAATAGTCTTGAGAGCATTACACTTGTTGGGAAAGTGTTGGAGTCTTCAATTAAAGATGGAGCAGTTGAACTTTTAAAACTGTCAGTTGATCAGAGAGATCCAGCCTAGAAATGGTGTTTGAGGAGATAACAAAGCAGTGTACAGAGGATTGTGTGTGAATATTAGTCACATTGATTTCCAGAAGCCATTTACTTTAAAGTTGAAGGCTAAGGAATTGAACACAATATATTGACTGAGCTCGGAATATGGCTGAACATCAAAATGCAGAGAGCAGGGTTAATGGCCAGGTATTCATGTTCGAAATATGATTAATGGTGTTCTTTAATTGTTTGAGTTAGAGTGTAATTTCATATTTTGTTATATTGACTTGAATAATATGATGGAAAGTCAACAGTCCAGGTTCATGTTAACACAATGGTACACAGCATGGGTGGTTTAATTTAGAGATACAGCATGGAAACAGGCCATTCAGCCCACTAGGTCTGCACCGACCACAATCCCCGCACATTAACGCTATCCTACACACTAGGGACAAATGACACTTATACCAAGCCAATTAATGTACAAACCTGTCTGTCTTTGGAGCTTGGGAGGAAACCGAAGATCTCAGAAAAAAACCACGCGGTCACAGAGACAACGTACAAACTCTGTACAAACAGCACCCGTAGTCGGAATTGAACCAAGATCTCCAGCGCTGCAAGCGCTGCAAGGCAACAACTCTACCACTGCACCACTATGCCGCATTAGAATTTAAAATTTTGAAGTGATATTAATAGATTGTGTGAATGGACATAATTGTAGGCATATGAGACCCTTTGAGATTCAGAGGAACATTGAAACTGGAAGAGAAAAATTAACAGAACTTAATCCCCAGGTATTTTCCATCATTCAGCGAAGTCTTGGCTCATCTGTGACTCGATTCCATGCAAGTAGATTTTCAGAGACACAAGAGAATGCTGATGCTGGAATATGGAGTAACAAGTAATTTACTGGAGAAACTCAGCGGGTTGAGAACATCTGCGAATGAATGAATGAATGAATGATACCTTGTTTGTCCCATGTACCTGGGTACAGTGAAATGCGTTGTTTTGCATACAACCCGGTAAAATCATATAGCAGGCCACACCCAGGCAGTACAAAAGTTCACCGACCAGTCCTACCTACTACCTGCCACAGCACAAGGCCTCAGTATGGCAGTAGAGGAGGCCCAAGACGAAAAGGTCAATGTGGGAATGGGAAGATGAGTTAAAATGGTTAGTAACCAGGACATCCTGCAGGCCTCTGGCAGACCGAGCACAAGTGTTCGGCAAAATGGATGCCTAGCATATGCTAGGTCGCACCAATGTAAAGGAGGTGACATAAGGAGCACCGAATGAAGTAGATGCAGTAGATGGGATTGGAGGATGTGCATGTGCATCTCTGTCTCACTTGGAAAACTTGCTGGGTCCCTAGAAGTAGGTGAGGGAGAAGGCATCGGGACAAGTGTTACAACTCCTTTGGTTTAATTTAGCGGGTCAGGCAGCACTTTTGAGAACATGGATAAGCGACGTTCTGAGTTGGGATCTTCTTCAGAGTCCTAAAAAGGTCACAATTCAGAACGTTGTCTATCCATATCCTCCTGATGTGCTGCCTGACCATCTGAGTTAATCCAGCACTTTATTTTCTACATAAGATTCCAGCACCTGCAGTTCCTTGTGTATACAGGAAGACAAAGCTTGGGATTTAGTCGGCCATTGGGATGTTGCAATAAAAAATTTCCTGCATGATTAATTTATTTTACCCCGAAAGAGCCGTGATATACTGCTGAATATTAACATTAAGCTGTGACATGAATGTACTTACACACCACACATTCTACTAGCTTTGGCAATTATTCCCGAACAATATGGTTACATTTTAACACGTTTGTCAATTAACACATCAAAATATTTTTCCTGCCATATTTTATTAGCTTCATTTATTATTGCGAAATGATATTTGCTGCTTTTAAATTCCAATATAAATGGCTTTGCATATCTTAACATTAATTGCTGTTTGTTCTTTTGCCAGTTGTGGTAATGTGTACGAAGTGATATTAGAAAGAACAAATTGTCCTCGCACCAGCCTGTAACCGCTGATGCACAACCCACAAAACTGCAAGGAGCTCCCTTTCTGGCTGGGAGAAGGTAAGATGGAATATGTATGGGAAACATGCGTGGTATGATAAAAGGACATAAAGTTCTGGAGTAGCTCAACAGGTCATAGTCATAGAGTCATAGTCATAGAGTGATACAGCGTAGAACCAGGCCCTTCGGCCCAACTTGCCCACACCGACAAACATGGCCCATCTATACTAGTCCTACCTGCCTGGCTTTGGCCCATATCCCTCTAAATCTGGCCTATCCATGTACCTATCCAAATATTTCTTAAACATTGCAAATAGTACATGCCTCAACTACCTCCTCTGGCAGTGCATTCCATACACCCACCAGCTTTTGTGTCAAAAAGCTCCCATTAAATCTTTCCCCCGTCACCTTAAACCTCTGGTTCTTGATTCCTCTATTCTGGGCAAGAGACATTGTGCGTCTACCCGATCTTTTGCTCTCATGATTTTGTGCACCTTTATAAGATCACCCCTCATCTTCCTATGCTCCAACGAATAGAGTCTGAGCCTGCTCAACCTCTCCCTATAGCTCAGCCTTCAAGTCCTGGCAACATCCTCGTAAATCTTCTCTGCACCCTTTCTACCTTAATCTGCACCCTCCCCAGCATACTGAAGTCTGAAGAAAGGTCTCAACCTGATACACCACCTATCCATGTTCTTCAGAGATGCTGCCTGACTTGCAATGTTAGTTCAGCACTTTGTGTCCTTTTGTATATTAGCCAGCAACTGCAGTTGCTTGCTTCTACAAGCCTGGTACAATATTGAGCCTGTCAGCAAAGATGGCAAATGAAACACTCTGGGTGACAAAGAATATTCCCTGATCTTCCCTGAAGCGTTGAATCAGAGGTCAGTGGTGCCACTCCACTCTTGCACAGGCTGTGAAGGTAGCGTGCTGATCCCGATTTTCTGAGCTCTTTAAAGTCGCTCTCTCGGCAGTTTCTGCCACTGTATCCAAAAACTTCTTATCAGAGTTGTCAGCAAATGCAGATTATTGAGATTAAATTTTAATGTCGACATAGTTTAAAAGTCTTAACCACAATAAACCGGCAAGACTGTCATTGCTGAGTGATGTACTTTGACTGCTGGGAAACAGTAGCTTATTTTAAAAGAAAAGGATAGAAAATTTCAATTTTCTTACCCACCCCAACATTGTGTGACACGATGCAGGGGTCACAGCAGCCCCCCTATCCTACCCAATCCAAGACAGGATACTGGTCATGTTCTACACCTCTCTCTCACCATCTATATCTCTTGTTTCCCTTGTCCTTGACCCTCAGTCTGAAGAAGGCTCTCGACCTGAAACGTCACCCATTCCTTCACTCCAGAGATGCCGCCTGTCCCCCTGAGTTACTCCAGCTTTTCGTGTCCATCTTCGGTTTAGACCAGCATCGGCTGTTCCTTCCTACACACTGGTCATGCTGTCAGGAGATGCTCATGATCCGACACTTGAAAGTCCACTTGGGTCAGAGTGGTCTGGAATGGGAAGTTGCAAAGCCAGCTACTGATCCAATGCACCTCATCTTGGTTAGATGTTTCAGGATATTCTGTATAATTTCAGATATCTGGACAAAGAAATTCCAGTTTGATAACTTGAAACATGATTGCAAAGCTTCCAAAATGGCTGGTACACAAAAATGCTGGAGAAACTCAGCGGGTGCAGCAGCATCTATGGAGCGAAGGAAATAGGCAACGTTTCGGACTGATACACTTCTGCCTGTCCAAGCAATAACCTCATCCCTTAATCAAGATTAAAACCACTCGTCTACATTATGCAATCTTCCATGCTATTTACTCTGTCCATACATGCTGAAATCTTTCTCCCTGTGACTATTTAGAGCAGATGGCTGTCTGGCCAGAGTGAGCAAAGAGAAAATACTTTTGTTAGAGCTTCTCTTAAAAATATTTGCCATTGAGCCATCAATTTCCGCCTTAAAAATATCCATTGATGACCTCCAAAGCCTTTAGTGGCAATGAATTCCACATTCACCACTCTCTGATTCAAGAAATTCCTCCTCATCTTCTTTCTAATGGTACACCCTTTAATTCTGAAGCTATTGCCCCTGGTCCTGGACTCTCCCACTAGTGGAAACATCCTCTCCACATCCACTCTATCCAGGCCTTTCACTATTCGGTAAATTGCAGTGAGGTTGACCTTCATCTTTCTAATCCCCAGCGAGTACAGGCCCAGTGCCTTCAAGCGCTCATCCTCATTCCTGGGATCATTCTCGTAAGCTTCCTCTGGACCCTCTCCAACGCCAACAGGCTCTTCCTCAGATATGGGGCCCAAAACTGCTCACAATAATTGGTGGGCAACATTGCCGGAGTTCACGAGGGTGCTACCATCCTGCAAGCTCCTTCACTAATTATGAGTATGATCATGATGTTTAGAAGGAGAAGGGAAGAGGAAAAATAAAATGTTTCTTTGGCGCTGAGGTGGCTGAGGGGTGACCTTATTGAGGTGTACAAGATCATGGATGGTGTGAACACTCAGTGTCTTTTTCCCAAGGCTAGAGGATTCCAAAACTTGAGGGCATAGGTTTAAGGTGGGAGGGGACACATTGAAGAGGAACCTCAGGGGAAAGTGTTTTGCTCAGAGGATCCTCTTTATCTGGAATGAGCTGTGAGAGGAACCTGTAGAAGCAGATACAATTCCGACTTTTAAAAGACATTTGGACAGATATATATACACAGGAAGGATTTAGAGGGCTAGGAAACAAATGCAAGCAAATTGGACTAGTTCAATATGCCAACGTAGTCAGTGTGGCCGAAGGGTTTGTTTCTGTGCTGTCCAGCTCTATGGTTCTGTTCACATTCACACTTCATAGTGCTTAATATCAGTCCAAACTCTTGTGCGCATTAGTACCAATGCTTTGATTTCCAACAGAGCATAAGTGTTGTGCATCTGGTAAGCATCATTGTGAGCAACAGTACTTTCTCCCGAATCAATATTTTGCACATACATCAAGGCCGGTATTCACTAAGTCTATTGTAAATGAATTAAGCCCTTTGTAATGTGAGAATCTGTGCTGTTGGATGTGAGCCATTTTCCTGCTTTTATTTCAATAATTCATGCACCATAAAAATGTCTGAACTTTGCAGGGCAAAATAATAGTGTTTGATTTTTACTGTTTGAGCACTCTGTTTAGCTGACCCAAATATTAGCTATTCAAATACACAGGGTTCCAGGCCATATATAAAGAATAATGCAATTAATAAAATATAATGGTAGCCTGTAAAGTCTAACATATAACTGACTGTTTAATTTTCTATTCCAAAATAATTTGCATTGATTTCCACTCCTCCAGTCCATTTTTCTTGAAATTTTAGGCAGGGAAGTAAATGCTGAAGTGAAGCCTTGTTCATGCTTGTCAGAAGGTTTGCATGATGTGTCATTGAGTTGTGATGGTTTTGTCTGATAATTTCCGTTGTACTACGCAGACCTGTGGCTTGCTCTGTAGCGTTGCACTGCACTGAATTGGATTGGTGGCATTCAATGCAGTAGAAATTGGTTTGACCTGTGGATTTGCCACCAAGTTGGTCATCTGCTCAGAGGGTGGAATGACTGATCGTGAAATGCAATGCGAGTAACTGGGTGAAAGTGCAATCTTTAGACTTTAACCTTTAGAGATACAGTGCAGAAACAGGCCCTTCCGCCCACCTAGTCCACGTCGACCAACCATAACCCCGTATGCTAGCACTATCCTACACACTAGGGTCTATTTATAATTAACAGAAGCCGATCAACTTACAAACCTGTATGTCTTTGGAATGTGGGGGGAAACCAGAGTACCAGACGAAAACCCACACGGTCACACGGAGAAGGTGCAAACTCCGTACAGACAGCACCCGTGGTCAGGATCGAACCCGGGTCACGGACGCTGTAAGGCAGCAACCCTACCACTGCACCACCGTTCTGCTCCCGGTCATGCATAACTTCTTGACTTGGAGGGCTATTAAATGGGGGCATAATTCAAGATGTACATCTGCATCTTTCAGAAATGGAGAATAGTTTACAGGTAAACCTGCAGGGCAATGGGACTGATGGCAGTATTTTGAGAACTGGTGTAGACTGAAAGGGCTGATTAGCTTCCAATTCTTGGTTTAATTTAATTCAGAGATACTGCGCAGAAACAGGCCCTTCGGCCCACCGAGTCCGCGCTAACCGGCCTTCCCCGCACATTAACACGGTCCAACACACCAGGGACAATTTTACAATTATACCAAGCCAATTAAGCTACAAACCTGTACATCTTTGGAGTGTGGGAGGAAACCGGAGATCTTGGAGAAAGCCCATGCAGGTCATGAGGAGAACGTAAAACTCCGTACAGATAAGCACCCATAGTCAGGATTGAACTTGGGTCTCTGGCGCTGCAAGGCAGCAAATTTACCGCCGCACCATCGTGTCCCCCCTCTGTTGTTAGGAATCTAGCAAATTAAGATTAAGCAACACAAAGAGCAGCAAGACTGGCTCGGCCATTTACCTTTTTATTCAAAGGTGGCGACCTCATTCAAACGAATGTCTTGTGCCCCTCAGGTTCTTGAATCAATGCTGATTCTAGTGGTGGAGTCAGATCCACATTGACTTTCAGATAGTGGGGTGGAGGCCTGGAACACATCAATGAGCTGACTACTAAGCAGCATGAAAATTACCAAGACTGCAGATTAAGCCCCTGTCCCCCTTTCATGACCAAATTGGCGACCTCCGCCGAGTTTGCCCTTGACTCATACTCGCAGCATGGTCGCCACGAGGTCGTAGGAGGTCTTCGTAACTCTTCCTCATGCTCGTGAGTGGTCTCCATGCACTCGTGGCTTCAAGTAAGTTGCGCCGTTTTTTCCAGCATGATAAAAAATGTCCACGAGTAAAAAAAAGGTTAGCATGGAAAAAATGTATACTTTTTACTCGTAGGTAGGTCGTAGTGGGTCGTGATGGTAGTCGTAGGTAGTCGTAGGTCGGTAGCTGGCCCGAGAAAAAAATGCAAACATGACATAATTTTATCATGTGATCAATTTCCACTCATAGTTGGTCATAATTGGTCTTAGGTGTGGAAGACTGAGGTCGAGGGGGTCATAGGAGTTTGTAGACATAGTCGTAGGAAGTCATAGACATAGTCGAAGGAGGTCGTAGGAGGTCTTTTACTTTGGCGAGTCAACACGACCGTGACATTTTATTCAGCTCATCTAGGGTCTTCTAAACCCGTGGACTAGATCGTCCAAGTGAGACAGGCCCTTTATGCAGACACTGTTGCTGGATGGGCAGCATGTATGTCTTCACAAGAACTTGGGAGAAATGGTTAACCACGGGTGCAAAGAAAACTAAAGCGTGATGCTCTAAAACCATAGACCAGATATCAATGCCACATCATATTGATGTAATTTGCTTTCCCTCACCCACAGCTCTGTAGTTGTTCACTGTTAATAATAATAATAATAATACATTTTATTTATGGGCGCCTTTCAAGAGTCTCAAGGACACCTTACAAAAATTTAGCAGGTAGAGGAAAAACATGTAAAGGGAATGAAATAAATAGTAGACACATGACTAGTACACAAAGTAAATACAGAATTCAATACAAAACACAGTATGAGGCAATTAATGCACAGATGAAAAGGGACGGCACGTGGGGCTAAGGATAGGCAGAGGTGAAGAGATGGGTCTTGAGGCGGGACTGGAAGATGGTGAGAGACACGGAATTGCGGATCAGTTGGGGGAGGGAGTTCCACTGTTGATTGCAGAATTGTGAGGCTGCATCGTATTCTGCGCTTCCAAGTGACGATATAAAATTATTATAAATCATTAACACACATTTCAAGAGTGAATGGTTTAGACATTTTTTTGAGTTTTAAACATAATTAAACAATTAATCTTGGCTCCATGCAAATGAGCTGTATGACAACTAGGAAGCTTGAATCTCAGTTCTAATCATCAATTGGTCTGCGTTTCAATATATGAGCATAGGAAAGTGGAAGTTGCATTCAATTTTAGTTACCGTGGTGTTCAGCTGAAATGCACAAGCCGTTACAATTTTGATCAAAGGCTTACATCAACAATTGAAAAGATAGGAGATACTCCCCTAGTAAATGCATTTACTTCCTGCTAAACCCTATATGTAGGTAAAGGAACAGCACATCCCTTACCTGAGTTTAGTTTATTGTCACGTGTACCGAGGTACAGTGAAAAGCTTTGTTTCGCATGCTATGTAATTGGATCAGATAATAACTTACATGAATACAATCAAGTCAAGGTTAAGTACAATAGATAGAGAAACAAACAAGTTATAGAGTGCAGAGTATAGTATCAGCATGGTAGCGCATCAGTTCCATAGAAGTTCCAATGTCCGCAATGGGGCAGAGATGGATCGGACCGTACACTAGCTTGTAGATGGATCGCACAGAAGCCTGATAACAGAGGGGAAGAAATTTATATGAAAGATCCGCTTGCTATTGAATATAACATGTGCTTAAAGCAGAGTTTCTGTAGTCCTACATTAAAACTATTGATATGTCAGTCTAAAAGTCTAAATAGATTAGTTTTTGAGCGAGCTATTTTATTTTTCCACTCGTATCTTGTTCTTAAATGATCAAACATTATCGAAGCAGAATCATTTCAGTATTTCTGGTTGCGTTGAAATTATACCCAAGGAGTGAAATTTATTGAGATTGACAATCCAAATGATCATTTTAGACTAGCATTTTGCAGTTTTGTGCCTGATAACATTTGACGTTCAGAACTAAATTCCCTTTAGATATTAACTGCAGAGAAGATACATTTCACATTCATAGAGAAATATTTTACATCCTTTGAGGCTGCTCCCCGAGTGAGATTTGAAGCCACAACCTCCTGATTTTGAGATGATATTTTCACCACTGAGCCACAGCTGGTGTCTCAACATTGGTGGTATCTTCAGGAGACTTTGCCAAAACAATTCATAGCTGTACATTTCCATGGGGGAGAGTATTGAAATACTGCAGTATCAAAATGAGAAGTATCTTGATCTGATCTAATTAAATTTTAGATTTTCAGGGATTTTTCCTCTGAGCTGAGTATTCTCCTTTGTCAGTAATCCCATCAGTTTAATTGCTTAAAGCCAGCCTGTGACCTTTTGAATGCACTTTTTAAATTGCTGTCACTACCAAAATGTCAGCTAGAGGAATTAGGAGAGGGTGACGAGAGTTTGAAAGTCACAGTTTTATTTAATAAATGAAAGTATTAAAAAAATGTGTGTTATACGTGTCGGTACAAGAGAAGGAAGAAAGAACAAACGGAAAACAGAATGGTCGAAAAGTTAAATGCCGTAGTTTTGTTTAATTTAGAGATATAGAAGGTACGTAGAATAAATGATTTAAAGATTTGCAAAAAGCAACAAAATTATCAACGAAATGTGCTCATCATGGTCCATTGTTGGCTGTGGGGTAGGTAATGACGAGTGATACAAACAGAGAATCTTAGCAGGACGACAGTGAAACTAGTACAGCAACTAGGGTGGGGGAAGGTAGGAGAGAGAAGAGATGCAAGGGTGACGTATTTAGAGAAATCAATATTCATATCGCTGGATTGTAAGCTGCCCAAGCAAAATATGAGGTGTTGTTCCTCCAATATGCCTTTGGCCTCATTGTCAAATGGAGGAGGCCCAGGACAGAAAGGACAGAATGGAAATGGGAAGGGGAATTAAAGTGTTTGGCAACCAGGAGCTCGCGTAGGTCAAAATAAGCCACCTGGGTGCAGGACGAATCAAACTCTAGTTTGTCCCAAGGGAATTTGGCTTGGAAGACAAAGATACAAATCATTTTCAAAGTGTGCTTATATGCGCATTTATATGCACTGTTAGAGTGATACAGTGTGGAAACAAGCCCTTCGGCCCAACTTGCCCATACCGGCCAACATGTCCCAGCTACAGCAGTCCCACTTGCCTGCGTTTAGTCCATATCCCTCCAAACCTGTCCTATCCACGTACCTGTCCAACCACATGAAACCACTGCCACTACATTGCTCACACGCTTGGATGAGAAACGACAAGAACGCTGGATTGAGACGGTTGAATTGACCGACTTCACCCACTTGAGTCGTAAAGCATGGCACGCAGTCAACAGCCTGACCGGCAGAGCTACATCCAAACCTGGCAAATGCCGGTGACCACCAACGCAATCGCATCTCAACCAGTCACGAATGGTCGATTCACAAACTCCGACCATGATTTCTCACCTGAAGTGAGTAAACAAGTGGCCAAGTCATGGAAAACTGACAGAGTGGATACGGACCTAACAATTGCTCTCACCTCCGAGGAAATGGCCACAGCACTCAAGATGTTGAAAGCAGGAAAGGCCCCGGATCTGACAGCATGCACACACGGAGTTTCTACTGCACTCTGGAGATTCTGCTACCAACAAGGTCATGGCACGTAGCGGCCTCATCCGACACCTGGCAGGAACAAGTTGGGGAGCCAGTCCATCAACTCTTCGCACCTCTGCCTTAGCTCTTGTGTATGCCCCAGCTGAGTACTGCACACCCGTAATAGAAGTAGACATACTAGCCTGGTAGACACGAGCTTGAACAGCACCTTGCGAACCATCACTGGGTGCCTTCAACCTACTCCAGTCGAGCAGATCCCTATACTTGCAGGCATTCCGCCTGCAGGGATCCGAAGGCAAGCAGCAACTCTGGCACTATCTCGTTGTGCCATGGACCCAGATCACCTCCTCCATCAGGCTATCAGCAGAGACCAGTGGCCACCCCGACTGATGTCCCGTCACACCTTTGCTCCACATGGAAAACAACTCCTAGCATCCATCCAGCCAACTGAGACAAAAGCACACTGGATAGCCACCAAGTGGTCACAGGAGTGGAAGGCAACCTCATCTCCATTACACAGCTACATCTCTTCACCAGATAAAAGCTGTCCAGGGTCTGACCTCCCCAGAGGAGCATGGGTGAAGCTCAACAGACTTTGTTCTGGAGTTGGGCGTTTCAATGCCAACACTTGGAGATGGGGGCTCCGCCACAGCCCAGCCTGTGAATGCGGAGAAAAACAACAAACAGCCAACCATGTCATCTCTGGGTGTCCACTCTACCACCCACCACATGGAGCTCGGGGCCTGGCAGACATTGACGCAGAGACAACAACCTGGCTGCTCAACACTCGGCTTGAGATCTAACTATTCCTTTGGTTTATGTTTCATTCGCAAGAAGAAGAAGACCTGCCTGACTGTTTCTTAAACGTTGGGATAGTGCTAGCCTCAACTACCTCCTCTGGTAGCTTGTTCCATACACCCTCCACCTTTTGTGTGAAAAAGTTACTCCTTAGATTCCAATTAAATCTTTTCCCCTTCACCATAAACCGATGTCCTCTGGTCCTCGATTCACCTTCTCTGGGCAGGGGACTCTGTGCATCTATTGCCTGAGGGTGCAGGAAACAACGGTGTTATCTTGTTCCAAACGATGCAGGGCACTTGAATTCCTTCTGGCGGTTCGTTCAGGTGTGGGTGAGGCATTACGTTTGCATGGCCCTGTTGTTATCACCATTTAATCTCCTTTTGATGTTTGCTGTGGTGATCCCTTGGCACCTTCTCGTCACCACATGAGGTTGCATTCACCAAGATAGGGTGCACCTTCCCTCTCAGCTATTTACTCAGAGCACTTGCAGTTTGGCGGAGAATGTTCTGTTCAGCTGGAGCATCTAACGTGAATTCATGCTGGCTGGTACTTTAAATTAATAATAATCATGAGAACCATCATAAACTTGCAGGGATTGCCAGGGAATGGAGAGATATGTGGATATGCAGTTGTTATCGTGTTAATCCACATCTGACGTGCAACAATGGACAAAAAAGCTGGAGTCATTCAACGGGTCAGGCACCATTTCTGGAGTAAAGGAATAGGTGACGTTTAGGGAAATTCTGATTGGCATGTGGTGTCTCACTAACTTGATCGAGTTTTTTTGAGAAGGTATGAAAGTGATCAATGAGGGTAGAGCAGTGGATATTGCTCGCCCCCCGACCGGCTGCATTTTTGTATTGCGTGCGGTTCTGGCAGCTCCAATATAGGAAGGATGTGGAGGCTTTGAAACGGATGCAGACGAGGTTTACCAGAATAATTGTTGTATTAGAGGGTGCTCGCTACAGGGAGCGGTTGGACAGACTTTGACTATTTTCTCCGGATGCGACCAAACCTGATATAAGTATACAAGATTTTGAGAGACATAGAAAGGGTAGACAGTCAGAATCATTTTGCCCGGGATGAAAAAATCAGATACTAGAAGGTATAGCTTTACGGTGAGAGGGGAAAAGTTTAACAGAAATATGCAGGGTAAATGTTTTTACACAGAGGGTGGTGAAAGACTGAAAGGTACCGCTGGGGGTGTTGGTTGAGGCAGATGCAATAATGGCATTTAGAAAGCTTTTGGATAGGCATATGGATATGCAAAGAATATAGTCATGTGGATTAAGTGCAGGCAGATAAAAAAATGGCCTTGGTATTGTGGCATGCACAGATATTGTGGGGCGAATGGCCTGTTCTTGTGCCATACAGTTCTATGTTCTATGTCAGGAGCCTCCAAACCTTTCTGCATGAGGGCCACATTATATATTTGGCACATTTCTGCAGGACGTAGGAATAAATAAAGAAATGTCAGTTTTATAGATTTAATGAACTCAAAAAAGAACTTAAGTAAAACAAATGGAAGAAATTCAAATCAAAACTTGTAGCTATCAATCAAGGTTAACCAACAAAATCATAAAGTTTAATGCAACCGCATTAATGGGAAGGATGGAACTGTTTTTTTATTTCAAAATTTAATTGAATTGAGGATCCAGTTTTGAGGAGCCAACTATAAGGATGGACTTCAAATGCTCAAGTGAATAATTCATTAAGAATTCTATGTTACTGCACAAATACATTGATGAGCTAAGAGCTGAAGAGTGTTTTATTGTCATATATCCCAGATAGAACAATGAAATTCTTACTTGCAGCAGCACAACAGAATATGTAAAACCCCGATTCTATAATATCTATCCATGTACTCCAGAGGTGTTGCCTGATCTGCTGGGCTACGCAAGCGCTTCGTGTCCTTTTTTTGGAAACCTGCATCTGCAGTTCCTGGTTTAAACTTTGGATTTTAGAAATACAGCATTAAAACAGGCCCTTCAGCCCACCGAGTATGCACTGACCAGACATCACCCTGTACACTGGGGACAATTAACCTACAAATTGGGAGGCCACAGGGAAAACATACAAACTGTACAGACAGCACCTGGTCTCGGTCACTGTAAGGCAGCAACTCTACCACTGCGCCACCGTGACACCCCATAAGTGTCTTTAATCGTTTTTGTGCTGGATCTTAATCCAGTTCATTGAAACAGTTCTGTTCTTGTATGTACTACTAATCCCCCAGTAACATTTCAACACTGGTCCTGCCATAATGTTATTAATATTTTTATTCAGCCTGATAATACCCGAGGTAAAAATTCACGAAGAGAGCCAGCCCAGGGGGCAGTAATTCTTTTTGGGTTTCTGCAATCTGAGGTACTGTTTGAATTTGAATGGGTTTACTCATCGCTCAAAGCCCAATGAACTAATCAAGGGATAACATAGTCCCTGTTCCATTATCTAACGGGGCTGCTCCTTGCCTCCTGGCTGCACTTCACACCCACCATCTTCATCTTCGGACAGCCTGTGCATAGGGTCGAGGATGTCCTGGTTGGGTTGTTCCTGTGCCTGGCCAAGCTGGCCATCCGCGAGGCACGGTGTCAGGCGGAAGAGGGCTCTGCCCGAGTCAGCTGCCTGTCCCTTTTCCGGGGTTACGTTTGTGCCCAGGTGGTGTGCCTAGAGAGGGACCACGCGCTGTCCAAGGGGATTTTGGACTGCTGGGCACCGTGGGGGGTTGAATACATCCTTGACACGGAGTATAAGATAGTTATATAATAGTTCATCGTTTGTCGTGTATTTTAGTGGTGGGTTGAGTTTTGTCTTTTTTACTGCACTGTATATATTATTTTAATATTTGAATAAATATTTCTGATTTACAAAAAAAGGATAACATAATTGCATTGGTAATAATGGAATGAATGACAAAGAAAGTAACAAATGCTCGTGAACAAGTCATTTGAATAGTAGTGGTTGCTTAGGAGTGATTAAAGTCATGAAGAATAACAGAATCATAGCTGACTAATCTGGATAAATTGGTGAGCTGACAAACAGTCACAAAACAAGAGACAACAAACAAAACAAGAGTGCAGATGACTTGACCATAATAGTAACTGGAGCAGAACATTGTACATGGTGATGAGAGGCAATGACAGAAAATGCTGGAAGAATTCCCTGAACCTGGAGAATAACAAAGTCAGCGTTTTCAGATTAAGATTCCTTCACTAGAAACAAAAAAATAAGAAAGCAACATGAAACAGAGAGGATATACACAAAAGCTGAAGTAACTCAGCAGGTTAACACCTAGCCCACAGCCAACAATGGACCATTGTGGGCTCAATCTTTCCTTGGTCATTGTCACTTTGTGCATATCTTTCTTTCATTTGTTCTATATTTCTCTCTGTATCACCATCTATAACTCTTGTTTCCCTTTCCCCTGATTCTCAGTCTGAAGAAGGGTCTCAATCAGAAACATCACCTATTCCTTTTCTCCAGAGATGCTACCTGGCCCACTGAGTTAATCCAGTTTTTTGTGTCTATCTTTGGTTTAAACCAGGATCTGCAGTTCCTTCCTACACATGAAACAGAGAGGTACAGCCACATTTGTGGAGAGGCAACAATGTTTAGAGGCAGACATAGAGTGTGGAAACAAGCCCTCCGGCCCAACTTGCCCACACTGGCCAACATGTCCCAGCTACACTAGTCCCACCTACTTGCATTTGGTCCATATCCCTCCAAACTTGTCCTATCTATGTACCTGTCCAAATGTTTCTTAAATGTTGGGATAGTCCCTGTCTCAACTACCTCCTCTGGCAACTCGTTCCATACACCCACCACCATTTGTCTGAAAAAGTTACCCCTCAGATTCCTATCAAATCGTTTCCCCTTCACCTTAAACCTATGTTATCTGGTCCTCGATTCCCCCACTCTAGGCAAGAGACTCTGTGCATCTTCCAGATCTATTCCTCTCATTAGGTAGTAGTTAACTGAAATTGTTGCAACATGCCCAGAGAAAAGATAAGGTGTTATTCCTCAAGCTTATACAGAGCAGGGGGCTGAACACAGAATTCAGAAGGAAAATTAGAGTGCACGGTGACTGGAAGTTCATGTTCATCCTCGTGGACTGAGTGTTCAACAAAACAGTAATACAATCTGCATTTAGAATCTCCATTGCAAAGGAGACTTCATCATGCACGCGGAATGCAATGCATTAAATTGGAAGAAGCTTAATACCGATAACTGCAAGGTATTGCATTTTGTTAAGACCAACCAAGGCAGGACTTACATGGTAAACTGTAGAGCTCAGAGGGAAGGGTGTTGTGGAACAGAGTGATCAAGGGATGGAAGCACATAATTCCATGAAAGAAGCGATGCAGGTAGACAGTATGATGAAGAAGGCATTTGGCATGTTTGCCTTCATTGGTCAGCATAATGAGTACAATCATTGGGATGTTATGTTACAGCTGTTGGTAAGGACATGTAATGGACAGGAGAGGTTTAGAGGGATATGAGAAAAAAAACAGCAGGAGGGACGAGTGCAGATTGGGCATCTTGGCTGGCATGAACAAGTTGGGCAGTAAGGGCTGTTCCCGTGCTGTATGACTCTATGACTCTATGACTCATTTGGATTACTGTGTACATTTCTGGCCGCTCTGCTATAGGAAGGATTTCATTAAACTGCAAAGGGTGCAAAAAAGATTTACAAGGATGTTACGGAGACTTGCGATGTAACACAACAGTATGCTTTCTATGGTGCATCTGTAGACGTTTGTAAGAGTCATTGGAGACTTTCTGAGGCTCCTTAATCTCCTGAAGCAGTAGTGGTGCTGGTGTGCCTTCTTGGGTGTCAATTCAACGCGGTGGGTCCAACAACAGATCGGTTGTAAAATATACGAAAATAACTTGAATCTCTCAACCATTTCCACTTCAGCACCATTGATGCTGATTGGGGTTGTCATCCATCATGCTTCCTGAAGTCTATAACTAATTCCTTCATCTTGCTAGCAAAGCTTGCTTGGGGTGGCACGGTGGTGCAGCGGCAGAGTTGCTGCCTTATAGCACTTAAAGCGCCAGAGACCTGGGTTCGATCCCGACAACGGGTGCTGTCTGTATGGAGTTTGTACATTCTTCCCGTTACCGTGTGGGTTTTCTCCGAGTTCTTCGGTTTCCTCCCACATTTCAGAGACGTACAGATTTGTAGGTTAATTGGCTTAGTATAAATGTAAATGTAAATTGTCCCTAGTGTGCATAGTGTTAATGCACGGGGATCGCTGGTTGGTGCGGACTCGGAGGACCGAAACGCCTGTTTCCGCGCTGTGTCTCTAAACTAAAGTAAAACTTAATGGTGTGACTAATAGTGGTCACTACTTGTTGGCATGTCATTTTGTGTCTCCATACTGTTGTTGGGGGATATTTAGCTAAAACATTAAAATATTTTATTTTATGCCTTCTTCTCGAGCCGAAACGTCACCTTCTCTCCAGAGATGCTGCCTGTCCCACTGAGTTACTCCAGCTTTGTGTGTCGATCTTCGGTTTAAATCAGCATCTGCAGTTCCTTCCCACATATTAAATCTGCCTTCCACTTTAGGGTAATTCAATATCCAAGTGACCCAAAACAAAATACCTATTCTGGGAAATGTTGACAAAATTGTCAATAACAAATTAAATTCTTTGTCTTTGGCTTTCTTCCTTTTTAAAGGGATGACAAGGCCCGTTGCAGTACTGAGCAATTTTTTAAGAAATCATCGATTTGTTTCTATGCTTCACAGTTTTTACTTGCTTCTGATTTTTATTGACTTGAATGAACACAGGAATTATCAGCTTAAAGTTTTTCAGGTTGTCACTAAGTTTTAACCTGATTTAAAAAAAACACTTCATCTGCCTTAATCCATGTGTACAAAATAGAGGCCGTTGAAGCAGATCTGAAATAATTAAATGAAAATGTGTCTAGAAAATAATCTTCACGTGGAGCATTGTGATTGTTGACTTGCATTAAAGGCCACAGCATGTTGGCAGTTTGCGGAGGTCACAGATGACGGGCGGCCTGTGAACTGTAACTTGCACACCAAGCTTTGAAAGTCACTTGTGCTTTGAATAGCCAGAAAATTACCACATTGGACCTAGAACAGTGCAGTACAGGAGTAGGCCCTATGGCCCATAAAGTCTGTGCCGAACATGATGCCAAGATGAAACAATATCATCTGCCTGCACATGATCCATTGTTGGATTCATGTTGGGTTGGCCACACACATAGTAAAAACTGCTAAGTTTCTATTGTAGGTTAGTGGCCCCATAGCAGAAGTGTCCACGTCGTGGGGCTGGACACTGGAAGTATCTATCCTGAGCTAATTCTGCTACCACCATCATCTACTGCGACAAGTGATGGCTTCCACTGATTGTTGCCGGAAGATTGCGTCCTCTTTAGGATGGGCAATGACAGCGAGGACAACATTTGTAACAAGATGGACGTGAATCGAAGAAGAATATTGTAGGTTAGTTATGTTGTTTGTATGACCCTCTAGAGTTGGGTCGGATAGTAACAGGCTCTTCAGCCCAACAAGGTTACTCTGGTCAATAAATACTCATTTGCACACATCTCGATTTCTTCTCCCCAGATTCTATGACTCGCATATATATATACAAGGGACAAATTAAGGGTGACAAAAAGGGCAGTACAGTGGCGCAGAGGTAGAGTTGTTGCCTTCCAGTGCCAGAGTGCCGGGTTTGATCCTGACTACAGGTGCTGTCTGTATGGAGTTTGTACGATCTCCCCGTAACCTGCGTGGATTTTTCCCGGGAGCTCCAGTTTCCTCCCACATTCCAAAGACATACAGGCTTGTAGGCTAATTGGCTTGGTATAATTGTAAATTGTTCCTCGTGTGAGTAAAATAGTCTTAGTGTTCGGGGATCGCTGGTTAGCTCGGACTTGGTGGGCCAAAGGGCCTGTTTCCGCACTGTATCTCTAAACTGTATTAAACTAAACTACAATGGCTGTTAACTGATCCCCTGAATGTCTTTGAGTTATGGGAGAAATTTGAAAGACCCAGGGGAAATCCAAATCTAAGCAGTCGCAGGGCAGGTGTGTAATATCCACACAGATAGCACCAGATGCCGGTAATGAACTCAGGATACTGGAGCTCTAGGGCAACAACTCTACTGGCTCTGGCACCGCGCTACTCAAAGAAGCCGAGACAAGGGCTATAATTGGAATAAATCAAGGCGAAATGATTGAGTTGGCCGTGAATCAGTAAATCCCGGTTATTTGCGTGCATGGTGTATGAATGTGTGTGGGGGTTGGCGTGCAGAGTAACTATGTGTACGAGCAGTATTGTTAACGTTGGGAAGTTCTTCTTGGCGGCATAGCTGCTGGAAATTATGAAGCAAACATTTAAAGCAAAGCAGTTGTGCGCTGCCTGCAGTCTCGAACACCAAGGAGACGGCTGCGTTATTCTTTCTGCTCTGCTTACAGTCATGCCAAATGGGCTGATTTGTTGTGCCTACCCATCAGGCACAAAGCCTCAAAGCCAGGCAGCATGTTGATGATTGTTATTAAACATTCTGTTCACTGCTTGGAGTTCCTCCCGGCTTGGCAACAACAGATGACGGCTTCTGCAGGAAGCTGACAAAATCAGCAGCTGAGGCAATGCAGAAAGCTGGTCCAATACAACTTTGTCAGGGACATTCATTATTGGGAGCGACAATCAGATGTTCAGCGCAGACAAGCTGTTTCTATGTTTAGGGGAGTATGGTACTTTTAATTTAATGGAGCATATAAATATTAAAGACTTTCTGTGCACAATTTTAACTTAACTAGGACATGATTGCAGTTAGCGTACTTGATCAGTATGGGTGTCAGGGGTTAGGAGAAGGCAGGAGAATGGAGTTGAGGAGGAGATTTAGATCAGCCATGATTGAATGGCAGAGTAGACTTGATGGGCTGAATGGACTAATTCTGTTCCTATCACTTATGGGCACGGTGACACAGCAGTAGAGTTGCTGCCTTACTGTGCCAGAGACCTGGATTCAATTCTGACTACAGGTGCTGTCTGTAAAGAGTATGTACGCTCTCCCCATGACTGCATAGGGTTTCACCAGGTGCTCCGGTTTCCTCCCACACTCCAAGGGCGTTTGCAGGTTAATTGGGTTCAGTAAATTCTCCCTAGTGTGTAGGATAGTGCTAGTGCACAGGGATCGCTGGTCGACACGGACTCAGTGGGCCGAACGGCCTGTTTCCGCGCAGAATCTCCAAGATAAACTAAATGTTGAATCATACCATTTCTCTGCTCAACATATTATCAAATAAATTACCTGTTTAAAATAAATCAATCCAATTGTTTGATCCCTCACTGATACTCCAAATGCTCTATACTTAAGATCAGTGTTCTGACATTACAATCAAACTGTATAGATTTAAGGGGCTGTCCCACTTGGGCGACCTAATTGGCGAGTTTAGAAGAGTTTGAAAAAATTACATGTTGAAGACCTCCATCGACTATGTAGAAGACCTCCTTCGACCTCCATCGACTATGTTGAAGACCAGCTTCGACTAGCTACGACTAGCTATGACTAACGTTTGGAAAATTGGACACCGAATAGTGGAGAGTGAAGATGACTTCCTTCGATCTCCTTTGACCTCCCTTCAACCGTCCTTCGACTATGATGAAGACTATCTATGACTACCTTCGACTACACTCGATTACCTACAACTAAAATGCCGACCTACTTTGATCTACTATGACTAAACCTACAAGTAAAATAAGTATTGATATTTTCCATGGCGACCTTTTTTTACTCGTGGGCATTTTTTAACATATTGGAAAAAAACGCCGCAACCTAGCTGAGGCCTCGAGGTACGCAGAGACCACTCTCGAGCATGAAGGAGAGTTATGAAGATTTCCTAAGCCCTCGTGTCGACCATGCTGCGAGTATGAGTCGAGGGCAAACTCACCAGAACTCGCGGATTAGGTCGCCCAAGTGGGACAGGCCCTTTAGTTTAGTTTAGTTTCGAGATAAAGTGCGGAAACAAGCTCTTCGGCCCACCAAGTCTGTGCCGACCAGCGATTCCCGCACATTAGCGCTATCCTGCACACACGAGTGACAATTTACACTTATACCAAGCCAATTAACCTACAAACCTGTACGTCTTTGGAGTGTGGGAGGAAACCGGAGCATCGGAGAAAAACCCACGAAGGTCACGGGGAGAACATACAAGCTTTGTGCAGACAGCACCCGCAGTCGGGGTCGATCCCGGATCTCTGGCGCTGCAAGTGCTGTAAGGCAGCAACTCCTCCCCTGCGACACCGTGTCGCTCCACCTTGTTTTTTTTTGTGTTCTTTTGCTATTATTATCTTATATAAACAGTTTATCTGCGTATTGTTATTGTGCTCAAGTTGGATTAAAATCTAAATATTCAGATCCAAGCAGCACGGGCTTGAGTGGGTCTGGCATCGGTTAGTTTTCATCGTCAGGTCTGGTTGGACGTGTGTTGGCTGTCACTCTGCTCTCACAATACCACACACCTCCAGGATCTTCCTGTACTTCAAAGATAATTCCTGGCTTTCCTTCATCGCTTGCTTAAACCTCTGCACACTCTGCTCCACTCCACACGAGACACTAAGCAATATGTTTATCGTCAGAACCGTGACAAGCTGTTCAGCTTCCCCTGATCCATTTCACTGCCACACCGCACCTGTCCCAGCTATGTCTCCACCACTTCACACATGCCCAGCAAGTTAAACTCCTCTTGGCAACGCAGCTCATCCCAAATCTTTCTCACTTGGCTTCCTGCTTTGTCTAAGTGTGAGCTAATATTTTCCACGAGTCCCATCTCCTGCTCCTGTAACCCCACCACCATGAAATTGTCGACTACCTAACTTTCTCCCTGTTCTCATGCAAACTGGCATTGAGAATATTACCCAGCACAGGAGTACAGTGACTTTACCTGCTCCTCCGCTCACTTCCCTTCTGCTCAAAAAGCTCACCCTTGATCACTCTGAGTATCACTGGCAATAATTTCTTCCCAGCTCTGTGTTTTGATCTCAATGGTGCTCTATGTGTCCTGGAGCAGTTCCCACAGACTGACATCCCTATCCTTGCCTTATCCGGTCACCTTTATGTCCCAGGGGTGCCTCCTCATGGATCTCCCCTGTTTCCCATCTGTTTATGGTGTCTTAACAACATTATCCCCAGACATGAGCCATGAGGCACATCCACCTTCTTCTCCTACATTCAGCTCGTAATATTATCGTTCACATATTTTGAATTACCCCTCCCTATATCAGTCAGTTTCTCTTCTAATGTTGTCTGATGAGACAACATAAATCAGAGAGCGTAATTTTAAACGAGGTATACGAAGAGAGAAATCAGAGGCAACATATATATAGTTTGTTGAAAGTGGAAATGAAGTTCCAGAAAGCGATTAAAGAAACATACTGTGTTTTGAGTCTTGTAAATAGAGAGGTGGCGGAGGAACTCAGCCATCAGGCACGATCCACATAAGGAAATGGAAAACAGGTGATGTTTCGGGTTGGGATCCTTTCTTACACTAACAGCAGTTAATTGTAGTGTTTCATCAGGGAGCTGGGTAAATATTCAAAGTGAAATAATTTTTAGAGCTATGGGCAGAGAGGCAAACTGGATTGCTGTTACGTGCAGACAGTGGAGGTTTGATGGGCTGAAGGGTTTCTTCCATGCAGCAATAATTCTCTGGATTAACTGAATTTAAATTCCTCAGATCCCTCAGTGGGTCTTGAAATCGCACTGCATGTATAATTATTCCAGCCATCTGGTTTACTGGGCTGCCAACATAGCCATCGTGTTGCTTTAGCTTTGGATCTGAGAGACAATATTTGACCTTTACACAGATACAATATTTGACCTTTGCTTCTTGTTGATGATCATAAGGTCATAAATAATAATAGTAGAATTAGGCCATTTGGCCCATCAAGTCTACTCCGCCATTCAATCATGGCTGATCAATCTCTTTCTCCTAACCCCGTTCTCCTGCCTTCTACCCATAACCCCGGACATCCATACCAATCAAGAATTCTGATTCTGATGGCACAAATGAACTGACCATTGAATAGTAGTTTCAATAAATCATGAGATTGGAAAGGTTTAGATAATGTAAGTGTCTGCCATGTGCTTCCTGCTGTTTTTGTCTGGCTTCTCGTTAAACGCAGCCTTGATTTAAAATTCTCAGTCTGGCTTTCACATCTCTCTAGGGTACCATTCCAAACTATCTCTGGTTTCCTCTGGCCCGACAATCCTGAGTTCCTTCAGTTCTGGCCCCTTGATTACACTGAGTTTAATTGCTCCAGCAACAACAGCCATACTTTCAGCTGTCAAAGCCCTAAGTGATGCAATTCCCTTTCCAACCCTCTCCAATCTCTCTCACCTTCTTTAAAGTGCCCTAAAAAACTTAATGCCCCTGTCCCACTTAGGAAACCTGAACGGAAACCTCTGGAGACTTTGCGCCCCACCCAAGGTTTCCGTGCGGTTCCCGGAGGTTGCAGGTGGTTGCCAGAGGTTGCAGGTAGTGGAAGCAGGTAGGGAGACTGACAAAACCCTCCGGGAACCGTACGGAAACCTTGTGTGGGGCATAAAGTCTCCAGAGGTTTCCGTTCAGGTTTCCTAAGTGGGACAGGGGCATAAGTCTTCAAGTTCAAGTCTGCATTTATTGTCACTTAACCAATTAAGGTACAGTAACTAAGCTTTGGCCATTCATGGGGACAAGCCAGAGTATGAAGAAGGGTCTTGACCTGAAATGTCACATATTCCATTTCCCCAGAGTTGCTGCCTGACCCGCTGACTGATTTTGTGTATATCTTCGGTGTAAACCAGCATTTGCAGTTCCTTCATACACATTTTGTCTGAATTTTATGTGGTGGGCCTAGATTCAAAAGACTGCAAAAAATGGCAGCAGAAGTACTCTTTAGTTTGCCTCCTCTGCTGCCAATGGATTTTTTGGCCACTATATGAATGCAGGTTGTTTTTGTTGTTGAGGACATCGATCAATCCAATGGCCTTCATTGCAGAACTGCAAGTCAGTGTGTTGGGATATTTAAACAATGATAATAGGTTGAATTTATGATCTAAAATATCCCTTCAAGTCCTATCAGAGGCTTCATGCCCTCACAGGTCCCATTCTGCCACATCAGCAGTAAAAAAAATCTATCACCTTACAAGATTGTATCCAGGAGTACATTAAACATGAAGGTCTAACCATAGAATTGTTTATTGTCCAATGGCATTTTAAAATGTTTACCGTTTGCTGGAAGTCTGTTTGTTAGCAGCTTGAGAGCTGAGAGCTGCACCAAATAAACTTCTTTGTCAGTGGGGAATTCATTTGAAAGGTCAGACATAAAAAAGTTCTTCTCACAACCTCAGGATATCCCAAAAGGCTTCACAGTTAATGAATTACTTTAAATATATTGGGCCTGTCATAATGTGGGAAACAATGTCTTATGCTCCCTGGTAGATTCAATAATCCAATTATCTAGAGAATGTGCCTTGTTGCATCAGTTCAACTTTATGTTATTTTGCAGAACATGAACCCTTGTGGTCTTGGCTAAATGAGAATAGGTTGTTGTGCAAACCTCAGGAACAGATGTAGGTAATTACATCTGTGGCACAGCGGTAGAGCTGCTGCCTCACAGCGCTTACAGTGCTAGAGACCGAGGCCGATCCCGACAATGGGTGCTCTCGGTATGGAGTTTGTACGTTCTCCCCGTGACCATGTGGGTTTTCTCCGAGATCTTCGGTTTCCTCCCACACTCCAAAGATGTACAGGTTTGTAGGTTAATTGGTTTGGTAAATAAATGTAAATTGTCCCTCGTGTGTGTAGGATAGTGTTAATGTGCAGGGATCGCTGGTCGGTGAAGACTCGGTGGGCTGAAGGGCCTGTTTCCGCACTGTGTCTCTAAACTAAACTAAACTCAGCTCAACACTTTTTCAGACACTGGTCTCTTTCCTCCACCGGGGAAAGCCTGGCCTAATTATGACTGGTTTGGGAAGGAGCAAGAATAATCATTGGGTGCTCATTGTCTTGCTGCTAGACTTTAGCAATACTGCCTGTCGGAGCCATTTATGTTTAGGCTAGCATATTATATTATTTTGCCTAGATATATCTTGCCGTATTATTTTGGACACTTGGGGCGGTCTTTGGATGCACAAAGTGGTGTATATATATGGGCAAAGGGGACAGGAAGTGACAGACACAGGGAGTGAGAGCAGACAGTTCTCACCAGACTGGGGAAAACAGCCAGCTACAACTTGTATGCAGAATAAGGAAAGCCTGGTATAATAAAAATAGTAATAAAACAATTCCTCCACTTTGATGACCTCGAAAAGATCATCCACATTTATCTCCTCCCGCCTAGATTACTGCAACTCTCTTTACACTGGCATCAGCCAATCTTCCCTGTCCCGCCTGCAACTGGTCCAAAACGCCGCAGCGAGACTCCTGACGGGCACCCCTGAAAAAGGACCACATCACCCCGATCCTGACCTCTCTCCACTGGCTCCCTGTGCGGTTCCATATACATTTCAAGTCCCTCCTCTATGTCTACAAAGCCCTCAATGGGCTTGCCCCCTCCTACATTAAAAGTCTTCTCACCCACCACTCCACCTCCAGGTCCCTCAGATCGGCCGCCTTGGGGCTGCTGAATATCCCACGGTCTAGGCATAAGCTTAGGGGCGGCCGCGCCTTTGCGGTTGCAGCTCCTAGACTGTGGAACAGCATCCCCTTTCCCAACAGAACTGCTCCCTCCATCGACTCCTTTAAGTCAAGACTAAAATCATATCTATACTCCCAAGCCTTTCCTGACGTCCACTGAGCGAGGGTTATATGTATATATGTATGTAGTTTGTTTGTTTATGCTATTCTTATAACAAATGTAAAGCACTTTGGCCAACGAGAGTTGTTTTTTAAATGTGCTTTATAAATAAATGTGACTTGACTTGACTTGGTTTATTAATCTCTTTATATGTACAACTACTTCAATAAACAACCAATTAAACTGGAAATAACGACTGGAAGATTTGTTCTATTAGGTCAGCGTAGGATCACGCCTACTTACCTGTATAGCAATGGCTGTAGTGGCCATTTGCCTTGTTTTGTGTGTCATTAATTATGGCATTTGCCTTTAAATTTTAGACTGCCCGTTATTATGGGGGTGGGAGTTATGACGTATTCTAGGGCATGTTTGGTGCTAGGTTTCTTGCGCAGAAGCTTAGTTTTTAGTTTCGTTTTGGACATACATGAGGAAGGCATACCCTTCGACCATTCACCTTTAACCGAGACACGAGGAGTTTTCTCATGTTTAAAGCGATATGCTGGAGTTTGACGAATATTAAAATATACGAGCTGGAGAAGAAGGCCAGATGTATACCTTATTGTTTTTCTTCACCAATAAAGAAACTATTAATCAAAATACTGTGTTATGAAGATGTATCTGTGAAGAAGCTCTGAAGGTCTCACGGAGAGCTCACATGCGTATTACAACATTCTCCTTAACCATTTAGTCTACTTAGTGGCTAGAGTGAGTAATCTCTTGAACAATATAAAAATCTGCTGCTACAATGGCAACTGGAAAAGAGGTGGCTGGAAAGGTTGGAAGTTTGCCAATACACTGCATTTGTGAGGAGCCAATACAAAAACATAAGAATTTTACAAATGGTTTGGATTAAGACAATCAGTCTCTCGAGCCTGCTCCACCATTCAATATGAGCACGACCAATCCAGTCTTGGCCTCCACATCACTTTCCTACAAAGACAGACACAAAATGCTGGAGTAACTCAAGTAGGACAGTCTGGGAAAGATGTTCAAAGAGTGATGCTTTGAGAATTAATGTGATAATAAGCATAGCTAGTGGAGATGGCCATCTGAGGGAGATAACTGTTCGCAATAGCCGCGAGTGCAAGGGATAAGTAACGGGGAGGCTCTTGTGCAACATGAGCTCAGAAGCGGCAAAATGGTGAAGGAGATAAACAAACAACCTCGGATTGCATTTAGGCCAAGAAGATTCAGCTGATGGTTTGGTGAAATAAAGGGAAATAGCAAAAAGATCTCCCAGATCTAAAGGTTAAGATTAATATGTCCGTGATGTTTCTGTTGATGTTTTTGGAATTGAGGCTGGAAAGATAGTAGAGTTTAAGAAGACAGATGAGAGCAGAGAGGAAATCGGACTGTCTGAGCATTCTACGAGGTTTTTGAAGAGGTGACTAAGAAGATTAATGAGGGCAGTGGAGCAGATATATCTATGTGGATTTTAGCAATTTCTTTGATGGTAGAAGACAGAGGTTAGTGGTAGAAGGTTGTTTTTCAGACTGGAGGTCTGTAAAAAATGATATACCACAGGATGCTGGATCCACTGTTGTTTGTTATTTATATTAATGATGTGGATGTGAATATAGATGGTATGTTTAGTAAATTTACAGGTGACACTAAATTCATGGTGTAGTGGATAGTGTCGTAGTTACAATGGGACCTTGATCAATTGATCAACATGGTCAAGGGCAGCATTGTGGTACAGTAGTAGAATTGTTGTCTTACGGTGCCCGAGAGCTGGGTTTGATCCTGACCATGGGTGCTGCCTTTACGGAACTTACGTCCGTTATATGTTCTCCCTCGGACCCGGTGGGTTTTCTCCATTGCTCATCCCTCATTCCAAAGGCATGCAGGTTTATAGGTTGTGTAGGAAGGAACTGCAGTTGCTGGTTTAAACCAACACTAGACACAAAATGCTGGAGTAACTCAGCAGGACATGCAGCATCTCCGGAGAGAAGGAATGGGCGACGCTTCGGTTCTTTAGCCAATCCCCAGCTCAATCCCGCCAGGCCAACCGACAGCCCCGGACCGACGACACCAGCAGCCCCAGGCCCGCAGCCGGCGCGGAGAAGAAGCGCAAACTCCAGCCCAACCCCGCTCCCTGATGGGCCGGGGACCGCCAGCGGCCAACCCTCCCAGCACCGGCGAAAGCCGAGCACCAGCCATAGACACAAAGCGCTGCAGCAACTCAGCCTCCTCCCTGCACCAGCTGCAAGCCCGGCCCAGCCTGACATATCCGCCCACCCCCGGAGAGGGACGGGAGGGGTCGGGGACGGCCTAGCAGCAACTCAACAGACCCGAGCCCGACACCGACCACGGACAAGCACAATCTCGCTCACTCACCAATGCATAAAGCGATAAAAACGACAAAGTAATCTTAGCTTTTAACAAAGGAACAATAAATACAACAATTTCATAGTTTGAAAGCAGTATTTTCTTACCTAGAAGAATCAAAGCTGGAAAAAAATGAAGAAATGAAGGTCCACTGCTTCACTGCTTTCCAGGGATGTTTGTGCATAGTGGCATTTGACCTGGGCATGCTCAGTCGGAATACTGAACTCGCTTATTGGCTTCTATAAATTCACACAGATAGTGCTGCTTTATATACGGGATGATCTTCCGGAGTAGGTGGTAGAGGCAGTTACAATTTTGACCTTTAAAAGACACTTCGACAGGTGCATGATAAAAAGTGTGGAGGGATATGGGCCAGGCACAGGCAACTGGGACTAGCTCATGGAATGGAGGGATATTCATTACGTGCAGGTAGATAAAAGATGATCTTGGCATCATGGCTGGCACTGAGGCTTTGGGCTGAAGGGCCTGTTCTTGTGCTGTACTGTTCTAGGCTCTATGTTCTAAATGAGATGAAAGTTGAAATCGCTGAGATCCAGATAGCGTTCCACACGCAGGCTGAGGGTTCAACTCTTCAGATAGGCGCATGAAAATGATATCCATTTCTTTGTTGCTTGATAAACATTGTAAACACAACTTCATGTATCTATTATCCTTAAATTAAATGGATCAAGAAATTAGAGCCACACATTTGAAATATACTTTCATACCTTTAAAAGAGGATAATGTTCCCTATTGAATTGATGTCCATGCTGGATTACTGTGGGAGAGTGCAGTAGATGAAAACTGTATTGATCTTGTTTGAACAGCAATCTGCTGATACACTTCACATTTAGCTATTAGACATTTGGTCTCCACTTACCTGCTCTGGAATAAATAGGTTTAAGCATCATGATTGACAGACAAGCATTGCAATGAAAAGAAAGTTAAGATTTAGAGAAAGCCCTTTTAATTCCTCAATCACAAAGGTTAGCACACTGGCAGATGGAACTACATTTTTATTTTGTGTGCAATTTGTCAGGCTTTATCCGTATGAAGGATGGCAATTTTTGCAAAATGAAGCATTTTCACATTTCTATCCATCGGCAAATGAGGGCCAGGCCTATTCTTTGGGTTTTCCCTCCACCTCAGACTAAAGAATAACTTGGCTTTCTTTGCATTTGTCTTACAGTTTTCTTAAGGGGTTGGACAGGCTAGATGCAGGAAGATTGTTCCCGATGTTAGGGAAGTCCAGGACAAGGGGTCACAGCTTAAGGATAAGGGGGAAATCCTTTAAAACCGAGATGAGAAGAACTTTTTTCACACAGAGAGTGGTGAATCTCTGGAACTCTCTGCCACAGAGGGTAGTTGAGGCCAGTTCATTGGCTATATTTAAGAGGGAGTTAGATGTGGCCCTTGTGGCTAACGGGGATCGGGGGTATGGAGAGAAGGCAGGTACGGGATACTGAGTTGGATGATCAGCCATGATCATATTGAATGGCGGTGCAAGGCTCGAAGGGCCGAATGGCCTACTCCTGCACCTAATTTCTATGTTTCTATGTTTCTATGTTTATTTGGATATCTTCTTTCCTCGAGATCTTTGGGTATTTTTGAAGGGCAGTCTCTGCTGTTAAAGCTCATAAGTTCATAAATCTTAGGAGCAGAATCAGGTCCTCCGTCCCATCGAGCCTTTGACATTCAATCATGGCTGATCTACCTTTCCCTTTCAACCCCATCCTCCTGCCTTGTCACCATTAACCTTGATACATCCTTGTTATAACTATAAAACTCTGAACGTGTGTGTGTGTGTGTGTGTGTGTGTGTGTGTGTGTGTGTGTGTGTGTGTGTGTGTGTGTGTGTGTGTGTGTGTGTGTGTGTGTGTGTGTGTGTGTGTGTGTGTGTGTGTGTGTGTGTGTGTGTGTGTGTGCGCGCTTGTTTGTGTGTTTTCACATCTTCTAAGTGCGAACGGGAACGTTTTTACATATTCTGGTAGAGATTTACCCCCTGGAGTCCGAAATCGGCTTACCTGAAAATTTTCTGCTTTACTTCTTGAGTTATTAATAAAAATATTCACCAATCCAATCAAACTTTGAAATCAAAACGCCTGTTTTTCGCTGATGATGTGACAATGGATCTGCCTGCCTGCCGTCTGCTCAGGCTGCGACTGACATCACCTCCCATCCCTCCCTCCTCCCCGCGTTATTCAAAAGTCGCCCTGTCGACTGAACACCAAAGATCATTGTTGAAGACTGCGTCAGCCCAACCGGCACTCCTTTGGTCAACGCTCACTCACGTCTTGGCTTGGGTCTCTCCCTCTCCCCTCTCTCCCCCCCTCCCATCTCTCCCTCTCTCCCTCCCTCTCTCCTCTCTCTCTCCATCCCCCTCTCCTCTCTGTGCACCATCCTCCCTGTGTCCCTCTTTGTACCCCTGTGTCTCTCTCTGTGCCTCCGTGTCCCTCTCTATGCCTCTGTGTCCCTCTCTGTGCCTCTGTGTCCCTCTCTATGCCTCTGTGTCCATCTCTATGCCTCTGTGTCCCTCTCTGTGCCCCTCTCTGTCTACCCCTCTCCCTCTCTAGCCATGCCTGCAAGTTGGGGCTATGCATGAGTGGATAGGGCAGGGGATGGGGTAAAAGGTGTGAATGAATAATATTAATATAATATCAATGGGGGTAGTTAGTGTGTGTGTGTGTGAGGGATTGGTTAGTGTGTGTGTGATGCCGCAGGCAGCCCCCTCCCCCCGTAACTGCACGTTGAGGGGACGGGACCCAATGGGTCCCACTTGGTCTAGTCTCCCTTAAAACTGAGGCCACCTGTAAGGGCACAGAAGCATAATGAACAAATAACTGTTTTTGCAAGGATTTATTAGGTGAAGTAATGCTTTCCAGGATTCGTGGAGAAGGCCATTGTTCTCCCGTGAAAGACATGGAAACCCGAATAAAAAAGACACAAAGTGCTGGGGTAACACACTGGGTCAGGCAGCATCTCTGGATAGATGACAATTTTGGTTGGGACCCTTTTTCAGACTGATTGTGGTGGGGTGTGGGGGGAGAAAGCTGGAAGAGAGGTGGGGGCAAGACAAAGTTTGGCAAGTGATCAGTGGATACATGTATGGGAGGGGGGGGGGGGGGGGGGGGGGGGGGGGGTTTGATTAGCAGATGATTGGACGAAGGCCAGACATGAAAATGCAAAAAGTGCTAGATAAGAACATAAGTATAGAAGAGTTGCAAATTGTGAAGCCAAAGGATGATCATACCATTAAGTTATAAACCACCCAAGCGGAATATGATGTGATGTTCCTCCAGTTTGCATATGGCCTCACTCTGGCAATGGAGGAGGCCCTGGACAGAAAGGTTAGTATGGGAATGGGGAGGGGAAGTAAATTGGTTAGCAATTGGGAGATGTAGCAGGTAGTGGTAGACTTTCTCATATATAGGTGAGCAGGCAAACTTAATATTAATCTATGACTGAAAATCAGCAATAACAACAGTATTAATCCCATGTTATTCAATCATGTATATAATTCTATCTTAGGAAGGGAGACACAAAATGCTGCAGTAACTCAGCGGTACAGGCAGCATCTCTGGAGAGAAGAAATGGGTGACGTTTCATGTCGAGACCCTTCTTCAGACTGATGTCAGGGGAGTGGGCTGGACACAGATAGAATGCAGTCGGACAGTAAGACTCGTGGCAGAACTGGGAAGGGGAGGATAGAGAGGGAAAGCAAAGGCTATTTGAAGTTAGAGAAGTCAATGTTCATACCGCTGGGGTGTAAACTACCCAAGCGAAATATGAGGTGCTGTTCCTCCAATTTGCGCTGGGCTTCACTGTTACAATGGAGGAGGCCCAGGACATCTTATCTTAGGGAGGTCTTCCTCCTTGAAAAGAACTCAGTGATGTTTCCCAGGGCCTGGTGGTACCTACAATGGAGAGGAACAAAAGGCACCAGAGTCCTAGCGTCAGAACTGTGGCATTACTTAAGGCAGAGATGTCTCTATTTTAGATCTGCAGTGTTAGAGTCATAGAGTCATAGAGTGATACAGTGTGGAAATAGGCCCTTCAGCCCAACTAGCCCACACCAGCCAAGACGTCACAGCTACATTAGTCCCACCTGCCTGCATTTGGTCTATATCCTTCCAAACTTGTCCTATCCATAGAAACATAGAAACATAGAAAATAGGTGCAGTAGGCCATTCAGCCCTTCGAGCCTGCACTGCCATTCAATATGATCATGGCTGATCATCCAACTCAGTATACTGTTCCTGCCTTCTCTCCATACCCCCTGATCCCCTTAGCCACAAGGGCCACATCTAACTCCCTCTTAAATATAGCCAATGAACTGGCCTCAACTACCCTCTGCGGCAGAGAATTCCAGAGATTCACCAGAAAAATGTTTTCCTCATCTCGGTCCTAAAAGATTTCCCCCTTATCCTTAAACTGTGACCCCTTGTTCTGGACTTCCCCAACATC
The DNA here is from genome assembly GCF_028641065.1 of Leucoraja erinaceus. Lineage (NCBI taxonomy): Eukaryota > Metazoa > Chordata > Chondrichthyes > Rajiformes > Rajidae > Leucoraja > Leucoraja erinaceus. The sequence continues at coordinate 14,312,250 of NC_073386.1, read as the reverse complement.
AGGAACAATCTTCCTGCATCTAGCCTGTCCAACCCCTTAAGAATTTTGTAAGTTTCTATAAGATTCCCACTCAATCTTCTAAATTCTAGCGAGTACAAACCGAGTCTGTCCAGTCTTTCTTCATATGAAAGTCCTGACATCCCAGGAATCAGTCTGGTGAACCTTCTCTGTACTCCCTCTATGGCAAGAATGTCTTTTCTCAGATTAGGAGACCAAAACTGTACGCAATATTCCAGGTGTGGTCTCACCAAGACCCTGTACAACTGCAGTAGAACCTCCCTGCTCCTATACTCAAATCCCTTTTCCATGTACCCGTCTAACCATTTCTTAAGCGTGGGGAAAGTCCCAGCCTCAACTATCTCCTCGGGCAGCGTGTTCCACATACCCATCACCCTTTGTGTGGAAAAGGTTACCCCTCAGATTCCTATTAAATCTTTTCACCTTCACCATGAACCGCAGGACTTACCATCACCCGCTGGGGTCACAACATCTGGAGCCTGGATCGCCTCGGTGCAGAGGGAGAACAAAGAGGGAAGAGACGGAGACTTTAAGATGTTGCCTTCCATCACAGTGAGGAGGTGTTTGGTGAACTCACAGTGATGGATGTTAAATTTGTGTTGATTGTGTGTTTTTGTCATTTTTATTATATGTATGACTACAGGGAAACAAAATTTCGTTCAGACCGAAAGGTCTGAATGACAAATAAATTCAATTCAATGTCCTCGATTACCCTACAGTGGGCAAGATTCTGTGCATCTGCATCTGTGCATTCTGCTGGTTTTACCTTGTTTTTGCCAGTATGAAAGAATGCATAAACCTCAGGAAAGACATTTGGTCTGTGTGCCCATAATAATGAGTGGCCACTGCACCCTTTACCAAATCCTGACGTGTGCATCTTCCATTCCTCCAACCAGCCATAGCTGTTGTTGCTTGGTATTGTTGCATCGTATTGTAAAAACTATTCACTGATAAACTCAGTAACTACGATGGAAACGGTAAATATGGAGCAGCTTAGATCAGCCCTGCGTGAAATCTACTTTTTTCCCTCTTCTGTTTTAATTCCATGGATTGAGAGCATGACGTTCCATTTCCTATTACTATTGTAATATTGTGAGAAATTGAAACCTATTCACAGCAATGCTCTTGAACTGACAAAAATCACAGTTTGGAGGAGCATTAAATGAAGCAGCCTGCAATGTTATTTTCTAATGTTAATAGGATCTTACAAATCTTATTATACATATAATGTTTATATTTTTTATTTCCATGCTCATTGAAATGAAGTCTAACTGAATTTGATGGAACATTACTTCAACCGCAATAAGAAACAAAACATTTATTTCCATCTGAATCTGTTTCATTGAGGAATGAAACAGTCAGACTACTTTAAAGTATTTTCCCATTTAAAACTATAGAAGTGTTTGGCGGAGATCTAGACTACAGATCTTATACAATGAGAAAATATGCGTGATTATTAAGAAAACAAAATGATTAGTCTCCCATTAAGAAAGCAAAACATTAATTAATTTATCTTCTTGCAAATGCTTCAATCACTAATGGCTTGTTTAATTTTTGCATAAATATTTTATTAAATTATTGTTGTAGTGTGATTAAGTTATCATCACATTCCGTGGCATTTGAGAGTCAGTATGCGTACGCGTGCATGTGTGTGTCCATGTCATAGAGTCATACAGTGTGGAAACAGGCCCTTTGGCACAACTCGTGTGCGGATGTGGTGTCGAAGGACGAGAAGCCGAAGCAAAGAAGTGGAAGCCAAATAACCGAATGGAAACGAAGCCGAAACGCCAAATAACTGAAAGCGTACAAAGCCGAAACGGCAACTAACCGAAAGGGCGGGACGCCTAAAAGCCAACTAACTGAAAGGCTGCGTCGCCTAAAAGCACTCACCGAATGGCCGCTCTGCCGAAACGCCACCGACCCAAAAGGCTGTGTCACCTACAAGCCAACGAACCGAATGTCGTTCAATAGAAAAGTCAAATAACGGACATGGCATTACCAGGGGACGGGATTTGTCAGCGATTGGTGCAGACCCCCGGGTCCATCACATCATTGGCCGATGGAGATAGGAGGGTGGGGGTCATTTTCCCACACAAGCTATAGGTGACTGGGCAATCTGCCCCAAGCACCAAGTTGTAAGCTGCCGAAGGTGCGCATCCCTCGGGACGCGGGGACAGACGGCTTGGGGCATAGTAAATCGCTTTTAAAACATGGGGAGGGACACACACATTCCCTGGCCGGCCAATGATAAGTGTGCATGACAATGAACAATTTGATCTCCTCCCACTCCCCCCCCCCCCCCCCCTTGGCAACAAGAAGCACGTTTTATTTATTACTGTCTGGTTGCCTGCGGAAGACACACAAACTCCCACGCACAAAACACCAGACAATCTGTAAACTGTTTTAACCGAAGATGGACACAAAAACCTGGACCTGGTGGCTCAGCACTTCAACTCCCCCTCCCATTCTGAATCCGACCTTTCTGTCCTGGGCCTCCTCCATGACCAGAGTAAGGACCACCGTAAATTGGAGGAACAGCACCTCCTATTTCGCTTGGGCAGTTTGCACCCCAGCGGTATAAACATTGACTTCTCTAATTTCAGGTAGTCCCTACTTTCTCCTCCCCTTCCCAGCTCTCCCTCAGCCCACTGGCTCCACCTCTTCCTTTCTTCTTCCCCACTCCCCCACCCTCACATCAGTCTGAAGAAGGGTTTTGACCCGAAACGTTGCCTATTTCCTTCGTTCCATGGATGCTGCCTCACCCGCTGAGTTTCTCCAGCATTTTTGTCTACCTTCTATGTCCCATCAACACTAGTTCCACCTGCCTGTGTTTGGCCCATATTCTCCTGAACCTATCCAATCCATGTGCCTGTCCAAATGTTTCTTAAACTTTGCAATAATACCTGCCTCAACTACCTCCTCCGGCAGCTTGTTCCATACCTCCACCCTTTGTCAGAAAAGGCTACCCCTCAGGTTCCTATTAAATCTTTCCACCCTCACATTAAACCTATGTACCATGTGTGCAAGTGCACATCTGTGTGGTCAACAGAGTTATCATCTTGGATTCCTCTATTCAGATTCAGACAAAGAATAAACAATTTCAGATGAAGATGGTCCACTTTCTGACTAAAGTAACACTGCCATTTTGCCCCATATTGTCTCTCGTTCTCAGGGGCCCCTAAACATGTATATTGAATTATGCAATGACGTACAACAGAGATCTGAAGATGTTCGGAGTAAAAATATAAATCTTGAATGAGGAAAACGCTATTGGATTTTTGACCTTAGTCTTTCAAATAGTCTATATTTAATTTTTAACAATCAGAAATTCGTCCTGATTGTTGAATCTCAAGAGATAAATATCTATTGAGAAATTCCCAAGAAATTAAATTTACATTTTTCATTAATATTCCCAGTCCGATACAATATTGTAAAATGTATTATTTTCTCCGAACGGTTAATTCAGAAATTATATCCTGTGATCCCAAAAGGACCAAAACCATATTGCTTTAGGGTCTTTTATATTTTGCTAGCTCAGTTCCTCAGATAAATAGTCACATTTTAAAGGGGTTAATCGAAAAAGCATTCACTAACTTTGATTGCAGTTTAGTACAACATCTAAATTACTTGCTTCCAATGCCTGTTATATTTAGAGGCTTGACAATTTTGTCCTCATGTGTCCTTGTCTAGTTTTGACATTAGTTCTTCTGCAAAACAGACAGTGGAAGCATTCTTGTTTTTGTTTCCCCAGCACAGAATGTATTTAAAGCTGATCTATAACAATAGCTTTTAATGAGAGCGAAGCAACGGGATGGGAGGGGGTGGGGGTTTGGAGTGTTTTTTTAATAGAATGGTATTCTGAGGAAAAAACGATAATTGAGATGCCTGACTGCTGAAAGTGGGCTTAAAATGGGTGATCAATGTGATGGTTTTGAAGATTTTGTTTTAATACAATTGCTTGACAGTTATATTTTGGAGATAAGTTTTTTCCGCCTTAATCATTAAGATTACCTGACTTACCATCAGGAGCGGGGTCCCTCGCCGGGGATCCCTGGAGGAGAGCTTCGACCGCCGACCCTGCAGTCTGCGGTGCTTCTGGCTGCGGCACGGCGGGAACTTTAAATCTCCAACCATCGGCCTGCAGCCTACACCAACCTGAAGCCGCGGTCTCCGGTGGGGGGGAAGCACCGATTCAGGACTTACCTGGACTTTTCACCTTGTCTGCACATCTGGATGCCCGCAGCGATGGCTGCGGAGGGTTGAGGTCCCGACCACGGGGGAAAATGGGGGAGGACTAGCCAAATTGTGTGCCTTCCACCACAGTGATGAATGCTATGGTGGATGTTTGTGTTAAAATTTTAGTGTGTTTTTGTGTGTTCTTTTTCATTGTACCGCAGCTGGCAAATTCATTTCACTTTATGTGCAAGTGACGACTAAAACTGATTGTATTGTATTGTAAATTTGGCGTTGAACATAACCCGTGTAAGTTTTAGGCATATTCTCTCATATTACCAGGATACAAAGCTTATTATTCGGTACTAATCAGTCCTTTGAACAGTAAAATTTTCCTTTTGAAATCCAAACCATTTTAATTGGATTAGGATGATTATATTAATGCCAATTGTCAGAAAATAGAAGATTGATTTTTATAGTCCTTTTCTTTGAGAAATGAAGCCATGTCAGACCACTAAACTGTTTTCCCATTGAAAACTATCGACGTGTTTGGGGGAGATCTAGAGTACAGATGTTACACCATGAGAAAATATGCATGCTTATTAAGAAAACTAAATTATTATTCTTTCATTACAAAAGCAATACATGAATTAATTGTCTCCTTGCTTCAATCACTAATAGCTTGTTTAATATTTGCATAAATATATTATCTCCTTTATCTTTATTAATTATCATACTCTCTGTAGCATTTGAAAAGGTGTGTATGTATGTACGTGTGCAAGTCTGTGTCCATGTCATAGTCATACAGCCCAACTTTCCAACACCCATCAACATGTCCCATCTGCATTGGTCCTCTCTGCCTGAGTTTGGCCCATATCCTTCTAAACCTATCCTATCCATGTACCTGTCTAAATATTTTTTAAACGCTGCGATAATACCTGCCTCAACTACCAGCCGGTAGTGCCATCTTCTTCACTGTCATGTGCTGGGGTAGCAGGGCGAAGACCACGGCCGCCAACACAATTAACAAGCTCATTACGAAGACTGGCTCCACCCTGGGAGTGGAGTTGGATTCACTCGATGGTTTAGGAGGGGGGAATGTTCCTCAAAACTGTGGAGCAACTTGGAAAATACACCTCCACCCTCCATGACACACTGGTGCACCTGAGGAGCTCCTTCAGCAATAGCCTGGTTCCACCAAGATGCAACACAGAACGCCACAGGAGATCCTTTTTCCCTGTAGCTATCAAATTCCTCACTTTTCTGTCATGGGGTAGACTGACTCCCCTAATCCCCCCCCCCCCGCCCCCCCCCCCCCCCCCCACACCCCCTATCCTGTACTTTCCACACCATTTTAATTTCACGTTTCATGTATCTCGTGTTTTACGGCTGTTTGCAGACCAATTTCCCTCCTGGGATAAATTAAGTTCTATCGTATCGTATCACATCGTATCATTTTCTCGTTGCAACAATGGAGGCAATCACACTTTTGGGGGTGTAGGAAGGAACTGCAGATGCTGTTTTCAAATAAGATACACACAAAAAGCTAGAGTAACTCATCAGGTCAGAGAGCACCTATGGAGACCGTTTCAGGTCTCGACCCTTCTTCAGGCGGGTCTCGGCATGAAACATCACCTATTCCTTTTCTCCAGAGATGCTGTCCGACCCGTTGTGCCACTCCAGCATTTTGTGTGTATCTTTGCACCTTTGGGGGTGCTGCCTTTTGATGAGGCATTAAACCAAGATAATCTCTGCTCCATTAGTGAATATGGAAGTTCGCTTGACTTTGTTTTGAATAACAGCAGGAGGACTATCCCCGTGTGCTGGCTAGTATTTGTTGGCTGTGCACCATTGGAGATATCCTGAGTTTGAAAGACAGTAAGTCTTCTTTTACATTTTCACATCCTCATGTGTCATGGAAACATGGTTCAGAATACAGAGTTTAAGATGTCAACAAACTCGTTTATAGAGTCTGCAAACATTTTCTCTCATCCTGTCTTTGAAATGGATTGATTGACAGCTCTTTAAAACGTACAAGTGTTTTAGTCCAACATACATAACAGCTTTAGCTCAATATCTTTATTTCAGTTATGTTCAGTAAACAGGCACAGAAACTTCACATTGCAAGGTTGAAAAGGACTTTTAAAAACACAAAGTGCTGGAGTATCTCAGCGGGTCAGGCAGCATCTCTGAAGGACATGGATAGGCAATGTTTTGGGTCAGTATGTCACCTATCCATCTCCTTCAGTGATGCTGCCTGACCAGATGAGTTACACCAGCACTTTGTGTTTTATTCATGATTCCCACATCTTCAGTTCCTTGTGTCTCCAAAGAACTTTTAAATTGATCTTTACCATTAGTTCTTTTTTTTGTTTAATTACTCAAAGTGGCTCTGGTAATAAAATCTGAAAGTACAGGAAATACTGCTCATGTCAGGAAGAGAAACAGAGTTATGGGCCAGTCCCACTTAAGGCGATTTTTCAGGCGACTGCTGGCGACTGTCAGAGTGCAACACACACAAACACATTGCTTTCTTCACCAGCCCGTTATGCAGGTGGGGGACAGGGTAAAGTGGGGGGAGCGCTGTCTGGGTGTAATTCCCACGGTGCAAAGCCAAGGTGATACAGACGCACACTGCGATAAACAGGAAGGTTGTTGCTGTTATTAAGACAGCTAAAGCACAGTGTACGGTAAGTCCTTTAAAAGAGGGAAGGGGGGGGGGGGGGGAGAGGGGGGGAGAGGGGGAGAAGGAGTGGAGACAACTTTGAAGAAGCCAGAGATAAACGGCTGTGAAGCTCGACGGACATTAACGTTACCGGTCGGCAATCGTTGGTTCTGAAAATTACTGCTTACGTTTTTTGTTCCCCATGAGCCAAATGAAATTCACCAGTCGGCACCGGCTACAACCTACGAGAACCTTCAAGAACCTTCGACCTCCTGGCGACCCACCTATGGCACGAGAATTCTCGCTACTTTCCTTGGCAGCTTCATTCTAGTCGGCGCTAATTTTTCGACATGTTGAAAAATTTGTGGTGACCATAATGAGGCCATGACTAGTTCCCAGAATGCGGGAACTCCTCACGACCATGAAGACGACTCCCCGGCAACTACCCGCGAATATGTGGCGACCATGTGGCGACTGCATGGTCTCCTGCAGTCGCCTAAAAAGTCGCCTAAGTGGGACAGGCCCATTAATGTTTTTTGTCTAAGACCCTTCACCAGAAGTAGGCAGAAAAAGCTTGTTAGTAAGGCGGACATGATTCTGATGGGCTAAACCTGGGGGGGATGGGGTTTGAACAAGGGGATCTGGCACATGAGCGAATGGGCACAATTACAGAGAGGACGTAGACAAAAAAAACTGAGCTGCAGAGCTGGAAGAGAATCCTGCCATGTCAGAGGGGAAAAAAGAAAAACATTGGGGGGGAAAAAAAAAGTAGAATATCTGATACCAACGGAGAAATCTCTAATGACTAAATTCTAAATCAAGTTACCTGAAGTTATGTGATTCAATGTTAAGTCCATAAGGCTGCCAAGTCCCTGTATGGATTTTGAGATGTTGTTCCTCAGGCAGTTCTGGGTGAGATTAATTAATGTGTAATTAATTATGTTTATTAATTGTACAGTAAACATAACGGACTCACAGGATTTCCTGGGGTTTTGAATGGAAAGGAACATTTTTGGCATTCCAGATCCCAATTACAGAATGAACAATAGTCCCCAGTTATGTAATGTATAGGCGGATAGTTTCAGTGAAATCTGAATGAGACTCTGCACCACAACTGTAATACAAGCTGAACAGTGTCTAACTCAATGGCGTAAAGAATGGCAGAAATATAATGTGGAGATAAAACAAGTTGTTTGAAGTTTAACACATTTATAATGAGTTCAGTGGTGCTAGAAACATCCGAGCAGGAAGTTAGAATTGGCCAGGCAGGGAGGGGAAGAAAACAAAACTAAAACCAGCAGGCCATCCTAGGAGGTTAAAAGGAGAGTCGTGATCTGGAGGAGAAGGGAAAATAAAATGGCAGCAAAAGGTCTCAGAGGTATAAGGCATATAGGACAAAGGGAAGATGGGATCCAGATGACATAACTAAGCTCTACTCAAAATTATTTTACCAATTCTGAATGTATTTTGTTTCTTATTGAAGGGCTGATGCAGATAGCTTCTTCAATGCATTTATACTTTTAGCAAATCATCATGGCATCAAGGGAAATAATTATTCATAAAAAGCCCTTGTCAATGCAAGAGGAAAGCATTGTATTTTTCTGCCTAGACCTGAAGGACACTATAAAAGCAACACACATTGTATTTAATATAATAGAAGAAACATTTGGGCAAAATTTCAGACGTTTGCTGCAGAAAACTGGCATTGAAGTTAAGATGTATCTAAAATTGGTGTTTGGGATATGGAATACATTGTCTTACGATGAAGTGTTGTGCAATTCATGTTGTGCAATCAGTTCTTGCAAATATTCCGTTTGGTGGTTTAATCAAGGGGTAGAAACACAATGTGTTGCTGTCTAACAGCACCAGAGACACGGGTTCAATCCTGACTACGGGTGCTGCCTGGACGGAGTTTGTACATTCTTCTTGTGACCTTGTGGGTTTTCTCCAGGTGCTCCGGTTTCTTCCCACATTCCAAAGACGTGCAGGTTTGTAGGTTAATTGAGTTCTGCACACTGTCCCTAGTATGTAGGATAAAACTAGTAAATGGGTGATCGCTGATCTGCGTGGACTTGGTGGGCCGAAGGGCCTGTTTCCACGCTGTATCTCCAAACTAAAGTAAAGAAAAATTACATTAACTTACATTAACGCTTGGCCAAGATGGCATGAGGCGGATGGTTGAGGATGATAGCTACAGGGAGTGGGAGGTCCTCCAAAGCAGCTGATGGGATGGGAGGCAGAGGCAGAGGTGAGGGTAGGGGTGAGGGTATGGGATCAGAGAGAGAGGCAGAGACAGAGGTAGGGGTGAGGGTATGGAATTGGAGACAGAGAAGAGATGAGGGTATGGGTGAGGGTATGAGATTGGAGATAGCGACAGAGGTGAGGGTATGGGTGGGGGTATGGGTGAAGGTGTGGGTGGGGGTATGGGTAGGGTTATTGGTGGGGATGTGGGTTATGATATAGGTGGGGTGGGGTAGGGGTGAGGATGTGGGTGAGGGTATGGAATGGGAGACAGGGACAGAAGTGAAGGTATGGGTGAGGATATGGGTGGTGATATGGGTGGGGGTATGGCTGAGGGTATATGGGTGGGGGTATGGTTGGGGATATGGGTGAGGGTATATGGGTGGGGTATGGTGAGGGTATATGGGTGGGGGTATGGTTGGGGATATGGGTGAGGGTATGGGTGAGGATATGGGTGGAGATATGGGTGAGGGTATGGAATGGGAGACAGGGACAGAAGTGAAGGTGTGGGTGAGGATATGGGTGGTGATATGGGTGAGGGTATATGGGTGGGATATGGGTGAGGGTATGGAATGGGAGACAGGGACAGAAGTGAAGGTGTGGGTGAGGATATGGGTGGTGATATGGGTGAGGGTATATGGGTGGGGGTATGGTGAGGGTATGGGTGAGGGTATGGGTGAGTCAGCAGTTGCAGCAGCAGTAGGCTGAGGTCTGGAGATACCAGTCGGTGGCTGAGAATCTTTGTTGCCAGATGTCGAATTAACTCACAATATTCTTTGCGAAAAATGATAGCAATGTCTTTTGTGTGGCTTTTTATTTTCTATTCTTGCAGGATTTCTTTGCAACGCAGCAAAGCCAAAAGCACAATTCTACTCACTTTTGAGCTACGTGCGTGTTTTAGATAGTCTCCCGTTACAATAGCCAAAATACTCTCAATGAAATGGAATTCCTCTGTCAACCACCTACAGGAGCTGTTGGATGTTGTGATCTCAACTTGCTCTTTCTTCTCCGCTTCCTAATGTCCCTGCTCTTTGATGCTACCAGACATAAATTTGAGAGCGTTAAGGGCCTGTCTCACTTATGCGATTTTTTTAGGCGACTGCCGGCGACTATCATAGTCCTAGCAGGTCGCCATAAATAACGGCGACTGGACTCCCCTTACGACAATGTCTACAACAACCTACCACCTAGTCGATGTCAAGCTACGGCAAGCTACTGACAACTGGCGACCCATTAGGACTTCCACCCACGACCACCCCTACGACAACCTACGACCACACAGGCCACAACCTACCACAACCAAAGTTAACCTACATCCACCCACGACAAGCTATGACAAGCTACGACCCTTTCAGTGACAACTGAAGACAACTGAAGACAATTCAGTCGCCGGTACCTGTCACCGGTTGACATAGGTAGTCGCCAATGGAATTTACCGAAGTCGGCACCAGCGACAACCTACATCACCTGGCGACAGCATCTATGCCAAGAGAAGTCAAGCTACGCTCATTGGTGTCAATACACTGTCGCCGACTGTCGCCAAAAATATTTGAACATGTTGAAAATCCAGCGGCGACCAGAAAGACGCTACGACTATTTGGGTGACAGAGGAGACGACTCACAACCATACAGGCGACACCCTGGCAACCATATGGCGACAGCCTAGACGCCTGTAGTGGCCTAAAAAATAGCCTGTGGGACTTTGGTTCAAAAATACAAGTGTGCAAATTAGGCTTTGGTATTAATCAAACAAGCAAGTTATTCCAAACATGCAGAAATCATAAATCAAACACGTGCAAAACACAAAGGTGGCTGAACTACCTTCTCAGGGTTTGATCTACCTACAGACACATCCAGTTAGTCAACAGCTAGCTGATCTATGGCTGGACACTGAGGTTGTTAGAATGAGCAGACAGCACCAAGGTGGCATGCTGTCTGCATTGTGATCAATGGGCATGCACTCACCTCTAATACAGTCCCGGCACTTGTTTTTGGGAGACTTCCAGATTTAGACCCCAGAGCCCCATCACCCACAAGGCTCTCTGGTGTGCTTTGTTTGTTCAAATGCAGAATGTCGAGAATCGCTTAATTGAACCATTAGCAGAAAGTAAAGCAATTTTCTCGGTGGGAGAGTGCTTGAGACAGACAGCATAAGTACAGACGCAGACAGCAGCACAAAGCAGAGCTCTCACCGAGTCTTCAGTCACTCGAACTGGCCGTATTTATTCATCCAGGACTGTTTAACTGAGAGATAAACATAGGCTTTCTAACTCCAGCTAAGCAATGTTGACACCTCTTTCTAAGCAGTCTATAGGATTACGAGAAAGATAAATCACAGGCAAAGGTCGTTGCTGTGAAATCATCGCTGTCAGAAATGACAATGAAGGTGATTATCACCTTGGGATAGGAACGAAACATATAGTTTTGGATCAAGGATTTGATATGAACTGGATTGAGCAATGGGGCAGAAGGGTTATAATGGGCATGCAATCAATGCCCCTCATTTCTGTGTTCATACCTGAATTAAACTATTCTCCTGACATATATCTCCTGGTGCACTGCTGGAAATATTGTTTCTTGTCCAAACAAGACACTGAACACAAACCATACTGCAGACATTTGGCAAATAAGACTTGAGCACAAATGTCTTGGGAGATGTTCCATAATCTTCTCGATTTATGTGCAGGTTGATAAGGGTTGGTATTGGCAACATGTTTGGATGAGACATTGTGGGCCGACGGGCTTGTTCCTGTGCCATTCCATGTTCTATGTTCTGTTATATGGTTATATGGTTTGATGGAATGCTACATTGCCAGAGTTGCTGTCTTTTGTCAAGATATTAAAGGTCTCGCTTGCCTGCTATGAAGAGATCCCATGGCACTATTTCAACGTGTGGGTGGGGGTATGGTTAGGGTTATTGGTGGGGATGTGGGTGATGATATGGGTGGGGGTATGGGTGAGGATATGGGTGGGGGTATGGGTGAGGATATGGGTGAGAGGATATGGGTGGGGGTATGGGTGAGGGTATATGGGTGGGGTATGGTTGGGGATATGGGTGAGGCTATGGGTGAGGATATGGGTGAGGATATGGGTGGGGATATGGATAAGGGTATGGGTGGGGGTATGCATTTCGTTGTCTCTGTACTGTACACTGACAATGACAATTAAATTGAATCTGAATCTGAATCTGAATCTGAATCTGAATCTGAATCTGAAGAAGGGCAAGTGAGCTATCCCTCAAATCCTGGACAATTACAGAAGAGCTGAAGAATTGGGAGCAACAAAGAAGGGTCTCGACCCATACGTCACCCATTCCTTCTATCCAGAGATGCTGCCTGTCCCGCTGAGTTATTCCAGCATTTTGTGTCTACCTACTGATTAAAGCCTAGCGATTTAGAGTAATTGAGGCAGAGAAACAGGCTTTTTGGCCCTCCTGGTCGATGCTGACCATCAACCACCCATTTATATTAATACTACATTCATTCAGCTTTTTTAGTCTCCCCACGTTCCCATCAAATCCTTCCAGAATCGACACTCAAGGGATCATTTACAATAGCCGATTAACCTCCTAACCCGCACAGCATCGAGACGTGTGAGGAAACCCATGCTGCACATGCAAAGCCTACACTAACCAGGATCAGGATTGGGTCTCGAAGACATGGTGCCACCCTTGAGAAGGGTCCATTTATTTCTACTATTTACAATTAAATAACATAGAACCAGGCTCTTCAGCTCACCGTGTCCATGCCATCCATCTATGTTTTCTATGTTAACTATCTTTAAATCCATGTCAAAATAATAGCAGCCATATCTCATGCACTGAATAAGTTCACCAACCTCCTGTTTAGCATCTTATCAAAAGGCTTCTGAACATCCAAGTACATCGCATTCACTGGGTCCCCTCATCTACTCTTGAGATACAACCTCAAAGAATCGCAATAGATTAACAAAGCATAATCTCTTTTTCTTAAATCCTGCTCATTTTTTTTAATACACAAATCCCATACTCAGAATTTCCAAAACAGAGTATATTGCCATTATTACATTGGTATTTTGGACAATAAAGGATCTATCTATCTATTTGATGGGGATTACCGTATAACGTTTCCATTACAATACTGACAAAGTGAAAATAACCTAATTGGCAGTAAACTGTTCTGGAGTGCCTGAATAGTTATGAAAGCTGGCATGGCATGTTTCTTTACATTACAAGGAAAACAATTATCTTGAACATCCTGCAAATGCATCCTATGTCAATGATTCTTCGGTAATAAAAGGAAGCACTAATTGATTATTTGTTGCTAAAGCAAGTGACCTCCTTGTGAAAATGACATAACTTTAAATTTCCTCAGACAGCAGGATTATAACCATATAACCATATAACAATTACAGCACGGAAACAGGCCATCTCGGCCCTACAAGTCCGTGCCGAACAACTTTTTTCCCTTAGTCCCACCTGCCTGCACTCATACCATAACCCTCCATTCCCTTCTCATCCATATGCCTATCCAATTTATTTTAAAATGATACCAACGAACCTGCCTCCACCACTTCCACTGTAAGCTCATTCCACACCACTACCACTCTCTGAGTAAAGAAGTTCCTTCTCATGCTACCCCTAAACTTCTGTCCCTTAATTCTGAAGTCATGTCCTCTTGTTTGAATCTTCCCTATTCTCAAAGGGAAAAGCTGATCCACATCAACTCTGTCTATCCCTCTCATCATTTTAAAGACATCTATCAAGTCCCCCCTTAACCTTCTGTGCTCCAGAGAATAAAGACCTAACTTATTCAACCTTTCTCTGTAACTTAGTTTTTGAAACCCAGGCAACATTCTAGTAAATCTCCTCTGTACTCTCTCTATTTTGTTGACATCCTTCCTATAATTGGGCGACCCAAATTGTACACCACACTCCAGATTTGGTCTCACCAATGCCTCGTACAATTTTAACATTACATCCCAGCTTCTATACTCAATGCTCTGATTTATAAAGGCTAGCATACCAAAAGCTTAAAAAGATTAGAGTAATTAACTTTGTCCATCTTGGTGCTGCTCCAAAATTAACCTGTGGCTGGCGTGTGCCTTGTGAATTTCCTTGCCACTTTTTTTGTACTCACTCTTTTCTTCAGTTTACGTTTTTGCTAAATATTACAGAAACCGTTAGACAGGTACATGGAGAGGACAGATTTAGACGGATAGGAGCCAAAGTGGGCAAGTGGGACCAGTCTAGCTGGGACATGTTGGCAAGTTGGGCTGAACGGTCTGTTTCCATGCTGTATCACTCAATGACTCTACGACTCGAAGGATTTATGTAGCAGAGATCAGTCTAGCTCATCCTGGCAAAATATTTCAGGTGTAGATGCCATTATAATAGGAAATTTGGAAGCTGCGTTACTGGCAATTGCAAAGCGAACTGTAAAATAGGAGAGAAATTCATACTCAGCAGTACTTCTTTCCCTTTGTGGTTGTATGATGGATGAGTTGATTGGAATATTTGGTGTCAATTAATTACAGTGGCAATTTATTAGCACCTTTTAGATACATGATAAAATGACCATAAAGGCAGAGGTGGCTCTGCTTCCTTTGATCGATACTAGGTCACAGATTTCTTGTCTTGTCTTGCATTGATTGGATCTACCATGAATATCCTGTCTGAGAATGTGCTGCTCAATGCTAATTATCTGGTTTAGAAGGGGGCAAAATTAGCCTTGAGCAACAGTGCAAAGTTTGTGATAGCAAATTAACAGCCTGTTTTATATTGTTGCCGATGAAGGGAAAATGGGTCAGATTGCTAAGTGGACTGCTGATTCACCAGCATCCATTGTGCACCATTACTCATGGTCAATTTCACAGCTAATTGTCCCACTCAGTTGCATTATATAGGTAACTTTTATGTTCAAATCTCCTTTTTGCTTGCCACCTGCACCAGGCAAAGGGCCACAGTGTATAAAAATCCTTGTGATAAAATAAATACCACAAATAATACATAGAGTTGTTTGTTTAGGATTATATTTGTGATTTGAGCATCACAGGCAAACCCACCATTGTCAACTTATAAGTGCCCATAGATAGATGATGGTGTGTACTGTCTTGAACCCTGTGGTCCGTGTGATGAAGATACTCTAACAGTGTTACTACTGGTTCTGGTGGTGGTGGAAGGGGAGGGCAGTGGTTTCCAGGATTTAGAAACATAGAAACATAGAAAAATAGGTGCAGGAGTAGGCCATTTGGCCCTTCGAGCCTGCACTGTCATTCAATATAATCATAGCTGATCATCAATACCCCGCTCCTTCTTTTTCCCCATATACCTTGAATCTTTCAGCCCTATGAGCTAAATCCAACTCTCTCTTGAAAACATTCCGCCATCCCGTGAATTAACCTGGTGAACCTACGCTGCACTCCCTCAATAGCTATAATGTATTTCCACAAATTAGGAGACCAAAATTGCAAACAACACTCCAGGTGCGGTCTCACCAAGGCCCTGTACAACTGCAGTAGGACCTCTTTGCCCCTAAACCCAAATCCTCTCACTATGAAGGCCACATGCCATTAGCTCTCTTCAATGCTGGCTGTACCTGAATGCTTATTTTCAGTGACTGATGTACAAGTACACTCAGGTCTCGTTGCACCTCCCCTTTTCCTAATCTGACGCTATTCAGATAATAATCTGCCTTCCTGTTCTTGCCACAAAAGTGGATAACCTCACATTTATCCACATTATACTGCATCTGCCATGTATCTGCCCACTCAGCCAACCTATCAAAGTCACCCTGCAGCCTCATAGCATCCTCCTCGCAGTTCACCCTGCCACCCAGCTTTGTGTCATCTGCAAACTTGGAGATGTTACATTTAATTCCCTCGTCTAAGTCAATAATATATATTGTAAATAACTGGGGTCCCAGCACCGAGCCCAAGGGGCCTTGCACAACATGCTGTAATCTTCAGTGTAGAATAGGCCCATATTTAAAATATCGCACGTCCTTTTTCCTCACAGATGCTGCCCGGCCTTCAGAGTTCATCCAGAACTATCTTTTAGGAGAATCCAGTTTTCACTATTTGAATTAACTATTTGTTTTATTATTTCATGATGCAGATGATGTTGCGTCACCCACATTATTAATTTTTCTTTTACAATTATTACTTAGGCTAGGTTTCATTGACTGTTACTACTTGTTCTTTGCCAAATAGCTGATATTCAACTGTTTAAACACCAGTTTTTCTCACCTACAGCTCCCCCCCCCCACCTCAACCAACCCCCTACTTTGTCTGAAGAAGGGTCCTGAACCGAAACGTCACCTATACTTTTCTTCCAGAGATGCTGCCTGATCCATTGAGTTACTCCAGCACATTGTGTCTATCTTTGGTGTAAATCAGTATGTGCAGTTTTTTGTTTCTACAGCAGCAAGCCTCAGACCTTGAAGATATGCTGTCGGTGGATAAATCTTGTTGATGACCAGGATGCAGGACAAATTCATCAGTTTAGACTGCTGCTGGATTGCACTTGGAGTGAAGGGGCAGAGCCCATTTTTGCTGAGATCCCTGGCATTATGCTGGGGAATTCATTGTTTGATACTGCAACAAGTTATACTCAGTCCAAGATTAGAAACCCTTTGATTTCAATGGAAATTGTAGGACAGGAAAGGAGCAGAGGCACTGGGGAGCATGGCTTACAATTTTTTTCATTACTTTCCCTTAATGTTTTGAATTATTTATGTTTTATTTGTTTTGTAGTTAATTATTTCTTCTTTATTCAGAACTGTATATATTTTTAATCGTTTATTCAGTCTTAAAAAAATTTGCATGTAGCTGAAAACAAGCTTTTACAACCATAAAAAAAAACATTTTAGATTTAGGAAAATATATAGACATATGAAATAAAGAGCAGAAAAGTTCACTCCAGCCCTCAACAGCAATTAATAAGAACATGGGTTGTATCTTCTGCAGTTCTGTCTCCAGTGGTGATTTTTCACCATCTTGCTCAGGAGGTATTTTAGAGGTATTCAGAATCTCCACTTCCATTGATTTTTGGAAAAGGAAGTTCTGAAGGCTCATGACCTCAGATCACTAAAACAATGTCCCAACTTTGCCGTGAATGGGTCTCTTACTTTTAGACATTGATGCCTAATTCTGGATTTGCACCCAAGGGGGAACATATTTTCATGTCCATCCTGCCAAGACCTTCAGATCCAATCAACTCCCCTCTCACTCTCCTAAACTCCATTTAGTCTGTCAAATCTTCCTTAATGTGGCAACTTTTTTCTTCCAGTCAACTTTCTCTGATTTGCTTCCAATGCATTGTCATCCTAAAGTGACTAATTCTGTACATGGTGGTCTGCGTGTGGTTTCACCAATGCCTCAAAGCTGTGGACAGGCAGGACTGTCAAAACACCAAAAACAAGGTACTGCAGGTTTACATGTAAGGACACAAAGTGCTGGAGTAACTCAGTGGGTCAGACAGCATCTCTGGAGAACATGTCCAAAACCTGTTTGGTTGTTTTGGGGGTGATATCTCTTCGGTGAGTCATTGGATACATTGTTGCCTGACATTCAAACAATGCCATTGGACTCTGGGAGGTGAAAGGCCAGTGAAATTGGCCCTTTACATGCAGCCCAGTTAAGAACAGGTATTGGGGGGCTATGTGCTGTAATACTTACTAAACAGGTGGCCAGACCAGCAAGATCTGGCCCAAGCGACAAGAAGAGCATCAGAATTTCAGGGCTCATTGCAGGAATATCCCACAGTTGATGCTCTGAGCTCAGCTACTTCTTCATTATCAAATGTTCTGAATGGGGGTTTTGAGACATGGTTCACTAAATTACAGTAGCTTGCCTTCCATAGATTCAAATACAATCAGGCAATGAAGCATAAAAGTCTTCAGCAACTTGGCAATAGGCTTGACTGCGTACTGAGCTCTCCACAGAGAGCATCCACCAGTAGAGTAACAACCAAGGCAATGGTTCTCTTTAGTGCTACATTTTGTCCACAGCAATCTCTCTGCCAATAAAGACCATCCACATTTCCACAGTGGAAAGAGGTATTAAATCTCCTTCCCTCCAAGGGGTGGCTGTTCAAAAAACAGAACCACATACCAGTGCACTGACGAAAAAAATCAATAAATGCGCAGTCACAGGGAGAACGTACAAACTCCATAGTGACAGCACCCATAGTCAGTATTGAACCTGGGTCGTTGGCACTGTGAGGCAGCAACTCTACCTCTGCGCCACCGTGCCGCTGTTATTTGGGGCAGGCCATTTTTCTCATATATGATATTTTAGGAGCAAAATATCCAAGATATGTGCTCATCTGATTGTTTGAGCCTTTTTTTCTCTTGGCTCTAAACTTTGCCTTTGATATCCATATGAGCTCTCTTTATTCACACTTCATAAGTTCATAAATTCATGACATAGGAGGAGCAGAATTAGCCCATGCCCCCATCGGGTCGACTTCACCATTCAATCATGGCTGATCGTTCCTTCTCAACCCCATTCACCTGCTTTCTCCCCATAACCTTTGACACCCTTGCTAATCAAGAATCACAGCCATCTGTCGCAATGAATTCCACAGATTCACCACCCTCTGACAAAAGTAATTCCTCCTCATCTCCTTTTTAAAGGTATGCCCTTTTATTGTGAGTGTGCTTTTCTGTTCATTCTATTTCCATTCAAATGCAGTCCTGGCTGCTTCAAAGAAGGCAGAAACCGAGGTTTAGCGATTAGCTCTCCTCAGAAATTGTGATGACATTCCGGGTCAGGATATCAATGGATTCATCATCTTTTGTTACAGCTGCCTTACAGGCTGGGAGATTATCTGCCATTAAGTGATCTTTTAGCAGAGCAATTATCACTAGTGGGCACCTTAGAGCAATCTAAAGAAGCAGAAAGGAGGCATGGATTTTTTATACAGAGAATGATGGTGCCTAGAACATGCTGTTGGGGGTGGTGGGGCTGATAACAGAGGGGCACTTAAGAGGCTTTCAGATAGGCACATGGAATGCAGGGAATGGGGGGGATATGGATGACATGCAGGCAGAGGAGATTAGTTTAACTTGGCATAATTTCTGCATGGAGGGCCTGTTCCTCTGTTTGTATCTGCTTTGTGTTTTCTGACGTATCATTAGGGTAAAGGCGCAGAACTTTTGCTATATTGTATGCCTGTGTGAGATGAACAAACATGCCTGGGGATTTACACTCAAATAGCATTGCTGATATGATTCTTTCCTTTTGCCTTGAACAAAATTCAATCACCTTTCACATGAATCTTCGCTGCTTCCGATGGAACCTGCATATAGAAGTGAGATAGAGATCAATGCTCCTTGATGTGCTCAAATAGACGCAGACCAATCTAATTTCCAACAGAATCACAGGGACAGAAACAGATTTGTTGTATCTGTTTAACGGCATTATGTTCAGCAAAGACATTGTTGGCTGAAGGGCCTTTTTAGACTTTAGATTTTAAACATTGGAGATACAGTGCAGAAACAGGCCCTTTGGCCCACCGAGTCCGCATTGACCAATGATCACCCTGTACAGTAGCACTATACTTCTTCTTGCGTATGGCGTGCACAGCCTAAAGTTGTAGGACAACTTGTTCTATTTGATCCTATTTGATTGTGCACGCCAGGTTGATTGCATTTGTCGAAACACGTGAAACACGCAACCACGTGAAGGTTGCAATCTCCCACCCATGCTACACACTAAGGACAATTTACAATTTTACCGGAGTCAACTAATCTACAAACCTGTACGTCTTTAGGAAACCGGAGCACCCGGAGAAAACCCAAGCGGTCACAGGGAGAAGAGACAGCACCCGTAGTCAGGATCGAACCCGGCTGTCTGGCGTTGTACGGCAGCATCTCTACCTCTGAGCCACCGTGTTGCCCCACTGTGTTGTACTGTGCTGTATGTTTTATATTCTATGTAAAGGACACTTCATCAGAATTGCGTCTGCTGTGTGCTGCCAGCATTTTCTGTTTGTGTTTTGGGATTCCAGTACCTGCAGTTATTTTTTAATTTTAATTGCAGTCACAAGTAAGAGATGTGCTGCAGCTTTAAAAAAATCTCAAGTTGAATCATTAAACAAAACAACAGGCAGGAAACTGGATTTAGCGAGGCAGCGATAACCGCCTAGTGAGTTCATCTTTAAGAAAGGAGAAACAACCTTGTTTATTTTTAATCATACAGTGCAGAGAAATATAGAATGCAGGATTCTCACAACACTGCTCACAGTTGCTTTGTGGATCGATTTCAATGATATTGCACATTTATTTCTGATCCATGAATCCCAAGAATAAAAATCTACATACTATGCAATGATTATTGCTAAATTATTTCCACTCTACAGGGTAAATTCTGCAGGACACATACATTAGTTTCTTTTGCGGTATCTCTATATATTCTAATCAAATGTATAGGCCGATGCGGTAAGCAGAATTTTGGTGAAATAGTAGCCAGGCCACAACATAGCAAAAGGATTTGAGTATAAGAGCAGGGAGGTTCTACCGCAGTTGTACAGGGTCTTGGTGAGACCACACCTGGAGTATTGCGTACAGTTTTGGTCTCCTAATCTGAGGAAAGACATTCTTGCCATAGAGGGAGTACAGAGAAGGTTCACCACGCTGATTCCTGGGATGGCAGGACTTTCATATGAAGAAAGGCTGATTAGACTCGGCTTGTACTCGCTAGAATTTTGAAGATTGAGGGGGGATCTTATAGAAACTTACAAAATACTTAAGGGGTTGGACAGGCTAGATGCAGGAAGATTGTTCCCGATGTTGGGAAAGTCCAGAACAAGGGGTCCCAGTTTAAGGATAAGGGGGAAGTCTTTTAGGACCAAGATGAGAAAAACATTTTTCACACTGAGAGTGGTGAATCTGTGGAGTTCTCTACCACAGAAGGTAGTTGAGGCCAGTTCATTGGCTATATTTAAGAGGGAGTTAGATGTGGCCCTTGTGGCTAAAGGGATCAGGGGGTATGGAGAGAAGGCAAGTAAAGGATACTGAGTTGGATGATCAGCCATGATCATATTGAATGGTGTTGCAGGCTCGAAGGGCCGAATGGCCTACTCCTGCACCTATTTTCTATGTTTCTGTGTTTCTATGTAACAATTAAGTGATCATCAATAAATATGGTTATGTATCCTCCAACAAACTGCTAGTAAAATAGATCAACTTCTTGAACGAGTACACAGAGGTTTCAGATGCTTCAGGGCTATATAAAGGAACTAGACTAAGTGGGACCCGTTGGGTCCCAGCATCACACGGGAGGGCTGGTCACCAACGCAATATTCCACCTTTCCACCAATTCCAATATTGCTCGCCAGTGGGGGGGCTGTCTGTTGCGCTAGTATGGGTGTTGCAGGCCAAATGTACTGGTTTCCAGAGGGCTAGTATAGACATTGTGGGCCGAATGGATTCTTGGGGTGGCATCCAACTGTTGCAACGATTTTAAAAGCCAAGCCGAGGCAAACAATTGGGCTGCAACCACTTTACTGCCGCATCGAGGGGTCTCACCATGGAGTAGACGTGCGTTCAGTGTTATTCGCAGCTCAGAGAGCCGTGACCCTCTCACTTCCTGAGTCTGGCAGAGACTGAGTGAGGCACTACACTTCCAGGTTTTATAGTCCCTCCCCCTGCCACCAGCGGGGGCAGCAGAGAGACTGGGGAATTTAAAAAAAACATTAATATCTCTCTGATTTTTCAACGATGGGAAAAATCCTCTGGTCCCGGAAGGCAGAGGGGGGCTCTGAGCGAGGTGGCCAAAAATGACGGCCGTTGGTGGCAGTGTTCTCTCGGAAATCGCAGCACAGTGGGCCAAAAGCGGTCAAGATCAGACTTTTAGTAATATAGATATATTTGAAAGAGAATTTTACTTCTATATTCTATTTGAAATAAAAGTAGTGAATTGTATTTGTATTGTAAAAAAATGTGAAATAGTTGAAAATTAAAACTTCCTGAATTCGTAAAATGCTCTCTTTGTGGTGAGGTCATTTTGTTTATTGTTAATTCTTAAATACTTAAATGTCAGATTTGCATTAATGTCCGTCGGTGAATTGTTCTTGCTCTACATGCAGGTTCATTAGAAACAATTGGGCTGAACTGCACAGCCCATGAAAATGTGCACAAGATCACATTACACAATTTGACTCCGTGGCTGCTACCTAAAAGTTATCATCAGTCAAACCACGTCCTCTTACTGCCTCTCACTAAAATATATAAGCAGACGGTGCACTAGTGTGGTCACCATAGTAGTGAGTAGTGAGTTAGCCTATTTGATGCCCCACTAACTCAAATCTCCGAGTGTGATTTTCAGAGAGACCCCTGCGGCCACGGTGGCGCAGTGGTAGAGTTGCTGCCTTACAGTGCTTGCAGCCCTAGGAGACCCGGGTTCAATCCCGACTACGGGTGCTGTCTGTATGGAGTTTGTATGTTCTCCCCGTGATCACGTGGGTTTTCTTTGAGATCTTCGGTTTCCTCCCACACTCCAAAGATGCACAGGTATGTAGGTTAATTGTCTAGGTGTACATGTAAAAATTGCCCCTCGTGGGTGTAGGATAATGTTAATGTGCGGGGATCGCTGGTCGGTGCGGACTTTGTGGACCGAAGGGCCTGTTTCCACGCTGTATCTCTAAACTAAACTAAATTAAACCCAAATCTCCTTCAAAGTATCCAGAAGACTAAATTCAACACCAATCTTTCACAAACTCCGAGACAATATCTCTTGATCTCACTCCATTGGAATTTTGCCAATTCCCTCCTATAGCTAAATGGGAGAAATTAATGCGACGTGAGAATAAAATAAATCTTGAATAAATTTGTTAATTTCACATTAATTTCCAGTTAACAAGTATAAGGACACACTGGGTGTATTAATATGCATAAGAAATATTTGCTCCCAGGAGCAAGTTTAGAGTGAAGGTAAAACTATGCTAATGGACTATTAATTATAACACACCATAAAACTATATATTCATGTACAACTAGCTAGTTGAGATGCATAGAGCAAATTAAAGCATCCACAGATCTTTCTATCATATTAACAAACTCTTTGGTTTCCTTTGGTTGCAAAGCAGAATCATAGAAACCTATGGTACAGGAGGCGGACATTCAGGTCCTTATGCTAATGTTTGCCAATTATTTTTTAGTTTATTATGGCCACATGCCCTCCTCTCAGTTCATAATGCCACAGGTTACAGCTCCACAAGGGTTCATCCAAGTGTTTTCTAAATGCGGGTATGATTTCTGCCTCCCCACCTTTTCAGACATTGACTTCCAAACACACACTGTACCACTTGAGAGTATTTTTTTCGCAACTCCATTTTAATCCAAGCACCAATTAACTGTATCAGTGTTCCATTGTTATTGACCTCCCTGCCACAGGAAATGGGTCCTTCTGTATATAGACCACAAATAATATTATACAGTTGTATTAAATCTCTCCTCTATCTCCGTTCCTTGCCAAGACAACCACTCCTTATAATTAGCAATATAAACCTTCTCTGCAGCCTTTCTAATGGTATAACTTGTCATGCTGCCAAATTAATGAAAACCAGAGATTTGTGGGAATAAACATTAAAACACAATTGTTACTGCCATGAATCTTATTCTTGTGCTGGTATCTGGGGAACTCTTCAGAAACTTTCCATTTTTATTTAACCTCATCACATCCCACAAAAAAAAACATGTATTTGTCTACAATTAATTACTTTGAAAAGCGGTAACTATTGTGCTAAGCTCTTCTTTTGTACACTGAGAAATCTCCCAAAAAGGAAAAAATATGAAATTGATGACCTTTTAACATCTGAATGAACAGAGTAATGCTGGTTTGGCCATTAGGACAAATCAAATATTGGCACTGTTTTTTTTAATGTGTCATCAATAAAGATAAGACTTCTGATTTAAAACGTATTCAAAGGCATGTCCTCTGTGGCAATTCATTAGTTTCTCTGTGGTGCCTTGGAGTGTCAATCCAGATTGTTTTGCAGATGTGGAATAGGATTTGAACTCACATTTTCCGACAAAAAATGAAATGACAATGAAGAGATTATTGTTGATTGGCAAATAAATTATTATTACAGGCCATTCCTTTGGACTGGGACAGAATTGTAATGGGGGTTCATATCAGCCATAATACAATTGATTAATAGGACAGGCTACAGGAGCGCTGGCATATTACAGGACTCCTGTTCTTAAGTTACAAGTAAAAAATGATGTTTGCTATTAGCTAAGGAATGAAAGATTTTACTGTATTAGAGGAGTTAATATTTACTAGATAAATAGACAATAGACAATGGGTGCAGGAGTGGGCCATTCGGCCTTTCTAGCCAGCACTGCCATTCAATGTGATCATGGCTGATCATCCCCAATCAGTACCCCGTTCTTGCCTTCTCCCCATAGCCCCTGACTCCGCTATTTTTTAAGAGCCCTATCTAGCTCTCTCTTGAAAGCATCCAGAGAAACTGCCTCCACTGCCCTCTGAGGAAGAGAATTCCACAGACTCACCACTCTCTGTGAGAAAAAGTGTTTCCTCGTCTCCGTTCTAAATGGCTTACTCCTTATTCTTAAACTGTGGCCCCTGGTTCTGGACTCCCCCAACATCGGAAACATGTTTCCTGCCTCTAGCATGTCCAAATGCTTAACAATCATACGTTTCAATGAGAATCCCTCTCATCCTTCTAAACTCCAGAGTGTGCAAGCCCAGCTGCTCCACTCTTGGGAATTAACCCTGTAAACCTACGCTGCACTCCCTCAATAGCAAGAATGTTCTTCCTCAAATTAGGGGACCAAAACTGCACACAATACTCCAGATGTGGTCTCACTAGGGCCCTGTACAACTGCAGAAGGACCTCTTTGCTCCTATATTCGATTCCTCTTGTTATAAAGGCCAACATGCCATTCGCTTTCTTCACTGCATGCTTACTTTCATAGACTGATTAACAAGGATCCCCAGATCCCGTTGTACTTACGCTTTTCACAACTTGACGCCATTTAGACAGTAATCTGCCTTCCTGTTTTTGCTACCAAAGTGGATAACCTCACATTTATCCACATTAAACTTCATCTGCCATGCATCTGCCCACTCCCCCAACCTGTCCAAGTCACCCTGCATCCTCATAGCATCCTCCTCACAGTTCACACTGCCACCCAGCTTTGTGTCATCTGCAAATTTGCTAATATTACTTTGAATCCCTTCATTTAAATCATTGATGTATATTGTAAATAGCTGCGGTCCCAGAACCGAGCCTTGCAGCACCCCACTAGTCACTGCCTGCCATTCTGAAAGGGACTCGTTAATCCCTACTCTTTAGGGACTGCTAAAAGCCTATTGCTAAAAGCATATAACTCTAACATAATGATATAGTTCATTCAGATAATTTAACCATGTTCATTTAATTGAAATGTTTTAATAAATAAACATTAAGCCTGCTACATTGTAAAGGTTCAACTGTGTTCTGAAGGAACGGAATTAAAATGCTGGATGTCTTGTGTGTCACACTAATGTTACAACGATTTAACAATGAATTGATCACACCAAGTGAGATTGCATCTCTAAACATCTCAGATGATTATTTCTTCCTCAGCGCGAAAGTCTGATGGTAAATATTCTGCACTCAAGTATTGATGATTGAGGTGGACACTTCTTTCGTTAAGAATCTTGCACATTTGTGACTTATTATATGATATGCCATTTATTGTCACTATACATGTACAGTGAAACTGAAAGCTGCTCGTACTCAGTGCATACATACAATTTAGCACAAAAAAACAAGAAACAGAAAAAAACAAAAAACCAGAAGGGAGAAGGTGGGGGGGGGATGGGGGGGGAATAGGTGCACAATTTCTGCGGCGCTACATACATATATACATCTATACAGATGGAAGATGGAAGTCCGTGGGTACACAAAAAAGCTGGAGAAACTCAGCGGGTGCAGCAGCATCTATGGAGCGAAGGAAATTGGCAACGTTTCGGGGCGAAACCCTTCTTCAGACTGATCGGGGGCGGGGGTGGGTGGGGACAAGAAAGGGAAAAGGAGGAGTAGCCAGAAGGCTGGGGGATGGGAGGAGACAGCAGGGGGGCTGAGGAAGGGGAGGAGACAGCAAGGACTAACAAAATTGGGAGAATTCGATGTTCATGCCCCCGGGATTCGCTCCATAGATGCTGCTGCACCCGCTGAGTTTCTCCAGCTTTTTTGTGTAACCTTCGATTCTCCAGCATCTGCAGTTCCCTCTTAAACAGATGGAAGTCCGTGTTGGGCAGTGAAGTCAGTGCATGTGTGAATTAGAATTAATAGTAGTTATAATTCTCGGAAAGCAACTGTTTCTGAGTCTATTTGTCCTGGATTTGATGCACCTATAGCGCCTTCCAGAGGGCAGCAGGTCGAACAGTCCAAACGCAGGATGGGAGCTGTCTTTGGTGATCT
Source organism: Leucoraja erinaceus (assembly GCF_028641065.1). Classification (NCBI taxonomy): domain Eukaryota; kingdom Metazoa; phylum Chordata; class Chondrichthyes; order Rajiformes; family Rajidae; genus Leucoraja; species Leucoraja erinaceus. The sequence continues at coordinate 14,285,737 of NC_073386.1, read as the reverse complement.
TCTTTGCCCTGCTAAGGCAGCGGGAGGTGTAGATGTCCATCAGGGAGGGGAGAGGGCAGACTGGAAAGTAAGCTGGGGCTACAGAATCCAGCACGAGTTTAATGATCTTGCAGCATGGAAAAATATACTTTTGCCCTCTTACATTGCAGAGGGCGTAGCGATGGAGTTCCTGCCTTACAACGCTAGAGACCCAGGTTCGATTCTGACTACGGGTGCTGCCTGTACGGAGTTTGCACGTTCTCCCCTGGGTTTTTTCCGAGACCTTTGGTTTCCTCTCGCACTCCAAAGATGCACAGGTTTGTCAGTTAATTGGCTTGGTGTATATGTAAAATTGCTGTTCGGCGTGGACTCGGTGGGCCGAAGGTCCCGTTTCTGTGCTGTATCACTGAACTAAAAAACCTAAAGAAGATTATAACTTAATTCCTTGCCACCATTAAGCAAAGCAACTAGAGATATATTTCCGATACAAGGTAAATGTGGTGAAAAGTTACATATGAATATGACAATAAGTTGTGTGCCCAGTAGGGTGCCTCATGTTTATACCAACGCCTACTATTTTGTTGAAATTAACAGGTACAGTAGGGGAGAATATGTACACACTCCTTCACACTGTCGAGCTTGGTAATTCTTGAAACTGAATTCTTGACAATCCCATTACTCATCACTGCTTGAGTTAAAATATTCAGAAAAATCAACTGAAGTAGGATGCAAAACAAGACAAATGAGGATATTAATTATCACATGAAAGCAAAATATTGCAGATGCTGGAAATCTGATACAAAGATAGAAAGCACTGCAAATACTCAGCAGGTCAAACAGTGCCTGTGAACAGTAAAACACAGGAGATATTTCAGGTCAATGACCTTTCATCAGATCAATATAGCCTATATTGTTGATGAAGGAATGAATTTGTGATGTTCTGTGTTTTGAAACTGTAAGACAACGAAGTGGAGGACCATTAAACTCAGAGTACCTACTTCCTAATGTTCTTCGCAAAAGAATTGCCCACTTCAATAATTACCATTCTTTGAACAGAAACTTATAGTTGATAGATAAGTAACTTAGCTTATCAAGATTGTCATTAGATCGTTGGAAGAATCGCCCATTTAGCCTATAAGCAAGGAATTGCAGATCCTGGTTTACAAAAAAATATTCCAAGTGCTTGAGTAACTCAGCGGGTCAGGCAGCATCGCTGGAGAACAATGGATTGGTGATGTTTCCGGTCAGTATCCTTCTTCAGTTTATCAGAGGGGGATCAGTGATAGAGGGGCTCACAAAACTCCTGTCAGAGAGATGTGGAGAACTTCTTCAAAGTGGGAATACCTTGAGGAAATTTTGCAGTGGATCAGTCTTTAGACTTCAGAGATACATCGTGGAAACAGGCCCTTCGGCCCATCGAGTCCGTGCCAACCAGCGATCACCCCATATACACTAGCACTGTCCTTCACACACGGGATAATTTACAGAAGCCAATTAACCTACAAACCTGCGCGTCTTTGGGACGTGAGAGGAAACCGGAGAAAACCCACGCGATCACAGGGAGAACGTACAAACTCCATACAGACAGCACCTGTAGTCAGGATCGAACCTGGGTCTCTGGTGTTGCATGGCAGCAATTCTACCGCTGAGTCACTGTACCATCCAGAAAAAATATAGCAACAAGGAACAGCAGAAGCTGGTTTAAAAAAGAGACCCAATGTATTGGAGTAACTCAGTGGGTCAGACAGCATCCATGGAGAACACTTTCTTCCCCTTTCTTCATTTTGCCATAATTTTCTTTCTCCACACACCTTTAAAACCAATTATTAAAGGGCGATCTCACGGTGCGACCTGAAGCAAGACCTAACAAGAGTGTAACATCGTGGGAACCTTCTGCGATAGCAGTACGGCATTCGTGGACCACCGAGGACCTCCGTGGCGCTGACGGCAGGCAGTCGTGTGACTTGGTAAGGTCGGGAGAAAATTCAAACATTTTTGAATTTCTCCAAGAGTGTCTTGAGCAGCGTTGCAACATTGTATGAGTGCAGATACCAGTGCGATATCCGTAATGACTCTTACGAGTACCGTGGGAACTCCTGCAAACGGCAAACCCGGAAGCTTGACAGAAGGGACATAAGGTGAGGTTAAATAAATATATTTTTTACTATCAGATTGATGTCTGCAACTCTTCATTAACACATCACTACAAGAGGAATGTCTCTAATGTTATAATCCCTCTCATGCTGAAACACAAAATAGTTGAAGGGAGGTGAAATAATCACATTTTTATTCTTTTTCATTTTTGAGTGTTGCTGAGCTATTGTACTCTCACTTGCTGAGCTATTGTACTACAGCAGTTTGTGTCTCTTTTTGTCTGAAAGCAGTTTCTAACTGGAGGAACTCCGCGGGTCAGGCAGCATCTACGGAGGGAAATTGACAGGCGAGCCTTTCCTCAGGCTGCCTTATCTCTCTACACCCCCCACCCCCTCCCCCCAACTGCCACCCACACACACAAATGCTGGAGAAGCTCAGCGGGTGCAGCAGCATCTATGGAACGAAGGAAATAGTCCGAAAAGTTGCTTATTTCTTGTGCATGTGTCGGAAGGAACAGCAAATGCCGGTTTAAAGAGAATGAGTAACTCAACGGCAGGCAGCATCTTTTGGGAGAAGGAATGGGTGACATTTCGGGTCGAGACCCTTCTGATATGCTGCTTGTCCCGCTGAGCTACATGTTGTGTCTATCTTCGTTTTAATCCAGCATCTGCAGTTCATTCCTGGCCGAACCCGATTGAAAGATGAGAGGCTGGGCGATAGAAATCATTAATTGAATTAAATAACTAGATACCTGTCTAATCGTATCTACAGGATTGGACAGGCTAGATGGAGGAAGAATGTTCCCGATGTTGGGGGAGTCCAGAACCAGGGTCCCAGTTTTACAGTCTACCGTGGGAACTATTTAATTACAGTGGGAAACCTTCAGTTTCCCAGGGGGTCGGGACGGGACTGGAGTTGGGAGGGAAAGGTGGGGGAGTCGAGGGAGAGGAGGGGGAGACAGATGGGGGTGTCTTCATTTAGTGGCAGTGGGTGTCTGTCACTGAAACAGGCAGGTGAGATTTCACATTCACCTTGTGTGTGCCTCTCTCTCTCTCTCTCTCCCTCCCTCTCTCTCACACAGGCATGAATGGATGAACTCCGCGGGCCAGGCAGCATTTACGGAGGGAAATGGACAGGCGACCCATTCTTCAGGCTGCCTTATGTCTCTCTCCCCCCCCCCCCCCCCCAACTCCCACCCACACACGCGAAAGCTGGAGAAACTCAGCGGGTGCAGCAGCATCTATGGAACGAAGGAAATAGACAATGTTTCGGCCCCGCTGCACCCGCTGCACCCGCTGATTTTCTCCAGCATTCGTGTATGTGGGTGGGAGTTGGGGGGAGGGGGGGGGGGGGGGAGAGAGACATAAGGCAGCCTGAAGAATGGGTCGTCTGTCCCATTTCCCTCCGTAGATGCTACCTGGCCCGCGCAGTTCATCTATTCATGCCTGTGTGAGAGGGAGGGAGGGAGGGAGAGAGAGAGAGAGGCACACACAAGGTGAATGTGAAATCTCACCTGCCTGTTTCAGTGACAGACACCCACCGACACTAAATGAAGACACCCTCATCTGTCTCCCCCTCCTCTCCCTCGACTCCCCCACCCTTTCCCTCCCAACTCCAGTCCCGTCCCAAGTTCGGTCTGTGAAACGCAACACGCCAGCCCCGACAACCAGCCCGGTGGTCAGTCCTTTGAAGATAGACACCAGTTGCTTGGAGCAACTCAGCGGGACAGGCAGCATCTCTGGAGAGAAGGAACGGGTGGCGTTTCGGGTCGAGAGCCTTCTTCAGACTGAAAGTTTCACCTCTCAGTAGATCATAAAATAACACAATCATCACGGTCAATGTGAGACACAGTCTTTATTCATATTTGACAAAATAAAAAGACGACTTCTTGCACATATTGAGAGAAGGTGCATCACACCAAACAACATTTGTCTAAAAAAACACAGATTATTCTTCAGCTCATTAAAGAGCTCGGGTGAAAAAAACCAATATAGTGTGTGACAACAAAGTAACATCATTTGTGCCACGTGATGAACTACACTACAGTCCACGATGTTCATTCACGATTAACGGGAAAGATCGGGAGACGGACAAGTCACTCGCAAAAATGACAGAATTGCAGAGTACCGTGGGAACTCTTTATCTACCTCCCGCTATATCGTGCGGAACTCTTGCTGGACCACGACCACTTCACTCTGGTGACATCTTGCATCAGGTCGCACCGTGAGATCTAGCCATTAGGAAATTGGAATAACTGGAATATCTTCATCCTTTGATCAGAAACAATTGTCACAACCCCTCTCTGATTTGGGGTGACCTTACATTTTTGATGCCCTTGAAATACCATATAACCATATAAGCATATAACAATTACAGCACAGAAACAGGCCATCTCGACCCTTCTAGTCCGTGCCGAACACGTATTCTCCCCTAGTCCCATACATCTGCGTTCAGACCATAACCCTCCATTCCTTTCCCGTCCATATAACTATCCAATTTATTTTTAAATTATAAAAACAAACCTGCCTCCACCACCTTCACTGGAAGCTCATTCCACACAGCCACCACTCTCTGAGTAAAGAAGTTCCCCCTCATGTTACCCCTAAACTTCTGTCCCTTAATTCTCAAGTCAGAAGTTGAGAATTAAGGGACAGAAGTTTAGGGGTAACATGAGGGGGAACTTCTTTTACCGACTTGGTTATCTTTGCCTCGAGCTCTTCCTTATCTACTACCTTGTTCAGGCCCTTCAGAATTTTAAACACCACTCCCAGATTGTCTAATCATATTCCTTAATTGGAATGCCAGCATTTTAGTTTTGCTGAACCCCAATATTTTATCTTTCATCATTTTAAAAGTGTGATTCCGAAAACTGAACTGAATTCTAAAAACTTAAAATCTTTGGAAAACTCTTTACCTTTTTATTCCATAAAACCAATGTTGTGAGAGAGAATTTGAAGGAAAGTTTGACAAGCAGCCACTATGATATTATTTGTTCTCCACTAGAACTAATGTTGGAAATAAATCAAGCTGAGGAGAGATATGAGAGCTGCACAAAATCTTTGTGGAAAATGTCAATGGTTTTCTAAAAATTGGATCCCATTGTCTGTATCAGTCGAGGATTATCCTGTGACGAGTGTGGATACTTCATCATAGTGTATCACACCGTCAAGGCAATCACAGGTAGTGGCTGGTGTGAGAGGAAGAGCAGCAAAGAGATGCAGAGCCAGAGGCTCTAAGGAAAACACTGAAGATGGAAACAAAGTGCTGGAATAACTCAGCGGGACAGGCAGCATCTCTGGAGGGAAGGAATGGGTGATGTTTCAGGTCCAGACCCTTGTTCAGACCTATAAGGAAAACCTGAAGAGTAGCAGAAACTAGAGGATGACGGGAAGATATCTGTTCACAGTCTCTGTCCAGATGAGCAGAGAAATCACAAAAAGCTCAAGTAATTCAGCGGGACAGGCAGCATCTTTGGAGAAGGAATGGGTGACGTTTTGGGGTCGAGACCCTTTTTCAGACTCAGAAATCAGGAAGTGCCGAGCGTACAGTGTATGGGCTTTCTTGACTAATTGACATTTCTCATGATGAGCCTGTGCAATCATCGACCCCAGAACAAACCGGGTAACTGTTTGCACACTCCTGAGGTTGTGAACAGCAAAGTGCACTGAGATGGGACGGGTAGCCCACATAATAGTTCATCATTGCTCATATACTGTTTTGCAGGTCCGCCTCCACTGATTGTAATACATGGATGATGTACCCTGATCCAATTACAGAGCTAGCTTGCTGTAAGGGACATCAGTGGCCTACAGCTCATCTGACAATTTGTGAGACAATAAGGTTAATAATGTCTGTGGAAGGGTCTCGACCCGAATCGTCACCTATTCCTTTTTCTCCACAGATGCTACCTGACCTGCTGAGTTACTCCAGTATTTTGTGTCTATCTTTGGTGTAAACTATCATCTGCAGTTCCTTCCTGCATAGGTTTTAGTCTGAAAAAGTTTCTCGACCCAAAATGTCAACCATTCCTTCTCTCCAGAGATGCTGCCTGTCCTGCTGAGTTACTCCAGCTTTTTGTGTCTATCTTCGGTTTAAGCCAGCATCTGCAATTCCTTCCAATACACAGGTTTTAGCATTCATTGACTGAGAAATGGAGGATAATTCTTTGCTTGGCTCTTCTATCATTGGCTCCAGTGAGTTTCCTGCACCATCACACCTACACACAGGATATTCCTCCTGGAACTTATCTCACTGATGACATGACTCAGATTCACTGCATTTTTTTCTGTCCCATGCAACCTATCTCCTCCATGGCACCAAAGTCTCTGGTGCTAGTGTCTACTGCCACCATCTTTAAAATATGATGTCCTTTTCTGTCACTTTAACATGTTAAATTTAATGTGGTCCTGTAGGTATGTTGCAAAACCTACCTTCAACGGGGCTGCAGATCTGTCCCAGCCCATGTGCGTGATTTTGGCGCCGTTGAGAGGGAGTGGGGTTTAAAACGCGATTTTTCCTAGGCTATTCAAATCGAGGTTGTTCAGCCTACTTAGTTGCTGACGAAAAATCACTGCCATGATCATTCGCTGCAGGTATTTTAAAACTATATTGGTTAATTTAATTGTTATAGTAGGTTAAAAATTATCCTCTAAACCCGCAACCGCCGACAACAGGATGGATCTCATACAGGGGACAACGGAAGGTAGGTTGTTTATTTTTACATTAAAAAGGGCTTCTTAAGATCCCTTTATACAAAGTTTTATGTTGCGAGTAGCTAATTTGGGGCCCCATTAAATCCCGCAGTAATTTTCTGGGCATATAGGGTACAAATCTACCGCAATGGGAACGTTCCAAACCAGTGCGATCCACAGAGTTCCACAGGATCCCACTCGAAAGCTGATTTAAATGGCCATTAATTTACAGCAATTGAATACTAAATTCCTTCCATTTGACCTATAAATTAATGTAAATGAGATTTAAAAATCATGTTTTATTGTGAATTCTTTGTGAATGTTATTTGGACACTTAGGCTATTTAAAAATGTTAATGTTTTCTTAAGAAATGGATAGATGTTTAGATCTAGTAATTGAAGTTTGGAATTAGCTACAATTGGGTAACTAACTAATTATATGCTTTAATTTCAGGTCATCCAAGTAAGATCGTTTCATATTTGTTTCAGAATGCTTCAATCTATAATAACTGAAAATTTATTTCAGTTCTCTTAATTTTTAAGAAAGTTATGGCCATTTCACTGTCCTCGATCACAGCTTTTGTGTTAATGGAAAATCAATAGGGAACAAGATGCTAATTTCCGAGTATGAAAATGGCCATAACATTTTTAATACTGAAGATATGAAAGTGAATTAGGTGTCAAATTAAACTTATTTTTATGCTTTATCTGATGGGATAAATTGCAGACTTGATTTTTAAAAGTCTCAAAATGTTGTAACATTGCTAGGTCCTGTTGGGGTGAGTGTGGGTCTGTTTTAACATACGATTCAGGGCCTGAACCATTCAAGCACTGTTTTAAATATCTTACTGGACATTGCGAAATATGTTTTCAATTTAGGGTGTCAGCACAATTCAATTTGTGGGGTGTGTCTTTCGGGTAAGAAGTTAAAACGAGAACTAAAAAATGGAAGCCATTTCTCTCTTTGCAAAAACTGCTCTGGTCAGTATTTTTCTTTAACCAGCACCACCGATCAGTCTAGATATTCTGGCCATATTAGTTTAGATTAGTTCAGAAGTACAGGCCCTTTGGCCCACTGAGTCCACGCTGACCAGCGATCACCTGCACACTAGCTCTATCCAACACACTAGGGGCAATTTACAGAAGCCAATTAATCTACAAACCTGCATGTCTTTTGGATGTGGGAGGAAACCGGAGCACCCAGAGAAAACACAAGCAGTCACAGGGAGAATGTATAAACCTTGTACAAACAGCACTCGTAGTCAGGATCGAACCTGGGTCGCTGGTGCTATGAGGCATCAGCTCTACCACTGCGCCACTGTGTTGCCCTTACAGGACTGTGACAATACACTATTCACATATTGTCTGTGGCACCTTCTTGCAGGTAAATAGGTAGCCTCATTGATCTGCTAAATAACAGTGAGTTCATTTCTAAATACAGCATGTGGCTTGTGAAGCAGAAGACATTGCCCCAGTGGTGGATTGAAGAAAAATGGAGATCCCTGTGATGAATTGCCAGTGTCATAAGTATATTCAAAGCTGAGATCAATAGATTGTTGGACTACGAATGTTATAGGAACAGGGGAAGAAAATGGAGGTCAAATATCAACTCATCTTTAAATATGATAAATAGCTGAACGAGCTTGGGAGGGCATGTGACGTACTCTTGCCCTAATATCATTTATTCCTACACACAAGATTAGAAAAGTACTCTGTCTTTTATTCAGACTGCAAACTAGGAATCTTTTTATTTAAAGGAAGAGAATGTATCCAATAAAGTGGGTTAAAAGGGAATTAATGGAGGGCTTTTGACATTGATTCTTAACTCACTAATTTCTACTCACTATCCTGTCTAATTGCAGCAACCCAGTGACATTAAATAGTTCATCTAAGAGAGATGCTCAATTATATTTTTAGACAGTTGTGAAACATTTAAAATCTTAGCAGATAAATTTCTCCTGTTGAGAATTTAATATTCCCTAAAATCATAACATTTTAGCTCGAGGCTGCTGGTACTTCAATTATTATTCTACTGTTGCATTGCATTAAATCTAATTAAAAATATTCCCAGGTTGCAAATAGACACTGGAATAAACCTATCTGAGGCACTCAGTTACATTAAGAGGGTAATCTGGCGATTTTAAATATAATGCCCAACAGCAACTGTCCAAAGATGCCATCTCTGCTGCAGCCCAGTGACAGATTGGATGTCTGCTGAAACTCGAGTTGTGAATCCTTCTTCCAAGATTAGTTTAGAGCTGCCTGTACCCTATATCTCACTGTGAGTTCACGGGAGGTTTACCCTTTTCACCACCTCCCCATTTTGTTGCGTGCTAACCAGTCAGCAGAAGGACAATACACGATTACACTCGAGCCATTTACAGCATAATAGATACATGATAAGGGAGTAGCGTTTAGTGCAAGGTAAAGCCAGCAAAGTCCGATCAAGGACAGTCTGAGGGTCATCAAAGAGGTAGATAGTAGTTCAGCACTGCTCTCTGGTTGTGGTGAGAAGATTCAGTTGCCTGATAACAGCTCAAACCCATTATGGGTATTTCTTACCTTCTTTGAGAGATATCGAACATTGGAGACCCTGTCCCTTTAAGGCGGTCAAATCCAACCATATACAATAATTCTCCTGCAAGCCATTTTATTATTTAATGAATATTTCTTCCACACGAGGTTCTTCAGTGGACAATAATGGACTTTACGGACACAAAGATTGATCTGCAGGACTCTTGCTTCATCGACCAGACAGTAGAGTTTAAAAGTTGCTGCTTGATGCCCAATCACACTGACATTATTGCCACTTAATTATGCACACCTCTTCTTTCCTACTTTAATGAAATGATGTGCATGCTGTGTGTGTAAAAAATATATCTATGTGTATATCTGCCTCGGTTTCTTCTTTTCCCAGCTGAATTACTGACGATAGCAAAGTCAATCAGTTTGGTTCAAGTGTACTACATTAACATTCATATTTTCTATTCACTGGATCAGTTTCTAGATATGGAAGTTATTAATACTGGAAGAAGCCTTATTTTCTTTATAAAACTAATCATCAGTCACCATACAGTTATTAATGGATAATAACAATCTGCCTTGTTTATAAGACTCACAGAGAGGTGACTCACTCATGGTTAAGACAAATAATTACTTATAGTCATCCCCTGACAGTTAGCAGTGCTAAACATGCAGTATTCTGGCATCAGCTTATTGTACATTGCCTTGGAAATTCATTCAGTGAAGTTATTGAATTCTGGAAGACTTGTCCTTTCACTCCCAATCAGCCCCTCTGTAAATATTAGAACTAGTCTAGAGGGACTGGTAGGCACTTAGACCTGGCTGTTTGGAGGGAAAGGCCCATGGGATCCAAGGCCAGTTGGCAAATTTGATTTGGTGACAGGAGGGGAGAGGGTGATGGTAGAAAGTTGTTCTTATGATTGGAAGGTAGACAAAAATGCTGGAGAAACTCAGCGGGTGCAGCAGCATCTATGGAGCGAAGGAAATAGGCAAAGTTTCAGGCCAAAACCCTTCTTCAGACTGATGGGGGGTGGGGGGGGGGAGGGGGTGTGGCGGGGGAGAAGAAAGGAAAAAGGAGGAGGAGGAGCCCGAGGGCTGAGGGAGAGATAGGAAGGGGAGGAGACAGCAAGGGCTAACACAATTGGGAGAATTCAATGTTCATGCCCCCAGGATGCAGACTCCCCAAGCGGATGCCTGTGATCAGTGTCACAGAGTCATAGATTCATAAAGCACGGCCACAGACCCTCCAGCCCAAACCACCCGTGCTGATCTAAGTGCTCATCTAAACTTGCTGGACATTAGCAAGCAGGTTACTGGTGAGCAATGTCATTTGATAGCACTATCAATAGCATCTTCCAACACCAAGCTGATATTTGAGAGTAATTAATTGGGCTGCAATTAGCTCAACTGAATTTGCCTTGCTTCTTGTTAAATAGGACATACTTCTGTAATTTCCAAATCATCGAGTAAATGCTGGAGTGATAACTGTAATGGAACAGCTTGACGAGATACATGGCTTCTTCTGGAGTGCAAGTTTTCAATGCTCCAATTGGAACCTTGTTTGGCCCCATAGTCTCTGCTGTATTCAGTGCTTTAGACTGTGGACTTTACTTTCGAGATGCAGCAAGGAAACAGGCCCTTCTGCCCATTGAAAACATTGCATGTCCTTTCTCCTTCCAGATTCTGCCTGGCCCTCTGAGTTCCTCCAACACTATTTTTATGGGACAATCTAGTTTCTAGCACTATTTGGATTATTATTTCATGATGCAGATGGTGTTGCATCACCCAAATTATTAATTTTCCATCTACAATTCTTACTGGGTCAGATTTCATTCGAGGTTACTGCTAGTTCTTGCAGTATCAAAATTTACCATTTACAGAAGCCAATTAACCTACAAACCTGTACATAATAATAATAATAATAATAATAATGCCATTTTATTGTCACTATACACATGTACAATGAGATTAAAAGCAGCTCCTACTCAGTGCAGACATGTAATTAATCAAAAAACAAAGACAAAAACAAAGGGGGGGGGGGATAAGGTACACAGTTCTGCGGCGCTATATACATATCTATAAAAAGACAATGGATGAATAGAATGAATAAATAGGATTCCTATATGCAATTACAGTACAAATGTACAATGTACAAATGTACTGTACGAATGTACAGTACATCTTTGGAGTGTGGAAGGAAACTGGTGCACCTGGAGAAAACCCACATGGTCACATTATAATTATTGAGTCACAGAGACATACAGCATGGAAACAGGCCCTTCGCCCTAACTTGCCCACACAGACCGAGATGCCCCATCTCCACTAATCCCACCTAGCTTGGAGCAGTACAGACAATGTCCCACCTACTGGAGTGTGACGACGCCCCCCCCAGTGCAGCCCCCAGGACCTGGCTGAACTGACCCGACCAGCTGTGACCTGCGCCAGATACTGGCAGAACGACATCTGAGATTGCAACGGACTCCTAGAAACATAGAAACATAGAAATTAGGCGCAGGAGTAGGCCATTCGGCCCTTCGAGCCTGCACCGCCATTCAATATGATCATGGCTGATCATCCAACTCAGTATCCCGTACCTGCCTTCTCTCCATACCCCCTGATCCCCTTAGCCACAAGGGCCACATCTAACTCCCTCTTAAATATAGCCAATGAACTGGCCTCGAAGAAGAAGACCTAGCTTGGTATAGCCCATATCCATCTAAACCTATCCTATCCATGCACCTGTCCAAATGTGTTTTAAATGCTGTGATGGTATTAGCCCCCTCTGGCAGATCGCTCCATATACCCATCATCCTCTGTGTGAAAATGTTGTCCCTCTAATTAAATATTTCCTCTCACCTTAAACCTATGTCCTCTGGGTTTTGCTTTCCCTACTCTGGGTAAAAGGCTGTGCATTTGCCCTATCTATACCCCTCATGATTTCATACATCTCTATATGATCACTCCTCATCCTTCTGCATTCCAAGGAATAAAATCTTAGTCGTCTCAACCTCTCCCTATATCCCAGGCACTCGAGTGAGCTGGCAAAATACTCATAAGTCTTCTCTGAACCCTTTTCTGCTTAACAACATCTTTCCCATACAGGGTGGTGAAAACAGAACACTATACCCCAAATGTGGCCTCACCAACGCCTTGTACAACTAGGAACAAAATATGTTTGTGATATTGGTATGGGATCCAAAAGTGGGCATAAACAGAACAGCAGAAGGGCCATGTGGAACTGGGAACCAGAATGACTAACAACTTAAGGAAGCTATTGGAGTCCTTCAGTCCCACAGCAAAACTGAGTTGTCACCTAATCTTCCATTCTGAACAAAGGAAATTGGTATTTTTCCTCTACATGCCATCAGCAATAACATTTGTGAGGTTATCTGTTTTATGATAGATAAATGGTTAATGTTTCTTGGGACAGTTAAAAATAAAATGTTGTTTTGGAGTTCTAAATAAATAGATGCCAGCTATTCGGCATTTGTTCGGCATGGACTTGTAGGGCCGAGATGGCCTGTTTCCGTGCTGTAATTGTTATATGGTTGTTATATGGTTATTCCATCCTTGACACAGACCTCTAGACTTGCAACCCAGTACGCTTCGCACAGCTAACAATGAAAGATATTTGTGTTAAATGGTGTCAGTTATGGTTCAATTATTCTCTTTCACATATGTCAGGTACGAGCATAGGAATTAGAACTGAGATATACACAACCTGCACAGCATCAGTTGAGAGCAAATTGGCAGCTTTAATCTGACGTTCACTCAGTGCAGATTCTCATTAAGGGAAATAAATATTATAACTTTTTCACCGGGGAAATATTTTCCCAGTTCTTGCAGAATCTTGTTATTGGCAGAGGGGGTACTGACATTTTGCTGGAGTAAATACTCCAGAAGGTGCATGTAGCTGTGTTTCGTTATAACAAATGTCTGAGTGCATGAGGAATTCAGATACAGTCCAAATCAGTCAACACACACAACTCCGAGTCTGTCAGTTGCGTTCCTTGGCCAATTTGCAGCGCTAAGTACAATAATCACATTTTATTATCTGTCTGCAGCATCTGCTTTGTAAGATATTACACTACAAGCTTTAAATTAGCCCTGGGTCAGATAGCATTGCAACAAACAGATCTGTGGATAATCAGGCAGTTTACAATAGCACATTAGATGAGTAACTGACTGATCATGTGGCAGAATAATTTGATGTGAGTAATCACATGGAGAAACTGGATATATGTATGTGTCCAGTGTCGGTATCACATTGATAGTGATCATCAAATTGATTCTATAATTAACAGAATTACTTTTTTTCAAAGACAATGCTGTTAATTTGACTAAATACATTTTCTCTTTCTGGATATAGCAACAAGTAATACCTTTATTCTGGGAGAGAGGGAGAGAGAGAGAGGGAGAGGGAGAGAGAGGGGGAGAGGGGGGGAGAGAGAGGGGAGGGAGAGGGAGAGGGGGGAGAGGGAGAGGGGGAGGGGAGAGAGGGAGGGAGGGGGAGAGGGAGAGGGGAGGGGGAGGGGGAGGGGGAGGGGGAGGGAGGGGAGGGGGGGGAGGGGAGGGGGGGGGGAGAGAGGGGGAGGGAGGGGGAGAGGGGAGAGAGAGAGAGAGGGAGAGGGAGAGGGAGGGAGGGAGAGGGAGAGGGAGAGAGGGAGAGGGAGAGAGAGAGAGAGAGAGAGAGGGAGAGAGAGGGAGAGAGGGAGAGAGGAGAGAGAGAGGGAGAGAGGGAGAGGGAGAGGGAGAGGGAGAGAGGGAGAGAGGGAGAGGGGAGAGGGAGTGCTACAATCATCATCTGTGGGCTTTTGGCCCATTTGTTCTCAGTGCATTTCAGATGCATGTAATTTATAATGGATGTTGGTAATGTCACATGGATGTCACAGTAACATCAGTTGCTCTATGGTGTGGAAGATGGTGATTACAAGGTAATATGAAGATAGACATATAGAATATAGAAAATAGTGCTGGAGTAACTCAGCAGGACAGGCAGCATCTCTGGAGAGAAGGAATGGGTGACGTTTCGGGGCTCGACCCTTCTTCAGACTTCAGTCTGAAGAAGGGTTGAGAACCGAAACATCACCCGTTCTGCCTCTCCAGAGATGCTCCTATACATGGTAATATGGATCTGCAATAATTATGCACTTTGTATCTTCCCCTTTGCTCTACCCATTGTGCTTCAGTTTGACTTGGTTGTGTTTATACTGAGAACATAGAACAGTGCAGTACAGGTCCCTTTGGCCCACAATGTCTGCTGCAAATATAATGGCGAAACCAAGCCTTATCTGTCTGAACATAATTCATATCGCTCCATTCCCTGCATGTTCTCATCCTAGAGTTTCTTAAACATCATTATCGATTATCGTATCTGCCTCCACCATACCCCCCCCCCCCCCCCCCCCCCCCCCCCCCCCCCACCCACATGCTCCCTCTCCCTCGCAGCCTCACATTCCAGGCACGCACCACCCACTATGTAATAAACTTGCCTTGCACATTTCCTTTAAACTTTCCCCACTCAGCAAAATGCTATTTATACATAGTAATAAATGAATGAATGAAAGAATGAATATGTTTATTTGCAATGTATGTACACATACAAGGAATTTGCCTTGGTGCTCCACTCGCAAGTAACAACACAAGATACAGGACCAATTAAGAATGATACATAAAACATTAAACATTAATAATGAAACATGTGAATGAAATAAAATAACAGAGCAAAATGAGGCCACAGACTTTTGGTTATTGAGTAGAACTACTACTCGTGGAAAAAAAAGCTATTTTTATGTCTGGCTGTGGCGGCTTTGACATTCCGGAGTCGCCTTCCAGAGGGAAGTGATTCAAAGAGTTTGTGGCCAGGGCGAGAGGGGTCACAGATAATCTTACCTGCTCACTTCCTGGCCCTTGCAGTGTACAGTTCATCAATGGGGGGGGGGAGGTTGCAGCCAACAACCTTCTCAGTTGATTGGACGGTTCGCTGCAGCCTCCAGATGTCGTGCTTGGTGGCTGAGCCAAACCAGACCATGATGGAGAAGATGAGGACAGACTCTATGATGGCCGTGTAGAATTGGACCATCGTTGCCTGTGGCAGACTGTGCTTCCTCAGCTGCTGCAGGAAGTACATCCTCTGTTGGGTCTTTTTCACTACGAAGTCGATGGTGGCCCCCCCTTTTAAGATCCCTGGAGATGATGATTCCAAGGAACTTAAAAGACTCCACAGATGTGACTGTGGTGTTGTTGATGGTGAGTGGGGGGAGGGGAGGGGGAGGTCTCCTAAAGTCTACTTACAGTATCTTATTAGATAAAATGCAAAACAAATATCAGTACATATGACAATAAAAATATGAATCTAACCCTAATTCTTTGACGTTTCCAACCTACCCATAGGATTCCCGGGGCTCAGCAAGATTAGACATTGGGTTCTCTACCCCTCACCTTTTAATCTGCATGAATATTTTACTCCAAGCTTTCATACATGAAGGAATGAATGAATGTATGATTGAATAAATGAATAAATGAATAAGTTTATTGGCCAAGTATGTACACATACAAAGAATTGTCTATATGCAAATGACAATCATATTGCCTTGTCCATTATTGATTTCAGAATCATTTAATCATCGTTAAAGAGCAGAAAAAAAATATTAAAGAAGAAATTAAACATCACTAAACTCTCGTTATAACCCTTGACTATTGGGGAGAAAAGGGTGTCCCTTATTGCCGATAGTCCACCATAATCAAGTAAGGTGTTATTATTAGTATAAGTGGTAGAAACAAAAAATGGTTGCTTATTGGAATCTTAAATTTGAATTTGAATCAAAAGGACTCAAAGTGCTGAGTAACTCAGCAGATCACGCAGCATCTCTGGAGAATGTGGATTGTGATGTTTCGGGTCGAGACCCTTCTTCAGACTCCATCTGGAACTGGACCTAACGGCCAGGGGAGAGGCGAGGATCGGCGGAGTCGATGGTCGTGGCCTGCGGAGCATTCAGATGCAGGTAAGTGTCGGCGGTGGAGGTGGACACGGTCTGGGAGAGGCCGAGGAAGCTGTGTGGGCTGGAAGAAGCGGCAGAAGGACTGTCCGGGGCGGTTGTGTGAACCGGATCTGCACGGCACGGCACGAACCAGGGGTGGTGTGGGCAACCGTCCGCAGGTCAGTCCGCTATATCCGAAATCCATTATAAAACGATAAAATGAGGATTGACTGTATTTCACACTAAATAATCAATTGAAGGAACTTGCCAACATGTTTCACTTCAAAACAGCTTCCCTGCTCTTGAACTGGCCTCTCATACACTAATGGTGAATATTAGCCTGGATTTCTCCATCAGTGGCAAGTGGAATACATTCCCCACTCACCAGATGGTGTGGAGTTGCAGTATGAATGCAGTCTTTCTCTATTCGGGTATGAGAGGTAGGGCAATGCCTAATAAAGAGGAATGATGGGGTTTGTGAGCAGGACATGAAAATAATAGCTCCACCGACTAATCAAATTGAGGAATTCCTCATTGGGACAAAGAAGAATCAAAACCGGGGGGAGGGGCGGGGGGGGTATGTGCTTGAAAGGAAAACTTAGGCAGAAAGAAAAATAAAGAGTAATTATATTTTTAAAGGTTTCAATACTTTTTAACTTTTGAAGGACTGAGATCCCATGGTGAGAATAATATTTACAGCGTCAGAGTTTGTAAAACGAGAACCAGCACTGACCGTGCAGCGAGCAATTCACTTGCCCCCATGGGCACCTGCTCTATTATTTACTGGCAGATAACATGAGACACCAGAGGGAAAATGCTCCAATGTCACACCATTGCATTGCCTTCAGCATCATCTCCTTGTGATGGTTGTTAAAGTGAACCCTGTGTGGCCCCAACTATTGCCAATAGCATCTTCCGCATTAGTTGCATCAGACGATCAGACAAGAGTACACGAAGGCAGAGGTCCAGCAGAAAACCCACGGCCTAAAGTCCCTTTAGAGGATGGAGAGAGTGCAGGATGCTCAACAACTCTCTAACAGGCATGGAATGTGTAGCTTCTTTGGACGCCTCTCCACTGAGAACTAAGGTCGGATGGAGCTCAGCAGAGACTGAACACCAGTCAATAACCCGCTGGAAGGAACACCATAGAAATTCTCAATCTCCACACTGACCTTGATGTGACCATTCCAGTCACAAACCCGCATCAACTTATTAGGGCCAGTGTTGCTGCCACCCATGTACAATGAGGCTGACAATGCCATTTCCAAGTAACAATAACAAAGCCTCAGCTGCATACATCATCCACACTGTAATCCCATAATGCAGAAGCGGGAGATATATCCTCAGAAATACTACAATTGTAACTATCTTCAAGAAAGGAGGAAAGCCTGACTGTAGTAAACTAAAAAAAAACAGGTCTTCCTGCTGGCTGCCAGAAAGAAAGTCATCCTCAAGGCCATCCTCAGCTATCTCCCTTCAGTGACAAAAGAGCTGCTCCCCGAATATTGTATCGACTCTTTGTGTGCTAGGCACAAAAGGGGATCTGCAATCATGTGTTACAATCGCTCCACTCTACACACGGAGGATGGCTCAATTGTAATCATGTATTGTCTTTCTGCTGACTGGTTAGCACACAACAAAAGCTTTTCACTGAACCTCGGTACACATGACAATAAACTAAACTCAAAGTCAACTCAACTATCCATCTTTAAGCATAGTGGTCAAAAGCTTCACTACGCGGCAGCTCTAAGAAAATGCATAAAGAAGCACCTACCACGATATGGGGCCTTTGTTCATCACAAAAACCATTCATCAAGAGAGACTGTAAAATTGTCCAGATTTGGCTTCCCACTAATATTCAATTGACATCTTGCATTGGCTCCACAATGACATACACAGCATGAAACTGGTCTACAGCAGAGAAATCTCAGTGAAGACATGAAACATAGAAACATAGAAAATAGGTGCAGGAGGAGGCCATTTGGCCCTTTGAGCCAGCACCGCCATTCATTGTGATCGTGGCTGATCGTCCCAAATCAATTACCCGTGCCTGCCTTCTCCCCATATGCCTTGATTCCACTAGCCCCTAGAGCTCTATCTAACTCTCTCTTAAATCCATCCAGTGACTTGGCCTCCACTGCCCTCTATGGCAGGGAATTTCACCAATTCACAACTCTCTGGGTGAAAATGTTTTTTCTCACCTCAGTCTTAAATGGCCTCCCCTTTATTCTAAGACTGTGCCCTCTGGTTCTGGACTCGCCCAACATTGGGAACATTTTTCCTGCATCTAGCTTGTCCAGTCCTTTTATAATTGTATATGTTTCTATAAGACCCCCCTCTCATCCTTCTAAACTGCAGTGAATACAAGCCTAGTCTTTTCAATCTTTCCTGATATGACAGTCCTGCCATCCCAGGGATCAATCTCATGAACGTACGCTGCACTGCCTCAATCACAAGAATGTCCTTCCTCAAATTAGGAGACCAAAACTACACACAATACTCTAGATGTTGTCTTACCAGAACCATCAACAACTGCAGAAGAACCTCTTTACTCCTATACTGAAATCCTCTTGTTATGGCCAACATTCCATTAGCTTTCTTCGCTGCCTGCTGTGTCAACTTTCAGTGACTGACGTACAAGGACACCCAGGCCTCATTGTACCTCCTCCTTGCCTAACCTAACCCCATTGAGATAATAATCTGCCCCCTTGTCTTTGCCGCCAAAGTGGATAACCTCACATTTATCTATATTATACTGCATCTGCCACGCATCTGCCCACTCACTCAACCTGTCCAGATGTTACAAGGTCATAGAATAGTAAGATTAAACGAGTATTTACCAGTACGAAGTTTGATCTGTATTTTATGAGGAGTTACGATGAGGGATTACGTGAAGAACCCACCCAGCGCGCAGGCGCGGCATACTTCCAAGCAGCGGTGTGGAATCACAGATAGACACTAGTTGAAGTAAAGATAGTAAAGACCAACGAGACATTAGTCCGAATTTGATCTATATAATGAGGGTGGGAGCGGAGGGCACGTAATCCCTCATCGTAACTCCTCATAAAATACAGATCAAACTTCGTACTGGTAAGTACTCGTTTAATCTTACTATTTTACTTCGGAGTCACGTGAGTGACTACGTGAAGACTTCAAAGGTCTGTGATTTCAAACCGTGTAACAGTTATATCACTCACTGCCGAAAGATCATCGAGGGAGGAAGTGGTAGCTAAAGACCAACAAGTTTGTTTAGTTATAAAAGAAATGTTTATTAACTATAACAAAAAGTAGCTCCCATGGGCTTTAAATCATAACTTTGCGGTTTCTAAAATGCTATCCGCAAAGACGTCCTGTTCCATCAGCGGTTTTCTGTAAAATCGTTGGAATGTCGATTCCCTTGACCATCCCGCTGCTCTGAGGATGTGGTCTAGGGGAACCTGCATCCTATCCGCCGCTGAGGTGGACGCTGCCCTGGTTGAATGGGATTTAAAAACATTTGTGTTAATCCCTGCCATGTTGAGGACCTGTTTCAACCATCTGGATAATGTCTGGCTGGTAACCCGTCCAAAAGGCTTTCTGTGGCTAACCCATAAGGCTTTCTCTCTCCCTCTAAGCGTTTGGGTTGTGTCTAGATAATGATGAAGGTGGGTCACCACACACAGCCTAGGTTCTGGAGGGTAAGCCCGGAAGATCAACGGGGAGTTTGATGTACCTGGTCTACTTTGTTTTACCAACCCCGGCATGGTGAAAGTAATGGTATCTGGGGTGGTCACCATGTAGTTCAGATTTAGCTGATGGAGCGACTGAACCCTTTGAGCTGAGACAAGCGCCATGAGCATGAGGGTCTTATAAGTGGACTGTTCCAGGCTCAGGGATCCCACCGGAGGCCAACCTCGAAGGTGTGTCAGAACTACACTCACATCCCACATGTGGGTGTATCTAGGTGTAGGGGGTTTGGTATTAAAGATCCCCTTAAGGAGTCTGATGACCAGAGGGTGGGATCCCACACTATGCTGTCCTATCGGCATGAGGTATGCGGACAGTGCGCTCCGAGCCGTATTGATGGCACTGTAGCTCATCTTGAGATCATGGTGCAGGTGGGTCAGGAACTCCAGCACATCCGAGATCGAAGCCGTCTAGTAGGATGTCCCTGCGTCCAGACAGTACTGTTCCCATTTCCTGATGAAGGTCAGGTACTGTTTCTTGGTGGAAACTCGCAGGGATGCCGACATGGTGGTGATTGTTCTGTCTGATAACCCCAATCCCCGGTAAGGCCTGTTCAAAATCTGGAAACCAGGAGTTTCAATTTTTGGTGGCATGGATGGCTAATGCCAGTTACCGGGTGAGTCAATAATTGGGGGTGGTGATGAAGGACCATAGGTGTCTCTACCACCATGTCGTGGAACATTGGGAACCATGGTTGGGTAGGCCAGTCGGGCACGACCAGAATGCCAGAGGCTGAGTCTGCCTGAATTTTCTGGAGTACCCGACTGATGAGGCAGAAGGGAGGGAAAGCATAGAAAAAGAAATTTCCCCAATCCAGCGTGAAGGCATCTACCGCTGCTGCCTCTGGGTCTGGTTCCCAAGCCACATACATGGGTAGTTGGTGATTTAACCTAGACGCAAACAAATCTATATCTGGCGTACCATATTGCTTGACAATTTTAGCAAATAATTTTGGGTCCAACATCCATTCGATGTTGTCGTTGAATTTTCGTGACCTGGTGTCCGCCACTAAATTTAGCTTGCCTGGTAAATAGGCAGCTGATAGCCAAATATGTCTCTCGACACACCATTGCCAGATTATAGCAGTTAATTTGTCGCATGATACTGATTTAATGCCACCCATGTGCTGGATATAAGATACTGCCGTAGTGTTGTCGATCATGATTCTAACATGCACATGCCGCATATCAGATGCATATGCTTTTAGCCCATAAAAGGCGGCGAGCATTTCCAAAAAGTTAATGCCCAGTGATTGTAGTAGCGATGCCTCTGAGTTAGTCCATCTGCCACCTGTGCTGTCTATGGAGTTAGTAGCTCCCCAGCCTAAAGCACTGGCATCCGTTGCAATGGTTATGTTAGGATTGGTTACGGCGATAGGACTGTGACTGTGCCAAATATTGTCAACCCACCACTGAAGTTCTGATTTGGCTTCAGCGGGTAAATCCATTTTGCGATCATAATGCCCCCTATGAAGGCGTAATGCATGAGTCCTTGCTCTTTGTAGATTTTGATAATGCAAGGGCCCATGTTGGGCAGCCGGAAATGCTGCTACTATAGAGCCAATAACTCTGGCTACATGCCGTATTCTAGGTTGCGGTGTAGCAATTAAATGGCTACAAGCCTCAATGAGTGAAACTGTTTTGTCTCTGGGCAGAGTGACAGTCATGTGAATCGTGTCAATAGTGAAGCCTAGGTAATCCATGTTAGTAGTAGGCTCCAATATTGATTTATCTGGGTGAAGGATAAAACCCAAAGTTTCAAGGAGTTGTTTAGTGGCTAACACTCCTGCGACAGCTTGTTCCCGTGTTCTTCCTAATATGAGAACATCGTCCAGATAGGCCACAACTAAATGTTTTAGTTCTCTCAATTTCTTCATGGCCACTTTAAGAATTTTCGTAAATAGTCTGGGAGCTGTCGTTAAACCATTGGGCAAAGCTCGGTACTGCCATAGCTGGCCCCTCCAGATAAATTTCAGATATTTAAAGTAATCTTTATGAATGGGTACCAAATAGTAAGCATCTTTGATATCTATGCTTGCCATGTAGTATCCCTTGGAGATCAGTTGTCTGGCAGTGACAAATGTCTCCATTTTGAAATGTTGATACTCAACAGACTGATTAAGTGACGTCAGATCAATAATAATGCGACGTCCACCATCTTTTTTGTTTTGAGAAAAATATTTGATACAAATTCTTGCGGCTCGTGTGTGGTCATTTCTATGATGCCTTTAGCCACGAGCCGATCAAGTTCAGCTTGTCCTTCTACCTTCTCAACTGCCGAGGGAAGGAACACCCTTTGGGGCATGTGCTGAACTGGCGGTTCTACGCCTGGTTTGAACTCAATTTTGTATCCACTAATACTGTTGAGTATAAACTTATTGTTAGTAAGGGAGCACCAAACATGCTTGAAGAACCTCAAACGTCCCCCTGTTAATACTACACCCTTTGTCTGTGTATGTTGACAGGAACCAGACCCACCTACCTCCATGTTCACTTGTGGGGTCGTTTTCGGTGGGTCTGGCCCAAGGTTGTCCGTGTTGGTGCTGCGGTGGGGCGGCGCATCATCTTCCCACGGCTCCGCCCTGGGCCCCGCTCTAAAAAAGAGCTCTGGGGGTAGTGGGAGGCAGTCACCAGGCTTTCACCAGCTCGGTATCTGCTGGTGGCTGCCGAGGCGTGCGGCCAACTGGGTGTCTTCACCCTGCTCGGTCCTGGCCCTGCCCTCATGAGGCCTACTGGTTTTGCCGCCTCTTCCAACTCCTTCAGCCTTTTGGCCAGATCCGCACCAAATAGCAGCGCCTGTCGTTTGGGCGCTGGAGCTTTACAGAGGCCGGCATATGTTGGGTTGAGGGCAGGCCTGATGTTGTCCCGCCGTAGGCTATTTAGCTCATAGGTGGTGCTGCACATCAGTGCGAGGGCATCCTGCTGGGGTATGGTCAGGTCTTCATCCCCAACGGACCGAGCAAAGGCGGTGACGGCTGCTGAGTGGAGCTTCAGGACTCGCTGCATTTTGACTTCCTGAGCCCTGATTTGCTGCCCCAGCTGGTTCCAGATCTGCCCATTGACCGTTTTGACCCTCAGCGCCTCGCAATTTTCTGGCGCTATGTAATTGTCAAGGGCCTGCTGGACAGCCTTGTCCTGCAGCGGGTTGTTGGACAGCCTGTTTATGGTGGCCGCCATTCTGGGTGGCAACACCATCCCAGTTGTTGGGGGCGCTGCATATCGGCCCACTACACCCAGTAGCTCTTCTTCCGGCACGCCCGGCATGCTGATGGTATCCTCCGCCTGCCCTTGGGATAGGCCAGCCCAGTCCTGGCCTCCCTTACTGCCCTCGAACATAGAGGGTACAGAAGGGTGTGGAGAGGAGGAGGCCAAAGCCCGTCCTCCTGGGAGATGCCGCATCTCCTCGTTTATCATTCGCTCTAGGAGCTGCCTCATGCAGCTGATCCGAGCGTCTCCCCTTTTCGGTGGGGGAGAGTGTTCCCGTTCCTCCGATTCATCGGAGGACACCGGCCGGTCGGTTTTATGTGTCGCCTTCCTCCCTGTGCGGGGCGTTGAAATCTGCAGCACTGGGGGCGGCTCGGTGTCGGGTGAGCGGGAGCGTTGAAAAGGCTCCTCCGCTGCGAGAGGCTGCCGTCCCGCTATGGACCCGTCCTCGGGTGGAGTTGGGCAGGCAGTCCTCCTGGCTGGTCGCTTGCGAGAGGCCATGATTCTCTCTGGAGCGACTCTGTAACAAAAAGGGCACTTACCTGAGGTCTTGTCTTTATGCTGCAGCTGGAGAGCCTGGCTCCAGCTGCTGCCGCTGTTGCACTGCTGACGTAATGCCGCGCCTGCGCGCTGGGTGGGTTCTTCACGTAGTCACTCACGTGACTCCGAAGTAAAATCATAGTTATACAGCAAGGAAACAAGTACCGATCAAGATACCTATAGTATGTGAGCTAGTCCCACTTGCTTCTGCTTGTCCCAGATCCCTCTAATCCATTCCCATCCATGTTCCTGCTCAAATGTTGTATTATACCCACCTTCGCCACTTCCTCTGGCAGCTTGTTCTACATAACTATCAGTCTCTGCGTGAAAAAGTTGGCCATCAAGTCCCTTTTAAATGTTTTCACCCCCCCCCAACTTGAATCTATGCCTACTAGTTTTAGTTCCCCTACCCTCGGATAAAGACAGGAACAATTCACCAAATCTAAGCCACTCATGATTTCAATTAGTTCTGGTAATATCCTGGTGAATCTCCCTTCCATTGACTCCATTTACATCTCACACTGCATCGACAAGTCTACCATCCCATTCACTTCATCTTCTTCCCTCTCCCATCAGGCAAGAGGTACAGAAGTGTGAAAACGTATACCTCCAGATTCAGGAGCAGTTTTTTTCCCAGCTGAACTATCCCATCACCAACTTGGTAGCGGTTCTGATCTACCATCTATCTCATTTGGAGATCCTCAAAATATTTTTAATTAGACTTTACTGGACTTTATCTTGCACTAAATGTTCCATTCATTGTTTCTTTACATTGTGGACAGCTTGATTGCAATCATGTATAGGCTTTCCCCTGACTGAATAACACACAACAAAAAAAGATATTCATTGTACCTCAGTATATGTGACAATAATAAACTAAACTAAACATATTAACAAACATGATCCTGCACATACTTTACATGTACGATGTTTCAAACACTCCATTCGCTATTAAAAGGATCCCTTTTAAAGAGTTCGAATAAATGGTTCCAGGCTTGCAAAGTTGATTGTTTCTCTTTGCACAGATGATGCCTGACCTGGGGTGGGAGATTGCAACCTACACGTCGTCCGCCCTGTTTCAACGAATGCAATCAACCTGGCGTGCACAATCAAATAAGATCAAATAGAACAAGTTGTCCTACAACCTCAGATTCAGATTCAGATTCAGATTCAACTTTAATTGTCATTGTCAGTGTACAGTACAGAGACAACGAAATACAGTTACCATCTCCCTGGAGAGCGACATAGAATGTGATTTCATTAAATAAATCTATTTACATGCCTATGTCACAGTCTGCCCTCTCCTCATTCTCATCCACTTCACTTCCCAGTACTTTTCCACCGGTCCCTCCTTCTCCTCACCTGCCTGCCTGCCATTCCCCTCTCATCAGCCTAACTCTCCTCACCTGTTGCACTCAGTTGCCTCTGATCACCTATTAACCCGGTATATAGACTCTCCTCACCGTTCACACAGTGCCAGATTGTTCTCAGCATTCATGCAAGACTCTCCAGTGATTTCCCGACTGCCTACACGGATTCGAACCTGCCTGCCCCTGACCATTCCGTCCTGTCGTCTTCCCGGATAGCACCTCAGCCTTCTGTCCCCGACCTCCTGGTTTCTGTCTGCCTCTCTCCTGGGCTGTTTGGTGTATCCCTGTAACGGCTCCTCGACTTCCTGCCTGACTTCGACTCTCCTTTCGTCTGTCCATCGCTGGTTTGTTTGCATCGTGTGTTGGATCTTCTGGTTACCGGATCTTCCGCTACCCCGACTATGTCTCCTGCCTGCCCCTCTTCGGAACCCTCGCTCAATCCTGAGCCTCTGTGTGAGTACGGTGTACCCATTCCTGTGTTACTACTCTGTGTTACAGTATCGTTATAAGGTTCATTACCAATTATACCTGCCTGATTCTGTGCTGCTATTGAATCCAAGCTATACCCGTTACAGCCTAGTCATTTACAGTCATAGTGTTTTTCCTGTGGGAGGAGTGTCCAAGGGGGGGGGGGGAGTGATTGGCAGTCACCGAGGTACAGTGTTGAGTAGTGTGACAGCCGCAGGGAAGAAGCTGTTCCTGGACCTGCTGGTCCGGCAATGGAGAGACCTGTAGCGCCTCCCGGATGGTAGGAGGGTAAACAGTCCATGGTTGGGGTGAGAGCAATCCTTGGCGATGCTGAGCGCCCTTCGCAGACGACGCTTGCTTTGGACAGACTCAATGGAGGGGAGCGTGGAACCGGTGATGCGTTGGGCAATTTTCACCACCCTCTGCAGTGCTTTCCGGTCGGAGACAGAGCAGTTGCCATACCGCACTGTGACGCAGTTGGTACAGGATGCTCTTGATGGTGCAGCGGTAGAAGTTCACAGAATCTGAGGAGACAGATGGACCTTCTTCAGTCTCCTCAGGAAGAAGAGACGTTGGTGAGCCTTCTTGACCAGAGTTGAGGTAATGTGGGTTCAAGAGAGGTCATTGGAGATGTTGACCCCCAGGAACCTGAAGCTGGAAACATGTTCCACCTCCGTCCCGTTGATGTGGATGGGTGTGTGTGTGCCGCCCCTAGGCTTCCTGAAGTCTACAATAAGCTCCTTGGTCTTCTTGGAGTTACGGGCCAGGTTGTTGTCAGCGCACCATGCTGCTAGGAGCTGGACCTCCTCCCTATAGGCCGACTCATCGTTTTTTGCTGATGAGGCCAATACCCTTAGGCTGTGCAGGCCATACTCAAGAAGAAGAAGAAGAAGAGGATGCCTGGCCTGCTGGGTTTTTCTCTCATTACCTGGAATATCTTGAACTGAATGGACTTCCCTTTTGTTACCTTTCTCTCCCACCTGCCTGTCTGGCGACCTGCATTCCTCCCAAGCATCCATTTAGTTATAAACAGTACAGTAGAAATCCTTATTAGGCAAGCGTTTTAGCAACACTAAATGCCCTGCCAGGAGGGCAAACATACAGTCTCTTGGTGCTCATCTCACCATGCTCCATTAAGCTCATGGACTAATCTAGAGAGAGTTAAGAGTGATTTATTGTCATGTGTCCCAGATAGAACAATGAAATTCATATGCAGTTTAATCACCAAATGGCTGCAGGGAAGAAGCTGTTCCTTAACCTGGACGTTACAATTTTCAGGCTTTTGTATCTTATTCCCGATGGCAGGGTTGAAATGAGTGTGTGGCCGTGGTGGTGCGGATCTTTGATTATGCTGGTTACCTTTCAGAGGCAGCGATTCTGGTAAATCCCTTCGATGATGGGGAGATCAGAGCCAATGATGGACTGGTCAGTGATCATCAACTAGCACTGCCTGCCACTTGTTTGCCTTCCTAGTTCCATTTTGAGTGTACTTTTACATTCCAAATACCACTCGAGAAATTCGCTTGACCCCAATTGCCTAAACCTGATATACTGTATGCCTCCAATTTTCCTGGTCAAAGCTATAATATCCCCTCGGCAACCAGGGTTTCCTACATTGCCCTTCAAGAGTCAAAGTGTTTTATTGTCATATGACCCAGACAGAACAATGAAATTCTTACTTGCAATAGCACTACAGAATTCAATAGAATAGGGATATGTTGACTCTGAATTCTGCCTGTCAAACTTTTTTAATTCTCCTGCTGTCACACATGCTTATATCCACAAACAGCTTTGCCTCGGTTTACGACTTTAACTTGGGGACCATTTTTCTGGATCAGTTAATTGGGCATCCGATGGTGCTGCATGATGGCTGCCTCTGCCTAAAGTCTGTTTGTCTTTTTATCTTTTTTATTTATAGTTTGTTTAAAGTATGTTTTTGAAGGATGTTTTTCAGAATTTTTAATGTGGGGGAGGGGGGGTAGGGTAAGGGGGAAAGAAACCGTCTTTCAGTCACTTCCTGGCGAGTTGCACCCTCGCCCCCCTCCTCGCAGCCTACCAACTGAATTGGCGCGGCCTTTTCCTGCCGGGGACCGGACCAGAGCTTCAGCTGAGGCGGCACAGCACTGGATACATCACGGAGCAGGCGATGCCTCATCTGGGATCGCCGTTTGAAGCTCCGGAGTGTTGGGCTTGCTGCATCAACATCACGGAGCTGTGGTTCGTGGAGGGTCGGGAGGCCACGGCCACGGGTGAACATCAAAGAACATCAACGAGGAGGTTGACTGAACATAGGTGCCTTCCTGCATAGTGGGAAACTTTGATACCGCTGTGGGGATGTATGTGTTATAGACTATCGTGTTCTGTTTTTTATTTTTTTATTTATCTATTTCGTTTTATTTATTTATTTATTTATTATGACTGTATGGGGGAAAAAGCATTTTGTTGTCTCTGTACTTGAAGACAATGACAACAGAATCAAATCAAATCAAATTATCTTTTTTCTATGATGAACATGAATCTTATAGAATTATGGTCACAGGTCTCCACATTCGACAAACCAGCCACTTCCCCAGCCTCATTTGCCAAGAGTAGATTGAATGTAAGCCTTTCTCTCGTGGAATCATCTACATATTGTTTTTTTAAAAATCCTAGACACACTTAACAAATTAGCCCTGTCTAATCTGGATGTTGAGAGGAGACCTGATAAAATTCTATAAAATTATGAGAGGCACGGATAGGGTAGACAGTCAGAATCTTGGCACAGTGGTGCAGCGGTAGAGTTGCTGTCAGAACCCAGGTTCAATCCTGACTACGGGTGCTGTCTGTATGGAGTTTGTACGTTCTCCCTGTGACCGTGAGGATTTTCTCCGGGTGCTTTGGTTTCCTCCCACATTCAAAGATCAACAGGTTTGCAGCTTAATTAGCTTCTGTAAAATTGTCCATAGTGTGTAGGATAGAAGTAGTATACGGGAGATTGCTGGTCAGCACCGACTTAGTCGGCCGAAGGGCCTTTTTTCAATCTGTATCTCTAAACTAAACTGAACTAAACTTTTTTCTCAGGGCGGAAATGTCAAAGACTAGGAGGCATAGCTTTAAGGTGAGAGGGGTAAAGTTTAAAAATGTGTGGGACAAATGTTTTTATACAGAGGGTGGTTGGTTACTGCAATGTGCTGGCAGGGGTGATGGAGGCAGATAGGTAGATTAGTGACATTTAAAAAGCTTTTAGGTAGGTGCATGGATATGGAGGGAATTAATCAATGTGCAGAGAGTGATGATTAGTTTATCTTGGCATTCTGTTGGGCACAGACATTGTGTGCCAACGGGCTTGTACCTGTGCTGTACTGTTCTACATTCTATGTAATCCCTTGGCATAATGGCAGTCTCAGCCAATATTACCATGGGGTGGCATGGTGGCGCTGTGGTAGAGTTGATGCCTAATGCCCCTGTCCCACTTAGGAAACCTGAACGGAAACCTCTGGAGACTTTGCGCCCCACCCAAGGTTTCCGTGCGGTTCCCGGAGGTTTTTGTCAGTCTCCCTACCTGCTACCACTACCGGCAACCACCTGCAACCTCCGGGAACCGCACTGGCATAACAGCGCCAGAGGCATAGGGTTGAATCCTGACTATCAGTGCTGTCTGTACGCAGTTAGTACGCCCCCCCCCCCCATCCCATCCCAGCACAATATTTAATATTTTATTACTTCTACTTTCTCCCCATGCAACCTCTCTTGGCATTTCCTCTGGGATATTCCGCTCTGCTCTAAGTACAGCTGTGATGTTCTCCCTAATCAACAGCACTCCTCCACCTCTGTTATCTGTGCAAAATCTAGGTCAGGAGGACAAATTGGTTGGCTGAAATAATGGCTACTTTTGGTGATAAAATACAGCACAATTGTCTCGGGTGGTTTGCCAGCTTACCAGTGTTTGTGGACCACCATGAGCTCTTCATTACTATTCATTTTGAGTTCTTAGTTGACCTTGCAAAATGCACATCCGCTCTCTTTTATAACACCAACCACTAATGAGCACCAGTTGAGATTGAAGAGGTAAATCGAGAGCTGTTTAGGCAAGTGAGAGAGGCTGTAGGAAATTGTAATGTGATAATCATACAGGATTTCGAGTGCACTGATTAGGGATAACCGGAATTGAGGACTGAAAGCAAATTTCATTCAGGTTACTAATAAAATCTATGAAGCAGAGGACCAGAGCTGATGTAATATTAGATTGAATTTTAGCAGTCCATCAGAACTGTGCTGGAAATGGATGAAGATTTGGATTGCAGTAATCTTTATCCAGTTAACTTTCATGCTGCATTGAAAGATAACGGCAGAAAATGGCAATGCGGAGGTATACAATTTAAGATTAAATTTTGGAGACGCGATTAGAACTCTGGGGATGATTAAGTTAGCAGCTGAATTAAAAAGTGAGACAGCTGAAGGAAAATGAGAAATGAACCAAAATCGCAGCACACTCTCTTTAATTGGATCTGGTTCCCTGATTAACACAGCTAATTTGTATGTTTTAAGCAATTACCATGTCAGAAACTGATGATACCTATCCATAACAAATGATTTAACAAAAAACAATTGCTGGGGCTGCTGGAAATCTGTAATATGCGTGGAAAGTTCTGGAATTACTCAGCAGGACAAGATGAATGGGAAAGAAAGGGAAGTGGAATTAACAATTCGGGTCTGTCAGTAATGCAAGTTGTAGATTTAACTATTTTGCAGAACCAAAGAAAAAGAGAAGGAAAGGGAGGAAGGAATAAAAGGTAAAATCTATGAAAAGGTGCAAAGCAGGAAAGAGTCATTGGGGGTGATGTAAGTTAAAGGGCTTTTTTTTGAGTCTGAAGAAGGATCCCAACCCAAAACGTTGCCTATCCCTGTTCTCCAGAGTTGTAGAAATAAAGAACTGCAGATGTTGGTTTACTAAGGAAAGGCCCAAAATGCTGAAGTGATTCAGCGGGTCGGTCAGCATCCCTAGAGAACATGGATAGGTGATATTTCATGTCAGAACCCTTCTTCAGGGATGCTGCTGACCTATTGAATTACTCCGGCAATTTTTTTTTTTTGCTCATGATTCCAGCGTCTGCAGTCGCTTGTGTCTGCTTTTTTTTAAAGCAGAATGTGGAGACTTGGCAAAGGAAAGGGCTGACCTTGGTCTTGGATAAGGGGATAAGGATGGGCCAGTGGTGGAAGTGTTTCCACTGTGGAAGGAACCATGGGTGCACCAAAGGCAATATTACCCCAAATAAAGTACATTTCTCTTTCAGCTGGAAAGGATATCAGAAAGTTGGAAAGTAGGGAGAGAGGAAATGAAAGGGCAAATTTGCTTTTTGTACAGGAAGGTACATTGGGACTGGAACGTGTTTAGGGCATTGGGAGGGTGTATGAACACTGAAGATAGGACACAGAACAATTCAACCCTTCAACCCACAATATCCACACTCAACATGATCCCAATTTAAACTAATTTCCTCTGCCTGCATGTGAACCATATCCTCCCTTCCCTGCACATCAAAATACCTATCTAAAAGCCTCCTAAATGCCATTGTTGTATTTGCCTCCACCGGCACCCCTGACAGCACATTTCGAGCACTCACCACCCATTGTGTTTAAAAAG
The DNA here is from genome assembly GCF_028641065.1 of Leucoraja erinaceus. Lineage (NCBI taxonomy): Eukaryota > Metazoa > Chordata > Chondrichthyes > Rajiformes > Rajidae > Leucoraja > Leucoraja erinaceus. Next base: position 14,254,541 of record NC_073386.1, on the reverse strand, counting down.
GATATGACCCGCATGTCTACTTTAACATTTGCTCCTCCAATCTTAAACCTATAGCCTCTGGTCTTTCACATTTCCTTCCTGAGAAAAAAATTCTGACTGTCTACCCTGTCAATGCTTTTCATAATTTTATAAACTTCTAGGTTTCTCGGAGAAAATGCTTGGTATATAATGCTTGGAGTTGAGGCGAAAATGAATTTGGTGGTGGTGTGATTGCTTTAATTTTTACAAAATTCTTAAGAGGTTGGACAGGCTAGATGCAGGAAGATTATTCCCGATGTTGGGGAAATCCAGAACAAGGGGTCACAGTTTTAGGGTAAGGGGGAAGTCTTTTAGGACCGAGATGAGAAAATCATTTTTTACACAGAGATTGGTGAATCTGTGGAATTCTCTGCCACAGAAGGTAGTTGAGGCCAGTTCATTGGCTATATTTAAGAGGGAGTTAGATGTGGTCCTTGTGGCTAAATGGATCAGGGGGTATGGAGATAAGGCAGGTACGGGATACTGAGTTGGATGATCAGCCATGATCATATTGCTCGAAGGGCCGAATGGCCTACTCCTGCACCTATTTTCTATGTTTCTATGTTTAAAAATGATCCCTTCGTGAGATGTGGAAGCTTGTGTTTATTTTACTGGATTATTAGACTGAATGGTTTGCTAGGCCAGTCAGAAGACAAATATGATTCAATATCTGGACCAGAAAAGGTATGAACTGCATAATTTGTTCCCTGATGAACATTAATGAACTAGATAGGTTTGTAACAAGCAGTCCAGCAGTTCCATGTTAATGCTTTCCATGCTTACTTTTCATTCTAATTTCCTTTTTAATTACTTGCAGTTAAATTTCCAAATTACTTTGTTGGATTTCACACACAGATTTCTGGATTAATGGAAGATAGACATTAAAATGCTAGAGTAACTCAGCAGGATGGGCACATCTCTGGAGAGAAGGAATGGGTGACATTTCGGGTGGAGACCCTAGTCTGGGCTTCTGCAAAAACACTCGTAACTTAAAATCTATGCTGTCTTCCCCTTCTGCTGTTAGAAATGAAAATGGAAGCTGGTCAGGAACAAACAAAAGTCAGCAAGAAAGAAATCCTGTTATGGTTTTAGATGGGAATAAATGCGAATAGATGAGAATAGAAAGATTAAACGATAATTTTCCGTTTGAAGTTTGATCTTTATTTTATGAGAAGTTGAAGTGAGGGACTACATGAAGAGCCCGTCAGCCCACATGAGCGTCAATCTTCAGAGCAACTGTATGAATCCACAGACCACTTGCACAAACTTAAACTATAGGAAGATGAATAACCGTTGACTTACCGAATGATCTTTATCAGATTCAGGGTTGGGAGAGGAGGGCACGTAGTTCCTCACTTCAACTTCTCATAAAATAAAGATCAAACTTCAAATGGTAGGTTGTCGTTTAATCTTTCTATTGTATATCGAAGTCACGTTAGTGACTAAGTGAAGCCTTTGAAGCTCTGTGATTTCATGCAGTAAACGAATCTGTGTGTGAAACACTTAAACAGACAAACCATCAATGGTAGTAAAGACATGGGTTATTAACAACATAATGCTAGCTTGCATACATGTCCATTGCCCTTAATCGGACCACAGTCCCAATTGGCTTTGAGTTAGACAATAACTCATGCAACACTGTTTAGAATTCTATCTGCAATCATCCAGGCATATTCAACCAAATGTTATAACTTCTGAAAGTGCACTATGTAAGCCTCCTGCTGTTGCAAGAAAATGATCAAATGGAATTGGCTGCTAATGAGCCAGCCCCCTTGGAAGAGTGAGACAATTATTTGAATTCACACCCGCTATTAGCTGCTTATACTCTATTCATGTTGAGATGGTCTGCACCAGCAATCTCTTGAGAAATCTATTAAATAACAATGAAGAAATTATCCTTCATCTCATAGATACTAGCAAGCTCAGTGTACCTGTATACATAATAACACCCCCAATCTCCGATCTGGTGGGAATGCTGTCAACTCCAAATTGTACCCAACCGTGCCCATTTTGCTTTATGAGATCATTCCCATAACAAGCTACCCTCATGACAGTTATGACCCAGAGACCGAGCTAGAGATTGAGTAAAGACTGTGTTCTTTGTGCTGAAATCAGTTGCTAAAAGTATAATCAACTTAAAAGATACTGCTCCCATTAGGAATACAGTAGATGAATATCTGCATAATAATTTACTGATACCCATTCCACACTACTATGAGTCTAGGCTTTAGAGTGTTCATATAAAATACACCTTGCATAACATTAGACAACAGTGGGTGAATCACCAATCATTTATTGTCCCACTTATGGTACTAGAGAGAATGACAAAGCAGCACAAGCAGTGTCAATTGTGCTATAACATAATCACTTCTCTAAGCCCAAACGGAAAGAAACACAAACCTCTGCTACTTCTGTTTAAAAGTAGCTCGCGTGTCTTCTTCACAAACTTCCCATACAACCGTGCAGAGCTAGCTGCACGAGAAATAGGCTGAACTAGCCTTCACTCGTGACTTCGAGTAAGTAGGAGCTTCTTTCAGCCACCTTTTACAATGGACACCCTGAGTGAGTAGGTCAAATTGGCACAATTAAAATTCATGTCGCCTCATCTTTAATATCATAAGAGGCATCTACTGATAAAACCCCTGAGTCTTATCAGCTACAAAAGCATGTTGTCTATAAACTCCATGACCCAATGCCCTTTTGATCAGTAGGGCAGCATTAGCTTTAGAATCTTTGTAAATAGCCTAGGCATGAAGACAACCCCTAGGTAGAGCCTAAACTTTCCATCACTGGCTTTGTCATCAAAAACACCAGATATATCTGTGCCTCTCGTGTATAGATATGGAAAAGCATGCATCTTCAAGATAGATTCCCTGAGTCCTCTGAATCAGCTAATTTGCTGAAAGACAATTATCCATCTTAAACTGGTTAAACAAACACATGATCAAACTAGCCAAATCCTAACCTGATTTGGCATGCTCCACTTTTCTTCAACATTGAGAAAATATTAGAAATATACCCCTCTTGTTCTTGGGCAGACTACTCGTCCTTTGTGAGATGCATCTGTTTCCACTTGGATAACCATCGTTTCCTCTATTGAAACATACGGACGGAAATGTTGGCTTCTCTTGCCACGGAGAATGTATCTATCTATCTATTTATTTATTTGTTTATTTATTTATTTATTTAGCTCATAACATGTAATCAGATCCTTATGACTAGAGCTGAAGAGCAACATCCACTTGATGTGGGAATACGAGTTCCCTGTCAACTCTTCACCGTCAGAGTCACCATGAATCCTCAGCCTCCATCCTCAGAGTGTAAAATAGTATAATGCAACCTTGAACCAGGAATTGCTCTGCAGTCCTCTGACTGAAACCACCTGCCTCATTCGCCAGTGTGCGCAACACACTCTCTTCGACCAGCCACTCAATAAGCAATTCTGGTATTGAGAGCCTACAGATTATTATATATATATATATATATATATATATATATATATATATATATATATATATATATATATATATATATATTCTATTCACAACATGAACCTGCAGGTCAGATAAACAATGCTACATGCAGGTAGTGACTCCCGACGACTCCTTCCCGGAGCTTCAACAGCGCTTCCTGCCCCTTGTATACAGGGGTGAAAACCCGCAGGAATACTGGAACTTTACCCACATATGATGGTACTCCACCCCCGCAGCCGCCTTAAATTCTCCCCTGCAAGTCTTCAACTTGCTACATAAGTCCTCTCTGAAGAGATACTATGCAAGTTGCACGTTACTGGCCCTGTAAAAATGAGACATTTTGGGAATTAGCTCATGCCTTATAGCATTTTTGTGAAGGCAATAGCCCCAACTGTGTATTACAGAGAAGTTTTAATGCAGCTTTCTGCACTTCAGAGAGTTGAGACCCATCTACTGACTTTGCAAAAGGCCGTAATGACTCCCGTGAGCAGTTTTTTGGACTCGCTGAAATAATTCTTTGCCTATACTGTATATCATCACTGAGATATCCCAACTGGTGAAATTGACTTATGGAACATCCAAAAGTCTGGCAATTATCTGGACTGGCATATTTCCCAGCCGTATCCAGGATATTCCCCTCCTTAGCTAATGAGAAGTTAAATCCCTGATGCTCTTAGCCAGATCTTCCTCCAGTGAATCTCCTATCCCCAAAGGGATGACAAATATGTGATAAGAGTCAGTAGCTCCTTCATATGATTAAAATTAGTTCAAGGGATTCATATTCCTAATCGATATTCACATAGTTGGAGTCACCTATGTAATTAATCTCCAACATTCCCCTCTTCTGAGCGGGAAATATTATAACGCAACCCTGAGCCAGGTGTTGCTTCCCTTCTTCTGAGCGGGAGATGTTATAATGCAACCCTGAACCAGGTGTTGCTTCCACAGGCATCTGACTGGCACAGCCTGTAAGTGTCTCCTGAGCCAGGAGCACATTTCATTTTTCATTCTATTTATTTATTCATCCATCTATTTTTATTTATTTGTTTGTTTGTCTATTTATTTATTTATTTATTTATTTACTTGCTAGACAGGTTGCACCTGCTAGTGACTCCGAGTCCGGCCTTGCTCCCTTCTGGAGTCTCAACGGAGTTTCTTATGGAAGGAATATAATGCAACCCTGAACCAGGTGTTACTTCCTCAGGCTTCTGGCTGACTCCCTTTCGGAGCTCCAAAGAAGGTGTCTGAACAGGCTTCGCCCGTCAGATGCTCCGAACAGCCACCTGCTCCCATGGAGCCCTAAAACCGGAGGTGACTGTACGACCGTGCTCGTCAGGTTTATTTCTCTCCAACAGCCGCCTGCTCCCTCTCGGAGTCTCAATAGTGGTATCTGCACGGGCCGTGGCCGTCAACTTTTCGTGTTCGACCACCCTCCATGGCGGTAGCTGTGCGGCCGCTTCTCGAGTAGCTGCACTGGCCACGACCGTCAGCTTCTCCAAGCCCGCTACACCTAATTAATGGAGCAGCAGGCCGTTCCTGGAACAAAAAATTCCTTACCCGTCGAAGCAGTTTCCAACTGCTCCAAAACCCACGCCATGCATTGATGTATTGAAGCGCATGCGGGCTGGCAGGCTCTTCACGTAGTCACTCGCGTGATTTTGATATAAAATAACATTGAATGGATACAGCCAATGACCCTCTCAAATCTTGTCAAAGAGAATCATAATTTGATGGAAAATAGAGATATATATATAATCACTGAGTTGAACAGACATTATATAGACAGGAAAAGGGAAAACAGGGCAGAAAGAAATTACTCTTTCTGAAGAAGGGTTTTGGCCCGAAACGTTGCCTATTTCCTTCGCTCTATAGATGATGCTGCACTCGCTAAGTTTCTCCAGCATTTTTGTGTACCTAAGAAATTACTCAAGGTAGCTTAGCAGTTGGTAGGTCTATATCAGCTATTGTCCCACCCCATCCTCATACATGCAAATAGACATACCAAGCAGGAGAAGGATTATTGACAGACTTTAAGAAGGTGACACAGGACAAGAAAATTGGAAGAAAAGCTAAGAAAATTCCTTAATGTAATAAAAAAGGAACTGCAGATTCTGGTTTATACCAAAGATATACATATGCTTACATATTATTTTGTGCTGTAGCAAGTAAGAATTTCATTGTTCTATCTGGGACATACAATATGACACTCTTGACTCTCTTCACTTTTGAAGATAGACATAAAATGCTGAAGTAACTCAGCGTGCCAGGCAGCATCACTGGAGATAATGGATAGGTGACGATTCGGGTTGGGACCCTTCGCCTCTCTATTTTCTCCAGAGATGCTGTCTACCCTGCTGACTTACTGCAGCATTTCATGTCTATCTTCAAAAGAGTCAATTTAAAAAAACTACTGGTTGAATTTGAACGAATGAAGCAGCTGGATACAGTCAATAACGTCGGGTGAAAAAGAAAGATATAAGAATGATTAGTATAGCATGACAAAATAAATTACTTTCAGTGCGTTAAAATATGAAATTAAACCTAGTAAATCGATGGGATTCCAATTAATTTGCCAGTTTATTTCATCTGGAGAAATTGACCCTCTGGGTTAAAATGTTTCCAAGCAAAGCTCTGAACTCTAGGACATAACACACCAGTGCATAAAAGAACGTGTTGGTTTATCAGAAGTCCAGTTCATCATAGAAATATTGATTCAATGAGATCCTAACCACCTATCCAGATGTTTCATATATTTGTTAAAAGTCTGCAATTTGGTTTCTGCAAAAATGCTTTTTGCTGTATTATCACATCATTATAAATGAGAGAAAAAAATCACCCAGAGAATGTGAATTTGTGGAATTCCCTGCCACAGAGGGCAGTGGAGGTCAAATCACTGGATGGGTTTAAGAGAGAGTTAGATAGAGCTCTAGGGGCTAGTGGAATGAAGGGATATGGGGAGAAGGCAGGCACGGGTTATTGATTGGGGACGATCAGCCATGATCACAATGAATGGCAGTGCTGGTTCGAAGGGCCGAATGGCCTCCTCCTGCAGTTATTTTCTATGTCTATGTCTATAGAATTATGGAGACCATGGCAAATGGCGGAGTGCAAAGAAGCATACAATTTGTGTTGCAACATCATGAAGGTTATAAGTATGCAGAGATTATGTAGTAATAAAATATACCCCTAAAATAACCATTGAAATGTGTACAGTTGAGTGGGAAGCTGATTGAAATTAGTAAAGCTGTTCAATAAACTGTAAATCTGTTTTCTACTTAATTTATCTCAATGCCAATTAGACTTTGCACGTATGGAACTAATTAAGATAGGTTTAATATCAAGAATGAACAGTTTGTTAGGACTTGGGAATAAGATTTTTAAATTCAATAACTGTTCCAAGAATTAGCTTTATGTCACTAATAATGTCACTAACTATTATTGGTTGATTGAAATGCAATGTGCAAACTCAATTATATTTGAAGCAAATTGTTGTTTATAGGCACTAAATTAATATGCACGTTAATTAAAGGAGAAAATGTGAAGAATGAGGAGAAATTATACTTGATGGTTTCAAGGTTAGCTAAGCAGAGTTTGCAATATTGTTGCTGTCTGTTATTTGATTCTTGCTCAAATCACAACCACTTGATGGAAAAGTCCCATTCCTCTCTTTGACTCTGCTCACCTCTTTTTACCTTTTTTTATCCTCACTGACATCTGTTTCCCTCTTTGTTTTTTTGATAAATCATTAACCTATACTTGGTTCCCCCAGCAGTTTACAGACTTTCTCTATGTTTACTCCACTGCTCTCCCTTCTCTGGGAACTTGAAACGTGTTTGATTTCCAACCTTTGTCATTCCTGATGAAAGGCCTTGACCTGAACAGTTAATGCTGTTTTTCTGCACTGATGCTATCTGAACTGCTGAGTATTTCCACTATTTTCTGCTTCAATTTAAGAGCAAAATACTGCTGAGTGAGCAAGGTCGATGACACCTTCCATCATTTTGAAGTCTGTACACTGATTTTTACGATAATTATCGGGGTTCAACTTTACCCTACTTCCTATGGTTGTGTGCTGATCATGTACTTTCCAGGTGTTTGGCTATCTTCACACGACTGAGAGAATAGACAGGGCTGCCAACATTGTGTGAGAGTTGGGAGTGAGAAATTGCGTAAAACCAAGCCCGAGGGAGCGACCGGGGGGAGGGGGGGGAGAAGGGTGTTCCCCCTCCCACTGATATGGAGCTTTGGGATTTTTCAGCTTGAAATTGTGAAAGACGGTGCATACTGTAGCGAGTCTTTTAACTTACACTTGAATGCAATATATATGCTTTAAATTGCATTAGCTATGAATAAGGTTAGACTAAATAACATTCCTAATTACATTCCACAGTAGAGTCAGGCTCTGATCAACAGGTGCAGCACATGAATGACCTTAGTATATTCATGTATGGAAATCAGATTTTAATCAAACACTTGGCCCATGTTGACCAACCTGGGTCTCACTGCACACCTGGTACTACAGCTGACCCTAACTCCAGTTGCATACCTTCTCTCATTCCTGATCCTGAGTCCAGCCTTACACCTGGTCCCCTATTCTACCCTGATCATAGCTGCTTACCTGCTTAGGTTCCCAGTGCTGAACTCTCCCCTGGTCCAAGCTTTGACTGCATACCTAGTACTATTCTAGACTTTGACTCTTGCCTTGCTCCTAGCCCCTCTGCACTGACAATATATCTGGTCCACATATAAAGCCCATATCTGACCCCCTTGACTTAACCTATTACGTTCAAGTCCACAGGTGCTTATCTAATTTGGTAATCTTATATGGGGCACTTCACAGACCAAATTATGTATAACACAATTTGCTACACCCATTGGCTTCCTAGTTATCTAACATGCTAGTTACTTTGTCAAAGAAGTCATCAATTGGTTGAACACAATTTCTCATCCATAAAATTATACTCACTCAGCTGTATAAGTACTCTGTTACAATTTCTTTTATTTTGTTAACAAACTGTCCTGGTCATTTTCACCCCAATATTTTCAGTATTTTGCTGTCTTCCTCTCAGATGGGACTTTTCTGAAATGCAAAGTCCAATAACTATATATTTAAGCAATATTATTTGATTAAATGTGATCTTGAGAGTACATCATATTTTCTGTGGTATTCATAACACAACAATGATAAAAAGACATTTGTTTCGATTGCACCTACCAACGTGCATACATTATTATTACATTACCGTTAATATATACCGAGGGCAATGTTTTGTTCCAATGCTCCCTATTCCCAATTACTTTTCATTGAAGTGATTGAAATCCAAGTGAAGTTTAAATAGCATCATAAAAGTAAAACCTCCGGAATTTGTTACGTGGTTGGTTGGGGTCAGTATCAGCACCATTACTATATTAAACTTTGAATCTTCAGATGTCCTGGTTCAAGCTAAAAATGAAGACAAATAATAATCTCCTCACACGTTCCCCTGCAAGCATCTCTGTCACTCCGTTAAAATACGCACCTTCTTTGAACATGCTCTTAAATACCACATGTGAACCAGTTTCCATCTGATTACACTCCTTGAGGATGTTCATCTACGTTTTTTTGAATGAATAAAACAACGAGATTGGGAACTTTTCTATTCAACCTGTCAAAGGATTCAATGGGGGGGGGGGGGGGGGGGGGGGGGTTAGAAATAGTCAGTGAGGTAAACAAACATAATAGTTGAGTGGAAAATGACAATAATGCTACCTTCCCATTGTTTAACAGAAGGAAATAATCGGTTATCGGGGTTGTTATGTTGTGACAGATAGCCTAACACCTTGCATGTCATTTTAATATTACACTTACCCCATCCCCCTGGATATTCCGGATGAATAAATTACGGTTTTGTCAATTATAAATCAGGCTAGTTACAAATCAATAACATTAGCCAACTCCGAAACATGAAGCGCTGAGCATTGAGATCCAGACATCATGGACTACTAACCTCAGTTCCCCGCTCACATCAGGCAGGGACCATCCCAACATTTAAGAAACAGTTAGACTGATACATGGATAGGACAGGTTTGGAGGTATGGACCAAAAGCAGGTAGCGTACCTGGGACATGTTGGCGGGTGTGGGCAAGATGTGCCGAAGGGCCTGTTTTCACACTGTATCACTCTATGACTACATTATACCTCCATCATGCATGAATGCTTCAAAATCAAGTGATCGAGTTTTATTGCCATATACTCAAGCAAAGAAAAATAGAAAATAGGTGCTGGAATAGGCCATTCGGCCCTTCGAGCCAGCACTGCCTTCAATATGATCATGGCTGTTCATCTAAAATCAGTGCCTCTTTCCTGTTTTTTTCATCATAACCCTTGATTTTGTTAGCCCCAAGAACTAAATGTAACTCTCTCTTGAAAACATCTAGTGAATTGGTCTGCACTGCCTTCACTGGCAGAGAATTCCACAGATTCACAACTCTCTGCGTGAAGAAAGTTTGTCCTCATCTCAGTCCTAACTGGCCTACCCTTTATTCTTGAACTGTGACCCCTGGTTCGGAACCCCCAACATTGGGAACATTTTTCATGCCGTTACAGTAAGTGAAAATCTAGCAGGCGAGCAGGATGCTTTCTCAAACTACTCCCATTTGAAGTCAACTATCTTCTACCGTTTCTACCCAGTGCTTGGTACTTACTTCCAGCAGCCACTGGTTGTTCTCCAGGATGCACCGAGCTGCAGCCTGATCCATGCTGGTCACCTGGGCAAATTTGCCACAGAGGCTCTCACGGCAGCTTCCGACGCCTCCGACGGCCCGGGACTCTTGCAATGAGGCTGCTCCATGGCCCGAGCTGCAGTGAACGACTTGCCAGCCCAGCAAACACTTGCCAGCCCCAGCTCCCTGTCCGCATCTGTCCCCGCCGCTGCTTCTGCTTCCAACACCCGTGACCCATGCAGTTGATATGAGTTTTGAAATTTTCGTTGATCACGGAATTTCTCATGACGGAGCGAGAGAAATTTGTTATCAGCGTGGGAATTTGGCAAAATGCGTGATTCTCACGATCAATGCATGAGTAGGCAGCCCTGCCTCTCTCCCCTCCTCTCTCCCCTCCCCCTCTCTCTCTCCCCTCTCCCCCCCTCTCTCTCCCCCTCTCTCCCCCCTCTCTCCCCCCTCTCTCTCCCCCCTCTCTCTCTCCCCCTCTCTCTCCCCCTCTCCCTCTCTCTCTCTCTCTCTCTCCCCCTCCTCTCTCTCTCTCCCCCTCTCTCCTCTCTCTCCCCCTCTCTCTCCCCCCCTCTCTCTCTCTCTCTCCTCTCCCCTCCCTCTCTCTCTCTCTCTCTCTCCTCCCCCTTCTCTCTCTCTCCCCCTCCTCTCTCTCTCTCTCCCCTCTCTCTCTCCTCCTCTCTCTCTCTCTCCCCTCTCTCTCTCTCCCCCTCTCTCTCTCTCTCTCTCTCTCCTTCTCTCTCTCTCTCTCTCTCTCTCTCTCTCTCTCTCTCTTCTCTCTCTCTCCCCTTCTCTCTCTCTCTCTTCCTCTCTCTCTCCCCTCTCTCTCTCTCTCTCCCTCCTCTTCTCTCTCTCTCCCTTCTCTCTCTCTCTCCTCCTTCTCTCTCTCTCTCCCTCTCCCCTATCTCTCTCTCTCCCTCTCTCCCCTCTCTCCCCTTCTCTCTCTCTCCCATTCTCTCTCTCTCTCTCCTCCCTCTTCCCTCTATCTCTCCCCACTCTCCTCTCTCTCCCCTTCCCTCTCTCTCTCTCTCCCTCCCTCTCTCTCCCCTTCCCCCTCTCTCTCCCCCTCCCTCTCTCCCCCTTCCCTCTCTCTCCCCTTCCCTCTCTCTCCCCTTCCCTCTCTCTCTTCCCCCTCCCTCTCTCTCTCCCCTCTCCCTCTCTCTCCCTCTCCCTTCCCTCTCTCCCCTCTCTCCCCTCCCTCCTCCCTTCCCCTCTCTCTCTCCCTCTCTCTCTCTCCCTCCGTCCCCCTCTCTCTCTCTCTCTCCCTTCCCCTCTCTCCCCCTCTCCCCCCTCTCCCCACTCTCTCCCCCCTCTCTTCCTCCCACCCTGGAATAGAGCAGCACAGTGGAGCAGCCAGTAGAGCTGCTGCCTCCCAACGCCAAAGACCTAGGTTCTATCCTGATCTCAGGTGCTGTCTGTGTGAAGTTTGCACAGTTGCACATGAATTTCTTTCAGGCAGCCCAGTTTCCTCCCACATAGCAAAGTTGTGCGTGTTTGTAGATTAATTGGCTTCTGTAAATTGACCCTTACTGTGAAGGGAGTGGATGAGAAAACCTGGAACTAGTGTGATCAATGGTCGATGTGTACTCAGTGGGCTTTAGGCCCTGTTTCCATGCTGCATCTCTAAACTAAAAAATGCCTGTTTTATCCAACCCAATAATATTTTCCCTCTGGTAAAATATGTTTTTTTTTTTAACCTATGCACTTATTATTCACATTTAATGCAGTATGACAAAAAAAGAAAGAATCTTGGCCTTGTTTAGAATCTGCTCTCTTCACTGTTTTTCAGCTGGAAACAGGACAATGTTAGAAAACAAATGCTACTGCCAAAATGGCTTTGCAAACTGCCTCAAGGGGTGAAATAATTTCTGTCTATTTACCATTGTACACACCATATTTTAAAAAAAGCCAGCATAATCAATGCCATGAAAAATGTACCAATAAACAAACTGCTGGAAGAACTCAGTGGGTCAAGCAGCATCTGCAGAGGCAAGGGGATGGTCAAAGTTACGGGTCGGGACCCTGCATCAGGATGGAATGAATATGTAAGCAGCTCAACAAAACCAAGAATTAATGAATGAGTATCACTGTTATTAATAATAGTCAATATGCTGACTGCATGTCAGATGCCTACATGTGTTTTTTCCTCGTGTTTAACATTTTTAAGTCAGTTTGCTTCCAGCTTAATGAATAAAAACTTTGACCATTTTTTAAATTAAAACAAATGATAGAAAATGAGTGCAGAGGTCTCAATATTCTACCACCCCCATCTTTTTAAATCCTTGGTGATTTTCAAAAGTATCAAAAATAACTTAAAAAAACTTAAACAACAGTGATAACCTTATGACAGTCCAAACAGCACTACACATGTATTACATTTACAAGTTTCTATTTACAGTATAGGATCACCTTCCATATAATATTTTGATTATTTTAAAATGTTGTTTAATTTTTGCAGTGGCATATGATTATATTTTTTAGAATTTTTTCGAGAAGGGAATACTTGCAATCTTGTTTTCAGTAAACAGAATCTTGATGTGTGATCTAAATCAACGTTTGATTAATGGCATGTCTTCAGGGAACTATTAGTATGGCAACTGCTGTCAGTTCACCACTGTCCTTGTTCCATAACTAACAAGGGTATGACAAACTAACATTTGCGGCAATAGAAAGAATACAGTTCCTTACACAGTTCTTTAGGCAAAGACCTAAAGAAGATCCATGTTCTCATAAAAAAATCTAATTTGCACAGCCTTCATTTCTTCCCTGTCATAAATCAGATTCTGCTGCTGTATGCACATCACCTGTGTGGCATTAGCACAGCTGTCACTGCATGCACATGAAAGGTTCCTAACTCTAGTTGGGTCTATTCAGGAGGGTAAATCTCATGATCTCTCTCCATTAATCAATGTATCCAGTCAATCATCCCCCTTTTCTCTAAAACGAAAATAAGCAAGAGGAGTTCAAATATTTTCCCATTTTTATTTTCAAATCTGAAGGCCATTTGGCCCAGTTGTCTAAATGCTTTCCTATCAATCCCCTTCCTGCATTTATTTCCATGTCAGCGATTCTCTTGAACCTATTGATACTTCTTTCCAGTGGGGAAAACTTAGAGTACCATCTAACTCTCAGCATGATAGACAAAAAATGGAGTAGGAGTAACTCAGTGGGTCAGGTAGTATCTCTATTTTGGGTCGGATGTCTTCTTCAGACTGAAAGTACATATGGTGTACATATGGTGTACATATGGTGTACATATGGTGTACATACAGGCTGGTGTACATATGGTGTACATACAGGCTGGTGTACATATGGTGTACATACAGGCTGGTGTACATATGGTGTACATATAGCTGCTAAATTTGTATAAGATAATTACAAGCAGTTGAATAAGGGGTGGGAATTAATAAGCTTTGGCTTCTTCCTGCTCCTTTTTGGACACATATGATTTCATTTATTTATTGATATTGTTTATGACACTTTATAAATATTTTTGTTTTGTTTTTTGTATGCTGTTTCACATTTGCTTTTTATTCTTTTATTCTGTTTGAAATAAATAATAAAATAAATAATAAATAAAAAGTAGAGGTGTGGGGGGGGGGCGATAAACTGGAGGCACTGGAGGTGAGAAAAGGGTGAAACAAATCAGGGCTGGTCAGTGGCGGACTGGGTCTAAAAATATTGGTTGCCAGGAGACAAAGGGGGCCCACTTCATCAGGGGCCACTTGATATAGGGGGCCCACTTCATCAGGGGCCCACTTGCCATTGGGCAAGCTGACACCCTGGCCAATCCGCCACTAGGGATGTTGACAGATGACCTCAGGAAGGGTGGAGCCTATAATGGTCCATTGTTGGCTGGGGTAGGTGCGATAACAAGAGGGAAACAAGGATGCAATCAGTAGAACTGGTAGGACGACTGCGATGAGGGAGGTATAAACTAGCATCTGCAGTTCTTTCCCACACATAACATTCAGCATGTCCTTGGGATGTGGGAGGAAACGGGAGCACCTGCAGGACACTATATGGTGAGAAGGAGAACAAATGAACTCCTTATAGACAACACCAGATGTCGCAGAATCTACTGCACTATTCAACATCAGTGTGTAAAAGTGGGTTGCTTTTAACTGCTCTCAAGAGATTACGCTTCACTTGCTGGAGTATCTAGGGGACTCCTGGAGAGCTGGCAACTGCTTCACAACGTCATGCTGAAATGTAGTCTTGGTCCAAACCAAGTTTTGTTTGAAGAAACTGTAAGAGAATTCGGTGGGGTGGGGAAAGATGTGTGGTTGAAACATGGCCAGATTTCAATGTTTTAGCAGCAGCAATTTATTGGGACAATTTGGTCAAAAAGTGCTTGAAGATAGAGAGATCTCAGGAGATTTTAAAATGTTTCACAGCTGCAGAAGCACTTTTGAATTGTAAACATAAAATGCAGGAGTATTTTCTCCAGCATCTTAATATGGTATTCCTCCAGCATCTAGAAACATAGAAATTAGGTGCAGGAGTAGGCCATTTGGCCCTTCGAGCCTGCACCGCCATTCAATATGATCATGGCTGATCATCCAACTCAGTATCCCGTACCTGCCTTCTCTCCATACCCCCTGATCCCCTTAGCCACAAGCCATCTGGTGTCCATCTTTTGTATAAACCAGCATCTGCAGTTCATTTTTGTTACTTTAGAATTGTGCTGGTTTCAATGTGCTCATAGAAAAGTTTCCATTATTATATGCAGTGGGATTAGTAATCGGGGTGGATCATATAGGAGGATACAGTTTAAAGTTTAGTTTATTGTCACGTGTACCGAGGTACAGTGAAAAGCTTTTGTTGCTTGCAACCCAGTCAGCAGAAAGACCAGACTTGATTACAATTGTGCCATTTACAGTGTATAGATCTGTAGGCATAGAGAGTTAAGAGTTTGGAATGATTGTAATATGTGATTGTAGACAGGCCCTCTCATAGATGAACTGAGGCCCAGGCCAATTTCAATTTTAGAGACCCCCCAAATCAAGATCAAGTGGAGGCCCCTCAATTTTAGAGACCCCCAAATCAAGATCCCTTTGAAGCAGACAGGCATGAGGCCCATGCCGAATGGCACTCATTGTCCCCCCCCCCTCCTCTGATAGGGCCTGATTGTAGATCTGCTTCTGTGGCTAGCACGCAAATAGTCACCTGGGTTGGGCGCCATCTTGCAAGCTGAATGTTTGACCCCCTCGAGATTTCTCAGCCATTCAGTATGATAGCAGCTGACCTGTGACCCACCGTCGTATACCCCTCTGCACAACAAAGTTTTCTTTCTTACAGAGTGTATTTTAAGGGGGTCTATAGATTACAAGGCCCCAGCCCCACTGATGAATACCTGATTTCAAGAAGTGTGGAGGAAAGATACAAATTATTAGTATCTAATTTAATGATAATTTCTTAGCTTTCTATGCATGGGTCAGGGTCATTAGATGCTGTTGATGCTTGGGATGGACTGGGCTGAGTCTACCACTCTCTGCAGCCTCCTGCGTCCCTTGCCGTATCAGCCCAGGATACAACCAGTCAGGATACTTTCTTCAGTCTACCTGTAAAAGTTTTCGGAGGTATATCAAATTTCATAAAACTTTCTGAGAAAATAGACGTGCTGGCAAGCTATCTCCATGATTGCATCTATGTGCTGGGCCCAAGGTCAGCTGAGATAGATGGGAATGCCCAGGAATTTAAAGTGTTATTGCAGAAGCCCAGACCAGGGTCTCGACCCGAAACGTCACCCATTCCTTCTCTCCAGAGATGTGCCTGTCTCGTTCAGTTACTCCAGCTTTTTGTGTCTATCTTCGGTTTAAACCAGCATTTGCAGTTCCTCCTTACACAGTCCATTGATACATGACCTTTTTGGTGGTTTGAACTGTATTGGAAGTATATAGTTTGGCTGGACTTAATCACCTTTTGAAATTCAGTTCTTGCAGAACTGAGCATCGTATGCGAGGTTGCCCGATCTTCACACACACTCTCTCCTCACAAGGCCTCTACCGTTTATAGGTCTTGCCTCCGGCAGTTGGATTTTGTTCTCAACCTTTTGTGCTCATGGTGTGATTTAGTTTCGGACTTGGCAAACCTTTTTGCTATTAGCCATTTAAAACCTCTCTCTCTCTCTTTCTCTCACTCTCCCTCTCTCTCTCTCTCTTATTTCATTATTTTTCCCAAAGTGAGATGTACGAGCAGTTGATTCTTATTTCCATTGCACTGGTAATTTGCTTCATTCATAATTGAGTTAATTTCTCTGACTAATTCAAGTCAAGATATTTCTGACTGGAGATAATGTGTGAAAGAACAAGGGATGGAACTTTTCACAGGAGGATGTAATGTTCTCCGATGATAATCACGCCGTCTTGCTGTTTTCTGATCGGGATGTTCGACAGTATAACAATAGGGCAATTCCTTTGATAACATCTTCAGGCCCCTGTTTAAAATTCTGATCTCTTATCAGTGTGATCTGAACAGCAGATTGTATAGACTGTAGATAGTATGTGATTAAGATTCAGCTTGTCAGAACATATTAGTTCTTCCCCATTTGAATATGAAATAAAGCAAATGAGGTTGAAATAAATTAATGAAACGCATGACGCTCTGCTAGCCTGCGGCTGCATTTTAACATTGCTTAGATACAAATCACCATTGCACACGTGCCCAGACTGTACAAGAGGCTTTCTCATTTTATAGAGGTCTCTCTATCAGGAGTTATGCAGTATTCTTTAATTCATTGTGTATATGTGCTTGTCAAAATGAGGAATGACTGTACAGGGAAATGAAGCATTTGTTCCACTTTCTGCTTACTGACAGTATCTATTAGCGCTTGGGAGAGGCACCACCTTCAGAACTGTGTGCATGGGTAGCTGATACTTTGAGGTAGATGTGTGATGTTGAAGTCTTTGCGATAGATCTACGCAAGTACTGGAGCTGTACCCGCATCACCATTACATGGCCAAACCCTGTGAATACGCAAAAGATAGACACAAAATGCTGGAGTAACTCAGCTGGACGGGCAGCATCTCTGGAGAGAAGGAATGGGTGACATTTTAGGTCGAGACCCTTCTTCAGAAGAGGGTATCTCAACCCGGAACGTCACCCATTTCTTCTCTCCAGAGATGTTGCCTGTCCCGCTGAGTTACTCCAGCATTTTGTCTATCTTCGGTGTATAACCAGCATCTGCAGTTCCTTCATACCTATGAATACACAGTTCCACAATTGCAGCACATCAATGGTTGACTCCACAATGAACGTGGACATTTGGAAATGTGTCCATTATTTATAGTGGCGTGTTGATAGCAAATAAATAATCTTAACTTGTGGAAGATTCTCAAGTATTATCAGCCGTACACTATTGCCTTGAACAAGGTAATTCCAAAAATGATTCCAATCTGGTTATTAACTCCGCAAGTATTGTTCTCCTCATCTGGGAGATGACTCTCCTCAAAGGCAATAATTACATTTTCTCACATTAATTCCTGATTCCTGCAGAGTTTATGTGATTTCCATATTTGCTTGATCTCTATCTGAAAAGCAAGTTGCATGAGTGTATGCATGGCAACACTTGTAACGTGGTCAAAAAGACAGTAAATTGGCCTCATATGTTGCGCAATATACATGAACCCAAGCAGATAGGAATAGGAGGGGGCAACCAGGCGCTCATGCCTGCCCATCATTCAATATGATTGCTTTCTATGCTGGCTACACATCCTCTTCAATGCCAGATCCCTGTAACCTTTAATCCCTTGATCGTTCAAATAGTTAGCATCAATACATCTAATGATCTGGCCTCCACCATCCTGGAGGGTAGAGTACTCTGTCTTGTTTACAAAAACTGAACAATCACAGCTAAAGCACATAAATGTAACCTTGCAAAAAACACAGTCGATTGAAAAATACAAATGGGTCCCTCAAAGGTGAAACATCATTCTAAGCATTTCAAAATTCCTTCCACATAAATCAAGAATCAGTATTTCTCTTTATACTTCTTGAATTTTTCATGTGCTTCATTTTAATCAACTCTCATATCTTTCTCCGAGATGATTTTTCTTTGTTCCATTCGCATGCTGTTGTATAGTCCCCATTCAACTGTCTTTTTCTCATGTATCGGTTATCATTCAGAGACAGCATTGACAGGTGTTCAATAAATACTGATGGGATACAACTCCATCATTCCCTACAGCTTAAACTCCAGAAATGCCAATGTCATCAAATTATTTACCAAGATGCGGATGCTTCCTGCTGCAACATCGTTAGAAGTACCAATCTAGAAATCCAATAGCATATTGCAGGTATATATATTTCATAAGTTCATAAGTGATAGGAGCAGAATTAGGCCATTCAACCCATTGAGTCTACTCCACCATTCAATCATGCTGATCCATCTCTCTCTCCCAGCCCCATTCTCCTGCCTGCTCCCCATAACCCCTGGCACATATACTAATCAAGAATATGTCTATCTCTGCCATATAAATATCCATTGACTTGGTCTTCACAGCCATCTGCGGCAATGAATTCCACAGGATTCATCATACTTGTCTTTCGGACATTTTCGGATTTCAGAATGGAAGATTTTTAGCGTAATACTCTGACTAAAGAAATTCCTCCTTCTGGTGCACAACCTTTTATCCGAAAGCCTTGGGACCAGAACTTTTCGGAGTTTCGGACATTTTCGGATTTTCAGAAGGAAGATTTTTAGCGTAGATTAGGTATGTAGCGCGGGCGGCTTGAAAAGTGGAGCAGCTGCCTCCCTCCCCGGAGACCGGGAGAATCTAATCTCCATCCTAAAGGAACGACCTTTAATTCTGAGGCTATGACTATGCCTGATCTACTAAGTTATTCCAGCATTTTGTGTCTATCTTCGGTATGAAACAGCATCTGCAGTTCCTTTCATTATACTATATTTGAGGCCTCAATGCATTATTCATTTCACAATCCCCCCCACTATGTTTTCTCCCACCATAACCACGACCCAACATACCTTGCAGTAAGAGGAAAAAAAAGCTTGGAGTGCATTAAGCATGCAAGATCTCCTCTACTGCTAATACTACTTACCTATATATAACATCTTAATGCATTGTTCACAGAAGGGTTATTGTATTCTAATATTATTTTGCACTACTCAAATTTTGCACCACAATCTTGATTGGTACGGGTGTGAGAGTCATGGGGAGAAGGCAGGAGAATGAGGTTGAGAGGGAAAGATAGATCAGCCATGATGGCGGACTAGACCTGATGGGCTCCTATCACTTGAATCTTGCATCATCCTACTGTTTTGGACTCATCATTGTATTTATTGCTATATTTATCACTACTGAGTGCAGACTGTTTTCTCAGCGAGCTTCCTGTGCACGAGGAATTTCATTCTACTGTGGTGTATTTCTGACAATATATTAATCTGAATCTGAAACTAAAATCGCTACGACCATGTCAGGCAGATGTGAATGGCATTATTTGAAGAGTCAAGAGAGACAGAGTCAAGAGAGTTTTATTGTCATGTGTCCCAGATAGGACAATGAAATTCTTACTTGCAGCAGCACAACAGAATATGTAAACATAATACAGAACAGGAGATAAAAGTTCAGTGTGTCTATAGACCATAGACCATATATACACAATAAATAAACAGATAAAGTGCAATAGTAATAATACTGTTATTGTTCAGAGCTTATTTGATGTCCTGTTTAATAGCCTGATGGCTGTGGGGAAGAAGCTGTTCCTGCACATGGATGTCACAGCTTTCAGGCTCCTGTACCTTCTTCCCGATGGCAATGGAGAAATGTGTGTGTGACCAGGATGGTGTGGGTCTTTGATGATGTTGGCAGCCTTTTTGAGGCAGCGACGGACGGCAATGATTCCCTTCGAAGATGCACTGGAACACACGTGGTGTCCTGGACAATTCTGTATTTTTCACTTGTTCAATATTCACTTTAGGCTAGACATTCTTACACACAACTATGAGATGAATGGCTCTGTGTTCTTGCAAGGTGGATCAGATTGGATCAATTAGATGCACATATTTTGGTGTTTCAGACCAACATTAGTAATTCATTTCTTTTTCCAGGTTCTTTTTTTTCTCCCTAACACTTTATATTTTAGTGCATAACTTACTAGGGAAGGTCAATAGATGTACAAATATACAGCTGCAGTAGGACTTTTGATCTCACCTGTCTGAAAGCCTGTTGTGTTATAGAATGAACCAGTTTTACTATCCGTATGTTCCACAAACTCAACTATCACCCCACATAAACAAGGAACTGCAAATGCTGGTTTACACCGAAGATAGGCACAAAATGCTGGCGAGAAGTAGTGGATGACTATTCGGGTCGAAAGCCTCCTTCAGACTGAGAGTCAGAGGAGAGGTGGAACTAGAGATGGGGAAGGGCAAGGTGTGAAAATGACAGATCAAAGCAGACGTTGTTCAAGGAGATGCGGAATGTTTCATTGTTGGAGGAGGGAAAGGTGACATCGAGGCATACAAACAGTAAAATTAATCAGTAGGACAGTGAAACTTACAAATGGTAAAACGTCTCTCTTCAGCTCACAAAAACAGGCATGGTGGATGCAGGGATATGCAGGGTTCCCCATAATGGAAACGTTCAGGGAGAGCACTCATGTCAGGAACCATTCAGGGACCTCTCTGCTTGGTACACCTATTTGCAGCCTGAAGAATCCCTGTGATTCCCTTGGCTCAAAGAGCAGGTTCCCTATGAAGTCTGTAGGAAGGAACAGCAGATGCTTGTTTATACCGAAGATAGACGCAAAATGCTGGAGTAACTCAGCGGGACAGACAGCATCTCTGAATAGAAGGAATGGATGACCTTTCGGGTCAAGACCCTTCTTCAGAAGTCAGACTTCTGAAGGAGCGTCTTGACCCGAAACGTCATCCATTCCCTCCATCCAGAGATTCTGCCTGTCCCGCTGAGTTACTCCAGCATTTTGTGCCTATCCCTGTGAAGTCTGTTCTTCACAAGTCTGTCTGACCTCTCTGGATCCCCTTCCATCCTTGCAGCATCCATTCATTCAATAGCAATGCTGCCCTTGCATCTAAGAAGTACGTGGGTAGCATTGCATTATGTCCCTTTAAGAGCTGCTTTCAAAGATTGCACATGCTGGGCTAAACACTGAGAACAGTGGGAGCTTCTAACACTTCAATGGGAGCCCTGTGTTGATGCTGACAATGTAAGCATTTGCACAACGCTGCAGAGGGAAACCCGGCAGGTTGTTCTATGAACCTCACAATTGAATATCTTGATCTTTTTGTGATTTTTGTAAAAATACATTAACATAGGCTATTCAGTGCCAACTTTCTTGAAAGAAAAAAAAAATGGTACGTGTTTGTGCATTGGCTTATTTTTAGAATGCTCATTTCCATAACGCAAACGATTTTTGATAGAAGCATCCATATTAATTTAATTGAGCTCTTACACTACAAAATCAATGGAAACGCTTTCGTCTCCAGTGACTTCGCCGACACACTGTGTTGAATTAAGTTCTGATGTACATTGTGCTCCTTTCTAAGTATCTCAGTAATGGGTGAAGTAAGTACGAGCTAGTGATGCCCTTCTTCTTTTGATTACAATCAGAGCACAAAATATAAATGTGTCTTTCAATGATTTAAAATACATCTCTGTGCACCCCAGGTACAGAACTTGCTGCTGCTTCTAACATGCTCTTTGCATCGACTATCCAGGCCTTTCATTACTCGTATGCATATATTCGGGACCTTGAGCTGTTGAACTTGAGGGTCAAGCTTTCACTTCAAGGCCATCTGTACATTTAGCGCATTAATGTGTGAGGCTGCCTGCAGTGCCATCCAACATTGTCCAACACACATCCACCATAGGGTGCCACTCCAGTGCTCCGATCAGTAGGAGCTTCTCATGCAAAAACCATATCCTTCAGCAGGAATTGGCTGGAAGTGTGTGCTATTAAGTTGCTGCAGCTCATCCTTTTGAAGGATATATCCCACCACAGCAGCCAAGTGCAATCCCCTCCCAATATTACTCACTATATTAGAGATGGGCACAAAGTGCTGGAGTAACTCAGTGGATCAGGCAGCATCTCTGGAGAAAATGTATAGGTGGCGTTTTGGAACGGGACCCTTCTTCAGACTGATTGTAGGTGGGGGTGAACTGGAACTGGAAACAAGAAAAGACAAGGACAAATCAGGGCTGCTTCTAGACGCATGGTTGCAGGCCACATGGAATGAAAACGCTGATCTACAAAGTCTGGGGTCACTGTTGATAAGTTATGCCCCTGTCCCACTTAGGAAACCTGAACAGAAACCTCTGGAGACTTTGCGCCCCATCCAAGGTTTCCGTGCGGTTCCCAGAGGTTGCAGGTGGTTGCTGGAGGTTGCAGGTAGTGGAAGCAGGTAGGGAGACTGACAAAAACCTCCGGGAACCGCACGGTAACCTTGGGTGGGGCACAAAGTCTCCAGAGGTTTCCGTTCAGGTTTCCTAAGTGGGACAGGGGCATTAGTGTTACTGCCTTCTTCCATCCAACTTTAAAATCGATGTTGACAAATTTTCCTCCATATTCCTTTCATGTTTGGGGAGGTGGGTAGATTCTTGGATTCTCCCCTTTGGTTAGGACTTTTTCGGTGCCACATAAATATTCATGGTGCTCAGTGAATAGAGCCCCTGTCCAATGGCTGCCCGCAACTTAACTCGGAAAGAGAGATCTATTGCTGGAGCCTCAAAGGCCTGGGGCTTTGGGCATGTGGCTGGCTGGCTGGTTGGTGGCTTTAGTGGGGTTCGGGTGGAAGTGACATCATTCGTGCCACAGGGTGGCCTGAGGAATGTGCATCACGTTCGTCAGAGGAGACGAAAACCAGCTAATACTGTAAAAATCGATGGGTCAGAGAGAGGTGATAAATATGAAGTAAGTGACACAAAGTACAGAGGCTGGTAAATAACTCACCTTTGTGTCTTTCTTTATAACTTTTTTCCCCTTTCAACTTTCTTCCATTTCCTCTATCTTCTAATCCTAATTGGCAGATTGCTGGCTACTAATTGTTTACCCTCCAGCAAAATTACAAAATTATATCTCTTTCCTTGTCCTCAGCACTGTTGAAATCCTGATCCATTTTCTAATTACTTACACGAACTGCTCATACACCATCTCTTTAGGTTCTACTGAATGCAAACTCCGACTAACCTTAAACCCCATGGATAGCATAACTCTCCATGTTTTGTCATGCTCCCCCATCAAGCCACCTTCAGATTGCCTCACTGTCTTCAATTAATTAAATTAAATTAATGGACTTTAATAAAATTAAAAATATTTGGTTTCCTGCAATTAACACATTATTCAATTATGCGATTTTGTTGCGTACAAATGTAATGCCAGGTTTCCTATGTAGCAACAGTGCAGTATCTATATATAAGTGGCTCTGTATATCATTCCTCTCTATAACCCCTTCTTTCCCAGCAGCCAATAATATCCTATGGCCCTTAATCATGTCCCCTGCTTTTTATTTTTCTGCTCAGTTATAAATTGGCTTCTTGGTTTCATTATGGAAGTTACTGACAAAAATCAAGTTGCCATCCAGCTTTAAACAAAGTTTCGAATCCATTCTTATTTGCCATGCATTTCATTAATTCCTTAAATCTCTCCATGTTTGCCCACCCTACCACTCATTTCCCCATTTTGGGACAAACTGCTATCCTTTAAGAGTCGTAGTCAAACAACGCGGAAACAGGTCCTTCATACCCATTTGTCCATGACGACTAAAATGCCTCATTTGGCCCATATCTCTCTAAACCATTCCGATCCATGTACCTATCGAAATGTATTTTAAATATTGTTATTATAACTCCCTCAGCTATCTCTTCTGACAGTTCATTCCTTATACCCACCACCCTCTAAGTAAAAAGGTTTGCCCTCTCATTCTTGAATCCCCTACCCTGGGTAAAACACTCTGCGCATTCATCCTATCAATTCCCCACATTACTTTATACACCTCTATAAGTTCACCCCTGAGACTCATAGCTTGCCCAATCTCTCTCTATTGCTTTGGCCCTCAAGTCCTGGCAACATCCTCTTAAATCTCCTCTGCTTAAATCTTTACAGCTTAATATATTCTTCCTATTGGAGGGTGACCAATTCTGAACACAGTATGCCACCTGTGGCCTCCCCAGTGTCTTGTACAACTGTAACATGATGTACCAACTTCTACACTCATTACCTAATTGATGAAGGCCAATGTACCGAAAGTTTCCTATACCACCCTATCTAAAGGTGATACCACTTTCAGGGCACTGTGTACACTCCTAGATCCTAGATCCTAGATCTGCTCTACAAAACTCCCCAGGGCCCTCTCATTTGCTGTGATGGTCCTGTCCTGGTTTGACTTCCCAAAGCACAATATCTTACACTTGTCTGCATTAAACGCCACTAGATATTCTTCAGCCCACTTGTGTAGCTGATTGAACTGATATTTCTGAAAAGAAACACAAAGTGCTGGAGTAACTCAATGGGTCAGGCAGCATCTCTGGCAAACATGGATAGATGATTTTTCAGGTCTGGACCCTTCTTCACACTGGTTTATATATTTTTATAAAGAATCCTAGCACCAATCTACAAACCTATGGTCACATGATTTACATTTATATAGCACCTTTCATGTTGAACAGGACTCCCCAAAGCACTTTGTAGCTAACAAAGTTAATTTGGACTGTAGCTATTAATGGAATGTGATAAATGTGCCAGATAGTATCTGCATAGTAAGTATTTAACTTCCCCTCCCATTCCCACACTGACCTTTCTATCCTGGGCCTCTTCCATTGGCACATAAGGCCCAGCACAAATTGGAGGATCAACACCTCAGCCTACACCCCAGCGCTATGAACATTGCTTTCTCCAACTTTAAATAGCACTTGATTTCCCTCTCTCTCCATCCCTGCCCATTCCAAGTTCTCTGACCAGACTTACTGTCTCAGACAACATTTTCTATCTGTTTGCTTTGTGTTACCTTCTCCCAGCTAACAATGATCTATACTACATTTTCCTTGATCTCCATTCCCTTTGTCCTAATTTCACACCTTGCACTTCCTTGTCTATGTATCTCCCTCTCCCCTGACATCAGTCTGAAGAAGGGTCTCGACCTGAAGCGTCATGCATTCATTCTCTCCTGAGATGTTGCCTGTCCCGCTGAGTTGCTCCAGCGTTTTGTGTCTATCTACAGAGTAAGCTCTGATTACATCAATCTGCTAATGAGTGGATGGTCAGTTTTGATATTATTGAGCACAAAATAAACATTGACCAGGGGACAAGGGACAGGTCCTCTGCTTTCCTTTGAAATAGTGATTTTATGTCTCACTGAAATTGCCGATGAGACCTAAACTGATGTTCAATGTCAGATACTTCTGACAATGCATCAGCAGCCCAGGTTTAATAGGGAGCAAGTAAATAGAATTCACCCTTTGAAATGAATAAGGGAATGCAATGCTGGGAGGATTTTTCTCTACTGGTTAAGTGATGGTGCCGGGTATAATAATATTACTGTGAACATAACCAAATACAATGCTAATTTATGTATGTATAGCCTTTGAGAGTGTCAGGAGGCTTTTTGCACGGCTCTCATTTTGTACATATATATTTATCTAAATAAAATTTATTTAGATATTTTTTAAAAGGTGTAAAAATAGTAATAGGGACTCGGGAGCATGACTTGTAGCGCTGCTGCCACACAGCTACAACAATCTGGGTCCACTCCTGATCTCTGGCATGGCTGTGAAGTACTTTCTGTGATAGCATGGTGACATGGTGATAGCTGCGATAGAGTTGCTCCCTTGCACCGCCAGAGACCCAGGTTCGATCCTGACTACGGGTGCTGTCTGTAGGGAGTTTGCACCGTTCTCCCCGTGACCTGCCTGGGTTTTCTTCCGAGATCTTTGGTTTACTCCCACAGTCCAAAGATGTACATGTTTGTAGATTAATTAGCTTGGCATAAATGTAAATTGTCCCCAGTGTGTATAGGATAGTGTTAGTGTGAGGGGATCGCTGGCTCTTGGTTCTTGGTTTCTTGGTCCTCCAAAATATTCCAAATGGAATTTAAACTGGAGGTGGTGAAGGGAAGGACTGGTTGGTGCGGACTCAGTGGGCCGAAAGGCCTGTTTCCATGCTGTATTTCTAAACACAAACCAAAACCACATGGGTTTCCTTTGGCTGCTCCTGTTTCCTCCCACTTTCCAGATGCATGGGTCGGTAGGTTAGTCGGCCACTGCAAGCGTGAAAGTGAGTGGTGGAATCTGGTGTTGGGTGGCTGCTGGTGGTGGTAGGCGGGGAGGGAGTTGTTGGGAGGTGGTAATAATAAGTGGACATAGGTGCTTTATGGTCAATGTCAGCTGAGTGGGCCAAAGTGTCTGATTCCACCTGCATGGCCTACATCTAATAATGGGCCATTATGAGCTCCACCTTTCCTTGACCATCATTACTTTGTGCATACCTTTCATTCATTTGTTTTAGATCTCTCAATATCATCATCAATATCTCTCATTTTCCTTTCCCCTGACGCAATCTGAAGAAAGGTCTCGACCCGAAACGTCCCCTATTACTTCTCTCCAGAGATGCCGCTGCTCTAGATGTCAGCAGATCTATATCGGTGAGACCAAGCGGAGGTTGGGCGATCGTTTCGCCGAACACCTCCGCTCGGTCCGCAATAACCAAGCTGACCTCCCGGTGGCTCAGCACTTCAATTCCCCCTCCCATTCCATCTCCGACCTCTCTGTCCTGGGTCTCCTCCATGGCCACAGCGAGCAGCACCGGAAATTGGAGGAACAGCACCTCATATTCCGTTTGGGGAGTCTGCATCCTGGGGGCATGAACATCGAATTCTCCCAATTTTGTTAGTCCTTGCTGTCTCCTCCCCTTCCTCAGTCCCCCTGCTGTCTCCTCCCATCCCCCAGCCTTCGGGCTCCTCCTCCTTTTTCCTTTCTTGTCCCCGCCCCCGATCAGTCTGAAGAAGGGTTTCGGCCCGAAACGTTGCCTATTTTCTTCGCTCCATAGATGCTGCTGCACCCGCTGAGTTTCTCCAGCTTTTTTGTGTACCTTAAATGCTGCCTGACCCACTGAGTTACTCCAGCTTTTTGTGTCTATCTTTGGCTCCATCTATTAATCCACCAGATTAATTACCTCTGGCCTGTATCTCACTGCTTCTAGGGAATCAAGGTCTCCTTCAGATGATTAATAAGCAGGATTAACGTTCTAAACTACTGTTGGCCACAAAAAATATTCCAGTCATTACCGTGGCACAGCCCTGGATTCTCAGCTGAATGCAAACAGAGGGATGATTTCCAGCCTGCGCTTAAAATGGTTTTTCCTTGGTGTGTGCCTTCAAGGGGGAATCACTGCTATGACCTATGTCTGATTAGAATGGTAAAATAAGCGCATTCACAAATCTAAATTTATGAGCAAGTTAAAGATACGTATGAGCAGAGAACACATTGTCAGGCCACTAGAACGGGTTAGCAGTTCAGCATCTTCGTGATGGAGATGCATACAGAATGAGATATAGGCTCGCGGAGGAGTAAAAGACTGAGAATAAAATTTTATGACAGGTTTTCTTATTGCAGTTGTTAGAATAAAATACAATATGACAAGCACAATGGTTCTCTCCAGTTGATTTACAGAATTAGTGATGTGAAGATGCATTTGAAAGGAAATGAAGATGTAAATTTTTTTAAGGTGATTAGATCTTGTTGAACAATGATGGACTCAGTGATACAGATGGTATTAAATGCGTCATGCTGGGAAAATACACTGTGATGTGTGTCCAGAATTTTGCCAGAATATGCATTATAAAGTGAATGTGATTTTACTATCTAGCCAACTTTATGAAATTATATTGGCACCTTTAGACATTTGATAAAAAATTACTGGGCTGCATTTCATGAAATAGTGATTTTTATGCTGGTACCACAGTGTAATTAAGTGTCAATTTATCAGTTGAGTTTAACTGGATATGAATAAAGTAAGTTTAGAATAACAAAAGGAATTGCAAGTCTTATTTAAATGTGGGTTTAACATGGTGTAGACGCTACTCGTAATTTGTGCATGCACATACGCTTTTGAATTGGGAGATGGTTTAGTTTAATTTAGTTTAGTTTAGAGATACAGCCCATTCAGCCCACTGAGTTTGCGCCGACCAGCGATCCCAGCACACTAACACTATCCTACACACACTAGGCAAAACTTTACAATTTAACTTAACCAATCAACCTACATACCTGTACGTCTTTGGAGTGTGGAAGGAAACCGGAGCACCCGGGGAAAACCATGCGGTCGCAGGGAGAACGTACAAACTCCGTACAGACAGCACCCATAGTCAGAATCGAACCCAGGTCACTGGCACTGTAAAGCAGCAACTTTACAGCTGCGCCTCTGTGCTGTGCTATAGATATTCCTCATAATTTGTGCATGCCCATATGAATATGAATTGGGGGATAGATCTGATTTAATTTGCGTAAGATTAATTGGCTGAGAAATGCACTGTCCTATTTTTATGGACTTTGCTTGGTAAAAGCCAAAACTTGTATCGTTGGTTGAGAGAGTTGTACTTGAGTTTTTGAGTGCCGTAATTAACAAACATGAAGATCATAAGGTCATCAGGGATAGGAGCAGAATTAGACTATTCGGCCCATCAAATCTACTCTGCCATTCAATCATAGAAACATAGAAACATAGAAAATAGGTGCAGGAGTAGGCCATTCGGCCCTTCGAGCCTGCACCGCCATTAATAATAATAACTAATAACTTTATTTATAAAGCACTTTAAACAACTGCAGTTGCCACAATATGATCATGGCTGATCATCCAACTCAGTATCCTGTACTGCCTTCTCTTCATACCCCCTGATACCTTTAGCCACAAGGGCCACATCATGGCTGATCCTAACCTCATTCTCCTGCCTTCTCCCCATAACCCCATGAAATACTGTTCCCTAGAGATTTTGTCATTGAGTTCTTCAACCAGACTAAGCTTGAAGAGGTAGCATGCCACACTACTGACAGAACAACAACTTCAACACCAGGGGAAAAAAATCACGTTCAACCACCGCGATACTACCATAAGGAATGCCTACAGCTCCATTCTTCACCCCCCACTTCGGGCACGGACTCTGAAGACTCATACCATCAGAACCTTTGCTACAGGTTCTTGAACTGACCTGTACAACCATAAACCTACCTCAGCAGCAATACATTACGGACCACACCTTGCACTATCATGGACTTGTTCACAAATTATGTTTTGTGCTATTTTCTTATCTTTTGCATAGTCTTTTCATTGTCGTAGAATTTATATGTAACATCTATAAAACATGTGTTTTTGGGCGTTGTCTGAGTATGTGCTTCTGATGCTGCTGCAAGCAAGATATTCTTTGTACCTGTACCTCACTGTACTTGCGCATATGACAATAAACTTGTTTAAGAAGGAACTGCAGATGCTGGAAAATCGAAGGTACACAAAAATGCTGGAGAAACTCAGCTGGTGCAGCACTTGACTTGGCTTGAGTTGAAGCCATTCTATCAGTCCCATTGTCCATCACTGTCCTAATAGTTCTGCCATTTATTTCTCCTCAAGCGCCTATCCAGCTCCCCTTTGTATGCCTTTCCAATAAATTCCAGATCATGATCACCACCTAGTAAAACCTTTCCCCTTGTTACTTTTGCCTAATATTTTAAATTGGTGCTTTATGAACCATCTGCTAATGGAACCATCAGCTAACCAACAGACCCCAGTCTGTGAGGTTAGACAAGCACACCTCTTCAACCCTCACCCTGAACACCGGCGTTCCTCAGGGCTGTGTGCTGAGCCCCCTCCTCTACTCCCTCTTCACCTATGACTGCACACCTGTACATGGTACTAACACCATCATCAAGTATGCAGATGATACAACGGTGATTGGCCTCATCAGCAACAACGATGAGCTGGCCTACAGGGAGGAGGTCCAGCACTTAGCAGCATGGTGCGCTGACAACAACCTGGCCCTTAACTCCAAGAAGACCAAGGAGCTCATTGTAGACTTCAGGAAGTCCAGAGGTGGCACGCACACCCCCATCCACATTAACGGGACGGAGGTGGAACGTGTTTCTAGCTTCAGGTTCCTGGGAGTCAACATCTCCGATGACCTCTCTTGGACCCACAATACCTCTACTCTGATCAAGAAGGCTCATCAGCGTCTCTTCTTCCTGAGGAGACTGAAGAAGGTCCTTCTGTCTCCTCAGATCCTGGTGAACTTCTACCGCTGCACCATCGAGAGCATCCTTACCAACTGCATCACAGTATGGTATGGCAACTACTCTGTCTCCGACCGGAAGGCACTGCAGAGGGTGGTGAAAATTGCCCAACGCATCACCGGTTCCACGCTCCCCTCCATTGAGTCTGTCCAAAGCAAGCGCTGTCTGCGGAGGGCGCTCAGCATCGCCAAGGACTGCTCTCACCCCAACCATGGACTGTTTACCCTCCTACCATCCGGGAGGCGCTACAGGTCTCTCCGTTGCCGAACCAGCAGGTCGAGGAACAGCTTCTTTCCGGCGGCTGTCACTCTACTAAACAACGCACCTCGGTGACTGCCAATCACCCCCCCCCCGGACACTTATTATTTATTTTTTATTCAAATCGTTTGCTATGTCGCTCTTCAAGGGAGATGCTAAATGCATTTCGTTGTCTCTGTACTGTGCACTGACAATGACAATTAAAATTGAATCTGAATCTGAATCTGAATCTGAACCGCTTCCCTAGATTTGCTCTGTCTAAAACAGTTATGATCTAATCAAAGCATTTCTTCACCTTTTGTGCTCCAAGGAGAACAACAATGAATTTCTAGTCAAAACGTGCAGCAGAAATCCCTGAACCTTGGAACCATTTTGATAAATCTAGGGCCTTCACATCCCCCCTAAAGTGTGTTGGTACAAACTGGACACAATCCTCCAGTTGCAGACTCAACAGTACTTTCTACAGTAATCCAGTAATTCCTCAGATAGACACACAAATGCTGGAATAACTCAGCGGCTCAGGCAGCATGAATAGAATAGAATAGTTTCTTTATTGTCATTGTAACATGAACCACGTACAACGAAATTTAAAAATGTCAGCCAGTCAGTGCACCATTCAAACATTTCTAAAAGCTAACGATACATACAAGATAAAATATTAAAAGATAAACAACTAAAATAAATATCATGAAAATAGCACGCATAAACACCCAACCCTCCATCCTTCTGTCGATTTCGCAGTGTACCACTGTGGAGCATCTCCGGAGAAGTGACGTTTCTATAGATGGGTCACGACCCAAAACATCATTTCTTCCAGAGATGCTGCCTGACATGCTGAGTTGCTCCAGCAGTTTGTGTCTATATTTGGTGTAAACTGGATTCTGCAGTTCCTTCCTACACATTTTGTCTGAATTTTATGTGGTGAGGCCCAGATTCAAAAGACTGGCCGGCTGTAGAATCTTTGGTATAAGACAGCATCTGCATTTTCCTTTTATTCCAATGAATCCATTGACTCCATCTAGGCTTCACGTGGCCTCAGCTGGGCCACCAGCATGATCAAGGACCAGTCTCACCGCCATCACTCTCTCTTCTCCCCTCTGTCTTCAGGCAAGAGGTTCAGAAGTTTGAAAATGCAAACGTCCAGATTCAGAGACAGCTTCTTCCCAGCTGTTGTCGGGCAACTGAACGTCCTCTCGTCAACTAGAGAGCAATCCTGACCTACCATCTACCTTTTTGGAGAACTTTGAATTATCTTTAATCGGACCTTATTGGACTTTATCTTGTACTAAACATTATACCCTTTATTCTGTATCTATATGTCGAGTTATGCTTGTAATAAGGCTCGTACGACGACGTAAACAGAGTATACCTTTATTTAGCCTCTCTGTACAACAGCAATCAACCTCGTGTGCAAGCCCAGGCAACTCCCTAACTGCCCACACCCTGGGTTCCAGTCACATCCGGTTACTGGAGCCTGGCTTCTGGCACACAGGGTCCTAGTGCCCCTCTGCTCAGCCTTACACTATTATTGCATAATACCACATCTCCCTTTCTTTGAGAACAAAGGGTGGACTACCTTTGTCTCTGCAGGTCTTAAGGGGTTTATTCTGCCCTTTTGCTGGAAGACCTGTCCCTGATCTAAGCATGCAAAATAGAAATAAAATAACTTACACGTTACCATACTGTGAACTATTCTTTCAGGTTTCAGGTAAATGTAACAGGTTTACAGAACAATTTCACATCACATTTCACTCTCTCTTTTTCTTTATTGTAGAAAACAGATCAATAAATCACAAATCAAGTCTCTTCGGCTTTCTAACCTCTCTCCCACACCTAGTCCGCACAGTCTCTGTGGTGGGGCCCTCTCCGCTGGGTGATGCTGTCACTGGTGGAGCTGGCTCTGGTGGAGCTGGCTCTGGTGGAGCTGGCTCTTCTCCCACCGGTGGCTCATCAGCGTCGACTACCTCATTGTTGGTCTGCAGCGGCACCAAGTGCTGCCGGTTCCTCCTCAGTGTGCCCTGAGGCACCTGGACGATATAAGAGCGAGGGGTATTGTGTGTAGATAGCACTTTGCCCTGGACTCGTGCATCGGTGATCCACACATCCTCCCCAGGTATTAGTGGCTCCAGATTTCTCGCTCCGTGCCTCTTGTCAAAGGATCTTGCGTCGTTCCACCTCTTCTCCCTTTCTTTGGCCCCCAGCGCGTTGTAGTCAGGCAAAACTGGATTCAGCAGGGTTGGAAGGGCAGGAACTGTAGTGCGGAGGCGGCGCCCCATCAACAGCTCGGCCGGGCTATAGCCGTTCAGTAGAGGGGTTGCTCTGTAGGCCAGCAATGCAAGATATGGGTCTGACGCCTTTGTTAGCAAGTTTTTCACGGTTTGTACAGCGCGTTCCGCCTCCGCATTGCTCTGAGGAAACCTGGGGCTGCTCGTGATGTGCATAAAGCCATACTCTGCTGCAAAGGATTTAAAGTGGCTACCTGAGAACTGGGGCCCATTGTCACTTTTAAGAAATTCACAAATTCCAGGACGAGC
Source organism: Leucoraja erinaceus (assembly GCF_028641065.1). Classification (NCBI taxonomy): domain Eukaryota; kingdom Metazoa; phylum Chordata; class Chondrichthyes; order Rajiformes; family Rajidae; genus Leucoraja; species Leucoraja erinaceus. The sequence goes on along the minus strand of NC_073386.1, from coordinate 14,221,301 downwards.
AAATATGGATTTCAGGTGCACCACCACATCTGTGGACCTTGTGGGTGATAGCAGCGCAACTTCCGCATATCTTGAGAAATAATCTACGACTAATAGATAAGTCTTGTTTTTCAGCGTGAATAGGTCAGCTCCCAAGGTTTGCCAAGGCCTGTCTGGCATCTCCGTTGGCATCAGCGGCTCTTTGACGTTCCTTCGCTCTTGGATGCAGGTTCTACATTTCAGCACCATGTCATTCAGCTGGCTGCTGAGTCCTGGCCACCATACCGTCTGTTTGGCCCGGCCCCTGCACTTTGTCACCCCCAGGTGTCCTTCGTGTAGTCTCTGCAGCACATCACCTTGTAAGGCTGATGGGATGACGAGCCTCGTGCCCCGCAGCAGCAGCCCATCGTGCAAAGTCAGCACTGCTCTATCAGCCCAGTAATGTCTCAGCACTCCCTGCAGTTGGCTTTTGTCGGGCCAGCCGTCTGTGCAGTACTCCATCAGTGCAGAGCATGTGCTGTCTGCCTGCAGGTGCTCACGTAGGCTGCTCAGATAATCTCCACTGACAGGAATGTTGCTGATGACAGAGTCTACATAGATGTTGGTGTCCTCTAGTAGGCTTGTGTCTGTATGTGTTCTTGCGGCTCTCAGAGGAGCACGAGATAAGGTGTCGGCTGTCCACAGGCTTTTGCCAGGGACATGATCGACTGTATAGGTGTACCTCATGAGTCTCATCCTAAATCTTTGGATTCTTGGTGGGAGGTCATCCAAAGCTTTCCCTCCCAGCAGAATCACCAACGGTTTGTGATCAGTTTCCAGCTCGAATGGTCTTCCCAGGATGAAACAGCGGAACCTTTCACATGCCCACGTCGCAGCCAATGCCTCCTTTTCTACTTGAGCATAGCGCTGCTCTGTTGGTGTCATTGACCTGGACGCATATGCCACAGGTGACCACATGGCATCGCTCTTCTGCAGCAGGACTGCCCCCAGGCCAAAGGAAGAGGCATCAGCAGAGATCTTTAGAGCACTGTTTGGGTTATATAATGTGAGCACTGGTGTGGATGACAGCTCTGTTTTTAACTGATCAAAGGCGGCCTGCTGCTCTGTCCCCCAGTACCAGTGGTTCTTCTTGGACAGCAGGTCTCGTAGCACTTTGTCTTTTTCAGCCAGGTTTGGCAAGAAGCGGCCCAGCTGATTGACCATGCCCAGAAAACTCCTGAGTTCGCTGACATTTTTGGGTGCATCCATCTCTTGTACTGCTCTCGTCTTCTCTGGATCTGGCTTCACTCCATCTGCTGAAATTACATGACCCAGGAATCTGACTGTGTGGCGTGTGAGCTCACATTTGTCCATGTTGAGCGTAATGCCGGCCTTTTGTGCCTTCTCTAGCACCGCATGTAGCCGCACATCAAGCTCCTCCTGCGTCTGTCCCCAGACCAGGATGTCATCCATATGACACAGTACCCCCTCCAGGCCACCGGTCACTTCTGTCATCATCATCCTTTGAAAGTGCTCGGGGGCTGATGCTATGCCAAAGGGTAGACGGTTAAAATAGTAGCGCCCAAAAGGCGTGATGAAGGTGGTGTATTTGGCAGACTCTTTTGTCAATGGTACTTGCCAAAAGCCCATGTTGGCATCTAATTTGCTGAATACTGTTGCCCCAGCTAGCATGCCCAGAGTGTGCTCTACAGAAGGTAGGATAAACTTTTCTCTGCATACTGATCCATTCATCATTGTGAAGTCCACACAAATGCGAACATCACCTGTTTTTTTCAGGACCACCACCATCCCGGCACACCAATCAGTCGGCTCCTCAATCTTGGTGATTACGCCCATCTTCTCCATACGGTCTATCTCCTCCTTCACTTTTCCCATAAGCGGCAGAGGGACTCTGCGTGGCGTGTGGAGAGAGAAGGGCACAGCCTCTGGCTTCAATTTAATTGAGTATGGCCTCCGAACAAGACCCAAGCCGCTACACAGCTTCGGATATTGTTGTTTCACTGATTCCAAGGTGATGCCGTCAACCCTGCACACAAGCTGAAGCCTTTCTATGGCAGGTCTTCCCAACAGTGCAGTGTGGAGGTCTTTTACTACATAAATGTCCTCTATGGCTGTCTTGTTGCCTCTGCGCAGTGTTTCTCTGGCTACGCCCAGGACAGAGAGTGCATTGCCCCCTGGCCCAAACAATGGGCGTGTCGACACTGCCAGGCGCTTCACATCATGCCCCCCTGTAATGTCATGGTACACCTCCGCTGGCATGGCGGTGACATCAGCACCAGTGTCTATTTTAAAGCACACTTTTTTTTGTCTCACTTGTAGCTGCACCGTCCACGGGTCTTTTCCAGCATCCACGGATCCCAGGAAAAAGCTATCTACTTCCTCTGTAGTGACAGCATTGAGAGATTTTGCACTGTTTCTGCACACTTTGCCATAATGTCCCTTTTTGCCACAGTTGTGACACACAGCATCTTTAGCAGGGCATTCCAATTTTCCATGCGAGGGCATTTTTCCACATCTATAGCAGGCCTTTGAACCTGGCTGTGGCTGTGTATTAAATTTATTTTTGCCTGGTGTTTGTGCTTGTGGCTGAGGCTTTGAGGGAAATTTGGGTTTTCTGTAGCTTTTAGCATGCACAGCATCAACATTTGAGCACTTGCTAGCACCGCTATTCTCTCCTCTTAAGTCAGACCGCTGTCGTCTAACTTCTTCAGACTGCCTTGTCTTTGTTATAGCAGTTTCAAGGGTTAGGTCTCTGTCTAGCTGTAGCTTTTCTGACAATGAGACGTTTCTCAGCCCCACCACTAACCTGTCGCGGATCAGCTCGTTCTGTAACTGTCCATAGTTGCAGTGTTCAGCTAATCCGTATAGAGCAGTGATGAAGGAATCCACCGTTTCTCCTGGCAGTTGCACACGCTGATTGAACTTGGCTCTTTCGTAGATTACATTCTTTTTAGGTACAAAAAATGCATCAAAGCCTGCCTTGACATCCGTGTACACCCTCCTCTCATCTGCAGTTAGCGTTAGCCCCTTTAGCACATCTTCAGCTTCATCGCCCATGCAATACACTAACGTGTTCACCTGGTTTTCTGCCGACGTCGCGTTTAAATTGCTTGCAAGCCGAAAGCGGTCGAATCTCCTGATCCAACGCTCCCATTCTTGAGGCTTGGTAAAATCGAATGGCTCTGGAGGTTGTATTGTGAACGTAGCAGTTGGTGTAGGTTGCGCCATATCTGCCAGCTCGTCTCCTATTTCCCGCCAAAACGATACACCTTCCACTTCTTCTTTATTTATTTTCTTGCTTACAAGTCTCCCAGATCTGACACCATGTCGAGTTATGCTTGTAATAAGGCTCGTACGACGACGTAAACAGAGTATACCTTTATTTAGCCTCTCTGTACAACAGCAATCAACCTCGTGTGCAAGCCCAGGCAACTCCCTAACTGCCCACACCCTGGGTTCCAGTCACATCCGGTTACTGGAGCCTGGCTTCTGGCACACAGGGTCCTAGTGCCCCTCTGCTCAGCCTTACACTATTATTGCATAATACCACACTATACACTGTAGATGGCTCAATTGTAATCATGTATAGTCTTTATGCTGAATGAATAGCACTGAACAAAAAGCTTTTCACTGTAGGTCAGTACACATGACAGCAATAAACTAAACTAAAAACTAAACATTATGAATAAACCACCAAAAGCTTTGCAGTCATGGTCATAACTGTTGTATATCTTATAGAGCGTTCATGTTGAGATTTTTGAGAAAGGGAATGGCAATTTCCTGATCCTGATTGATACCTAGTATGGATTGAACTATATGGATTCATGGATCACTATTATATTTTCTGTATAGGATTTGAGGTCTGAAAACAGGTAGCAAAACTGTAATTGTTCATTTGATAGAGGGCCAGTATTAATTAAAATGTGTAAATGGATCACACAGAGAGCGGTGAATCTCTGGAACTCTCTTCCATAGAAGGTAGTTGAGGCCAGTTCATTGACTATATTTAAGAGGGAGTTAGATGTGGCCCTTGTGGCTAAAGGGATCAGGGGGTATGGAGAGAAGGCAGGTACAGGATTCTGAGTTGGATGATCAGCCATGATCATATTGAATGACGGTGCAGACTCGAAGGGCCGAATGGCCTACTCCTGCACCTATTTTCAATGTTTCTATCAGCCACTTGGTCTTGAAGTTATATACAAGATACAAGATACAAGATACATTTAATTGTCATTTGGACCCCTTGAGGTCCAAACGAAATGCCGTTTCTGCAGCCATACATTACAAACAAATAGACCCAAGACACAACATAATTAACATAAACATCCATCACATTGCTGTGATGGAAGGCCAAATAAACTTATCTCTCCACTGCACCCCTCCCCCCCCCCCCGATGTCAGAGTCAAAGTCAAAGCCCCCGGCTGGCGATGGCGATTGTCCCGCGGCCATTAAAGCCACGCCGGGTGGTGCGAGGTCGCACACCGGGTCTTGCTGTTAGAGCCCCCGGCGTGCGCTCGCAGAGTCCCGCGGCCATTCCAAGCCATATATAGTATCTTTATCCGGTACCCGGAGGTGGCGCTGACGGACGAGAAGCCGAAGCAAAGAAGTCGAAGCCAAAGAACCGAATGGAAACGAGGACGAAACGCCAAAAAAAAGACGAAATGCCAACTAACCAAAGGATGGGATGCTTAATGCAAACTACCCGAAAGGACGGGACGCCTAAAAGCCAACTAAATGAAAAGCTGCGTCGCCTAAGAGCAAACTCACCGAATGGCCGCTCTGTCGAAACGCCACTGACCCGAAAGGCGGTGTCGCCTTCAAGCCAACGAACCGACTGCCGCTGAACAGAAAAGTCCAATAACGGACATGACGTTGCCGGGGGGGCGGGACTTGTCAGCGATTGGTCCAGATCCCCACATCCATCACATCACTGTGAAGGCATGAACATTGTCCCAAACCTCCGCTCCACCCGACCCACAGGCCGCGGAGGGTGGCCGCGGGAGAGTGGGGGCTGTCCTGAGGGATGCGCAACTTCGGCCGCTTTCAACTTGGTGCTTGGGTTCAGTTACCTATGGCTTGTGTGGGAAAAGGACCACCACGCTCCCGTCTCCCCCTTTTCTCACCACCCCTCTCTCTCCCTTCTCTGTCTCCCCCTTCTCTCTCCCCCCTCTCTCTCCCTTCTCTCTTTCTTTCCCCTCTTCTTGCTCTCCCCCTCTCCTCACCTCCCCCTCCCCCGGCATGTGGCTTTTCCAAGGGATCAGCCCACTCCTCGCACCACGGTTGGAAAGATGGTTCATTCCCACTCACTATCAGTGCGTTTATGAGCGACAACACTTCGACACGGGCGCACACGATGTTGGGTTACATCAAAACATCTTTCATCCAGAGAATGCATCCCACATTGTGGTTTTGAAGCAGTCGTTATAGATAGACTTATTCTTGATTTTCAAACGCAATTATGTGAACATATATTATATAAAGAGTCTCTTCTAAATGCGCAATACACAAAGCCAATGAAATGAGACAACTGTCACACCAAAGATAGACACAAAATGCTGGAGTAACTCAACGGAACTGGCAGCATCTCTGGAGAGAAGGAATGGGTGGCGTTTCGTGTCGAGACCATTCTTCAGACCTGAAGACTGTTTCTGAAGAGTCTCTGAAGTGTGAGGTGTTGCACTTTTGTCTGGTCATCATAATCAGTGGGGTCATCTTTCCCACTGTCGTGCGATAACCAATGTTGGTGTATATGGACTGGTAGGAAGGGAAACCATCCTGTTGGTATAACATTTGATATTTCCATGCTCGGCACTCTAGTGAAGGACAGACTAATTCAGGGAAGTTGTGTACTGTGTAGGTCTTTGATCAGTGCAACCATGCCTGTCTGCCCACCTGCAGTGACTGTTATTTGGTGGGTTGACTGATCCAGCCTAATGTGAGGTGAGAATGTTTCAGCATGTGGGAGTGCTTGGAAATTATGCATGTGATTAAATTATTGAGCATCATTAGCTTGGGTAGTCTCAACATTGGATATGTAAAATAAATGGTTTACTACTCCTCTCCCTTGGTATAATCAAATATATTTCTGAACAGCAAATTACTTTTGCAAAACCTGTACCTGTTTTCTTTTTTTTGTCAGTATACTTCTATGATGCTCTTGGTTACTGTAGCATCAAAAGACATGGTGAAGTCGAATAGTTTTTGGGATTCCTGTTAAAGCATGTTGAATTGATGAGAGATGTTGGTTCATGAAGGTGTGAAATAACACTTTGAATTCTTTCTATCCATCAGTGGAATTATTTTTTTTTAAATTTCAAAATAGGCTTTATTCGGGTAATAAATATATACGATACATCAACCGTGCGAAAAAAATCATACAAATTATTCAATACAGTCCATACCCCGGCAGGGTCACGACATCGGAAGCCTGGATCGCCTCAACGTAGAGGGAGAACAAGGAGGGAAGAGACAAGGCTTTAAGACTTTTGCCTTCCATCACAGTGAGGAGGATGCCCGGTGGACTGGCTGTGGTGGATGTTAAATCTGTGTTTATTGTGTGTTTTGTTATTTTATATTATGTTATGACTGCAAGGCACGAAACTTTGTTCAGACTGTAAAGCCTGAATGACAATAACGGATACTTTACTTTACTACACACATTGGTCAAATTTCACAAATCTGTCCCCCACCCTTGCCACTCATGTGGCCCACTGGCATGGAAACCCTTCCCTTATTTTGAGGGGGGTCTCTACCACACCCTGCCCCCCCCCATGCCCAGCAGTGGAAGGACCCTAGACTGTGGTATCCCCCACCGAGCCTTGGCGTTGGCTGCACCGAGCTTCAATGCGACCCTCAGCAAGTACTCCTGCAGTCGACTCCTGCAGTACGACGGACATCTTGCTCTGCTGAGAGGTGAACAACGCTCGGGCAGACCAAAGAGCGTCTTTCACTGAGTTGATGACCCTCCAGCAGCACTCGATGTCAGTCTCTGAATGTATCCCTGGAAACAGTCCGTAAATCACAGAGTCCTCTGTGACGGAGCTGTTCGGAATAAACCATGACAGGACCCTTGCAAAACCAGACTTTCTTTGCAAATCCACACTCTGCAAAGAGGTGGGCTACCGTCTCCTCTCCATAGCAGCCGTCCCGAGGGCAGCGTGTGATGGTAGTGAGGTTCCGATGGTGCAGAAAGGATCTGACTGGAAGAGCTCCCCTCACTGCCAGCCAAGCCAGGTCTTGGTGCTTGTTGGTGAGTTCTGGCGATGAGGCATTTTGCCAGACAAGCTGGGCAGTTTGCTCTGGGAACCACGCCACAGGATCCATTGAGTCCTTTCCCTGCAGTGCCTGCAGGACGTTCCGTGCTGACCACTGCCCGATGGACATGTGGTCAAAGGTGTTGGTCTGGAAGAACCTTTCCACAGCTCAAACCATACATTTAACATGACAAAAATTTAAAAAAAGACAGATGACTGTAGTCGAGCCGCTGCCGTTAGGCGCCGTCACACCATAAAGATACAACACATGTTTATTAAATGTACCTACAGAATCCGTCTGCAAGACATAACAGTTCCTAACAGCTACTCATACTGAATGGCGTAGGCAAACTCTTGCTAATATAAAACGCATATTAGGCGGAGCAACTACAACTGGCTAGTAGGAAATAACCAACCGACAGACTGCATAGAGTGGATTGGGAGAGGATGTTTCCACGTGGGAAAGTCTAGGAGCTGAGGGAACAGGATCAGAATAAAAGGGTGTACCTTTAGAAAGGAGATGTGGAGGAGTTTCTTTAGTCAAAGTATGGTGAATCTGTGGATGTCACTGCCACAGACAGCTGTAGAGGACAAGTCATTGGGTATTTTTAAAGATTGACAGACCCTGAATCGTCAAAGGTCTGGGGAGAAGAGATAGAACACATGTTTATTAAATGTACCTACAGAATCCATCTGCAAGACATAACAGTTCCTAGCAGCTACTCACATACTGAATGGCGTACGGACATCAACTCTGCAAACCACGCTATCCAACAAATGTAATATTTGGCATAATCACAGATGTTATATCTAGAGAAGACGAGCAACTAGAGACTAACAAGCACCAGTACGAACTGATTACCGGATAGTTAGATGATGGGGTCAAAGTATCTTTTTGTGTCCATCCCACTCGACAGACAGCATAGAGTTAATACTCAAATGTCACCCGATGGATGTAGCCGGAGCTAGGACTCTTTACATGCTGGTCAAGAGAAAGATACATATCATCAATAAAGATACATCACGCTGATCTTCAGCTGGTGGATCTCTTGAGCTTGATGCTCAGGCAGATATTATTTCTGATGGTATTGGACGTTTGCTGGTAGTCTTGTTTGAGCTGCAGCTGCTGGATTGAAGAGCTCTCCGCTTCCATCACTATAAACCTTCAATGGATGGACTTGCAAGGTCATCAGAATTGCTCGAGCCGTCGTGAAAATCCACTGGTTCTGCTTCAGAATTTCTGATTTTGAAACATTTGTATGAAACATAGCGAGCACAGGAGATGGCATTTGCTGGCCTTCCACAGTTCGTTGCAGACTATCCACCTGCACTTTGCAAAGCTGTGGCCCTAGGGACAAGTGGGAAGTGAGACGTCGGCACAACTGATTTCCTGCTCTGTTGTTGGACGTTCCACCAAATCCAGGGATGGAGAACAAAGACACGAACCTGCGGAGCCCGATGACTCTCACATCCTCAACCTTAGGCACAGGGCGGCTGCAGAAAGTAGATATCCGAAGAATTAAACAGCCTCGTGCTGTCACAGCCAATAACTTCCTGTGAAAAATAGATGAATCAGTCATTTGTTTTATTGTTCATCAGGGGATGTTGCCACCGAGTGGCATTTCCAGTTGCTTTCCCGATGATGGCCATTGAATTCTTGCACATAGCTAATTGTATGCAGTACTTTGTGAGATTTTGATAATGTGATTAGACACTGATTAGATCCACCATGAGAGCAGTTCCTTTTCTTGCACCGCTAGTTTTTTTTTGTGATTTTATAGCCCTGTTCACGTTAGCCTGCAGTTCAGTGATAGCTGGCAATTTTATAATCTAGTCCTTAATTGGTGCACATTAAAAACAGTTTATTCTCATTACCATACTAATAGTTTTGTCAAACAAAACAAATGGTATTCCGCCTGCCTCGTGGTGGAATTCACCTTGCCCTAGACGTGAAAAGCTTTTTACTACTATTTGTTAGCTGTTCACCAGCATTACACTGAAATATTCTGGTCTTGATTTACTTCATTAACCTACCTTGCACTTTAAGCGCCATTAGTTCTTCGACTGTCTCAGCCCAGTTGGTCGGCGATATAACAATGTCTTATTATGGTAGATCATAGTTTGAGATTATAGTACTATGTTGAGGCCCTTTTTTTTGTCTTGTATAAGGAAGTCCTCATCAAAGTTTCCATGGTTAGTGGCCTGGGTAAGTGTCTTTGGCAAGTTTGGGGCAAATTCCACAGTATTAGAAGCATCCTGCCAGAAAAGCGTCTATATTACATTGGAAACGTACGGATTCTTCATCTACGACGTCCCAGATGACCTCTGCTTCAGTTACATTTTAAAAAACGACAAAATGAGAAAGATAATTGAAATGGAGATAAATATTCCTCCTTCTAAGGTGGGAACTTAGTAAATGTCTAGTTCTTCACCCTTGATATCTCTGTGGAGTCTCGTTGACACTCAGGCAGATGGTATATCCGATCGTATTGGACTTTTTGCTGGTAATCTTGTCTGAGCTGCAGCTGCTGGATTAAAGGCTCTCTGGCTTCATCACTATTAACCTTCAATGGATGGACTTCCAAGGTTATCAAAATTGCTAGAGGGTTCTGCTTCAGAATTTCTGTCTGATTTTGAAAGATTCGTATTATAGTGAGCACAGGATATGGCATTTGTTGGTGCAATGAAGACTGTTACCTTGATGACCAAATGACAAAGACCTTGTGGAATTTCGAGGCTATGACCAGCAAACCATCATCCCTGCTTGTTATTTCTTGAATCCTAATTCCAATTGCTGAGTCATTTGCATGCGATTGTAAAGAAATTAGGTATTCTACTGTTTAATAGGTTGTCCCTTCTGATTCATGAGCTTGGGAATGAAGTACACAGAAGCTGGTTTCTGGGATGTCAGTGTATTTACAAATTCTAATGACTCATTTGTTCAATGGCCATGAGGAGCCAATATCAAGTAGCAGAAGAGGCTGATGAAAATTGTCTGCCAGCCCATCACGTTATCGGCCTGCCAGTCCCAGATGGTATAACGAGAAGCTCAGGGGATCAAATTGCTCAAATGGCAGAGGAGTGTGAGAGCCGTCATCTTAATTTTCTCAGTGCTTGTTTGGTGCGAATCAAGGACTAAATCCTTAACCCAAGTATCTGAACAACACTGATCGATTTCACTGACCTTTGCTACTACACGAAGCTCGTCTATCACTGCTAGAGGGTCGTCAAGGCAAATAGGAGAGTAGGGCCGTCCAGATAAAAAAACAGCTGAGAACTAATGGGCTTATTGACATGTTAATGACTGTAACATTGTACAGCTCCTAAGATTATTTAAGAGTGGATATGTCAAAGTCACCAGGGAGAAACAGTGTGGAAGCAATCACCAAGCTTTCTTCCTCCACCGATTGCACACAGCAAAGTTATAACATTTTGGCAGCATGTTTTATCTTGCAGCACAGATGAAAGATTTATGTGTCATCTAGAAAATATAAGACACTCTTTCTGACTATTAATGCAGTAGGCACATTTTTAAGTTCGTTAAAGCTGCAAGAACTTGAGCAGAAAATCTTTTGTGTTTTTGATCTGCTCCAATATGAAACATCGATGTGCGAGTTGCATATTCCTTGAGAGACCTCTGAGTGTGGGGTAATACGTCCATCAGTGTCCAATGCATGATTCACCCTACCATGTGATATTCAGCTTGAATATTTACGTTGTATTTTGTATGGACTTTGAACATGGGAGCTGGTCTTCACTGTGAGTAGTTGGCCTATTTGACCTGACTCACTCCATGGAGTGTGCCACTGATGTATTACCGATGATCCAGGCGGCACGTGCCTACTATGTTTCCTGCACCAGTGACCACCATCTTTGGCAAAATGTTCCATCATCCTTTAGAGGTGCATAATTGCTTACTCCATGAGTCATAGTCATACATGGAAACAGGCCCTTTGGCCCTACTTGGCTACTCTGACTAACATGCTTCATCAACAGTAGTCCCACCTGCCTTCGTTTGGCCCATATCCCTATAAACCGATTCTAGCCAAGTACCTGTACAAATGTTATTAAATGTTGTGATAGTACCTGCCTCAACTACCTGGCACCTTGTTCCATATACCCACTACACTCTGTGTAAGAAAAGTTGCCCCTCAGGTTCCTATTAAACCGTTCCCCCCTCACTTTAAACTTATGAGCTCTGGTTATTGATTCCCCTCCTCTGGATAAAAGACTCTGTGCATTTACACTATCTATTCCTCTCATGATCTTATACACCTCTATAAGTTCACTCCTCATCCACCTACGCTCCAAGGAATAAAGTCCTAGTCTGCTCAACCTCTCCCTGTAGCTTTGGACCTCGAGTCCTGGCAACATCCTTGTAAATCTTCTCTGCACCCCTTTCTAGCAGAACTACATCATTCCTTTAACTGGGTGACCAAACTGAACACAATACTATTGATTGCTCAGTTATCCAACTAGTGACTAGTTTTGAACCAGTTTAAAAAAACTCACACCATGACAGAAAGTCGCGCAACACGCTTTGGGCATCTGGCATGACTTTGGAATGAGTATTCAAATTTCAGATATTTCAGATCTAAAATGGTGTCCTTTGGCCATAACACAAAACTGGCTCTGCACCCCTCTGACCACAACAGAATTTCTAGATCCAACTGTGTTGCGCAATAGGTTTGACGTGACATAAAAAGACATTGGTGAGGCCGCATTTAGACTATTGTCTTCAGTTCTGGACACCATGTTATTGGAAATATGTTGTTAAGCTGGAAAGGATGCAGAGAAGATTTACAAGGATGTTGCCAGGACTCGAGGGCTCGAGCTATAGGGAGAGGTTAATTAAGCAGGCTAGGACTTTGAGTGCAGGAGGATGATGGGTGATTTTCTAGAGGTGCACAAAATTACTAAGTGAATAGATCTGGTAGATGCACAGAGTAAGGGAATCAAAAACCAGGGGGCATAGGTTTAAGGTAAGGGGTGAAAGATGTAATAGGAACCTGAGGGGTAACATTTTCACACAGAAGGTGGTGGGTTTACAGCAAGAGAGGTGCCGGAGGAGGTATTTTTGAGGCAGGAGGATGATATCGCAATGTTCTAGAGAAAAATTTGGACAGGTACATGGAGAGTAGGGCAGGATTGGAAGGGGCGTAGATTTAAGGTAAAGGGTGAAAGATGTAATAGGAACCTGAGGGGTAACATTTTCACACAGAAGGTGGTGGGTTTACAGCAAGAACTGCCGGAGGAGGTAGTTGAGGCAGGTAATATCGCAATGTTTAAGAAACATTTGGACAGGTACATGGATAGGGCAGGTTTGGAGGGATATATTCCAAATACAGGCAGGTGGGATCAGTGTAGATGGGACGGTGTGGGCAAGTTGGACCGAAGGACCTGTTTCCACATGGTATGTTTCTATGATCTCTGTGTATCTAGGAACTTGTCAGCGTGGGTTCAGATTCAGATTAGTTCATTATCATACATACCAGGCTGCATTGAATTCCTTGCATGAAACTCATAGAGTACACTGTATTTATGATGCAAATGCAAATGCAAAAAATGTGCCTACCGCATTAAATGCAAAACAGCAGAATGATGCAAAGATTGCAGTGCAACCTGAAGTAGCGCAATAAAACACTAAAATGCAAGGAGCTTGTAACCAGCGAGGAAGAAGACATTCTTAAGCTTGGACCTTTGAGCTTTCAAGGTCTTGTATCTACTCTTAGAAGGTAGAAGGTAGAAGAGTGAAAGTGGAATGTCCAGGGTGGCAGGCATCTCCATTCTGTGATCTCTTGCCTGCAACTTCTCATGCCAGAGTCCTGATGGTGTTTCAAGATAGGCACAAAATGCTGGAGCAACTCAGCGCGGGACAGGCAGTATCTCTGGAGAGAAGGAATGGATGACGTTTCAGGTCGAGACCCTTCTTCAGACTGAGAGTCAGGGGAGAGGGAGACATAGAGATATGGAAGGGTAAGGTGTGAAAATGGGAGATCAAAAGGGACAAAGTTCAAGGAAAATATAGAATAGATCATTGTTAGCTGAGCGGAAAGTTGTTATAATGGAGATCTCTTGGCTTCAGAAAATATATATGCTTATCTGTGAGCCACCCAGAGAATTGCACTTGCTTGTCACTTTTGTTTGTGGACTTTTGACAACATTAAAAAAAAGTTGCTGTAACAGCTGCCTTTGATGTGACTTTGATTTGCATATACAATGCCAACGATTTGGAATAATCTCCTTCCGGATGAATATAGGTGATGATATTGTGCAATGAAGCAAACAAATTCAAAAATTTATATCGACCCATATCCTGCTGAGAACACTGCCTTTGGTAAAACTGTGTAACCCTTTCTTGTCGGCTATCTTGCCCATGGTAAAAAAAAAAATTAAAAAATAAGCAAATAAGGAATTTGTCATGTGATTCTTGAAATTAGAAATTATTTATTGATGTCTGTGAATGATGATGACTATATTGCCCACAGTATCAGGATATGCAGATGTTAAGAACTGTGAGGGTCCCTTTGGCCATAGGGTGAGTTGGCCTGCAGCACCCAGGCCAACACACTACACCTCATTAAACTAGATGTTCTTAAGCAGATAGAGATGTCTACAACAGAGTCTACAAAAGGTCAATTACAATGGAGAAATCGAATGTGATACAATTAAAGATGTTGAGACAAATGTAACTCTTGTGGCTGCTGCAAAAGGTCCGTAAAAACGTTTTATTTTAGTTTAGAGATACAGTGGGGAAACAGGCCTTTTGGCCCACTGAATCTGCTCCGACTAGCTATCCCCGTACACTAGCACTATCCTACACACTGGGGACAATTTACAATTTGTACTGAAGCAAAACCTACAAACCTGTACGTCTTTAGAGTGTGAAAGGAAACCAGGGCACCCAGAGAAAACCCACACGGTCATTTGGAGAATGTACAAACTCCGTACAGACAGCAGCCGTAGTCGGGGTCGAACCCGGGTCTCTGACTCTGTAAGGCAGCAACTCTACCTCTGTGCCACATAAACATGCCTTTGCAGTTTCAAAACCAAAGATCTTTGTAAACACTTACATATGCCAACAAATTATTTTAATGTGGGCAGTCAAGTGAACCATTCTTATCCCAGTGAGATGTGATGCTAATCCATAAAGGTCATCCATGATTAGTGCCAGTGTGACATGCTAGTATTGTTCACACTTCTATGATTTACTGGTTTGTGCCTCTTTGTATAAAAACTCAGATTTCAGAGCTGCCCTGAGCAGCTCATAAATTGTCCGAGGTAGAGTATTTCAGATGAGGTATTAAACTGAGGTCTCATCTTCTCATTTAACAGGATGTGGAAGAAAAATGTGGATTTTTTGTTAAAGAAGAGCAGTGAGTTCTCTTACTTATCAAAACAGCCAAATACAGATTAAATAGGATTTTTTTGCTTTTTGCAGAATATGCCGTTCACAACTTAAGTTAACATGTCGGTCAACTAAGTAAACAAAAGTTAAGAAAAAATATTTACTGTTCACAACAATTCATTGATTGTCAAGTGTTGAGGAGAATCCAAAGATATGAAAAGTATTATATAAATGTAAGAGTTGTCTTTCTTTACATTGCTGCTGACTCAACTACAATACCTATTGGCAGAAGCTGCCAAGGTGAAAGGAAGTGTTGATGGTAACTTAATTGGGGAAAAAGAATTGGCAAAGATCCAACACATTTGCCCTCTATCCTGAATTAATATTAGTTGAGCTCGATATCTTCATGTTTACATATCACCCTGAAAACTTTAATATAATGTATTAATAATACTGCTAATTGGAGCTAAATTTTCCACTGGTCAATAATTATAACAAATGATGTGAGCACTATGTGTAATGTTGGTTGAGATAATTTTAAAGACCTGCATCAATGTTTAGCACTGGGGATATTTGCCCCTTCAGAAGAATTTTAAACTGAAGATCCTAAGGTTTTTACCGAGATAATTAATAACCAAGCTCACACATTCAATAGCTGCAGAATCAAGTTGGATTGGTTATTTTCACTCAGGTTCCATCCGGTTTTAATAAGTTAAATTTTCTCTAAACTTTGACCTAGTTATTTTTACTAATGCTTTTCTAAAGTTTATCATTCCTGGTGTATTCCAGAGCCTCCCCTTGTAAAACAGATTTTAACAGCTGTGGACATTCCCTGCAAAGATGGCAATTAATAATAGTAATACAAAAATAAGAAGAGACTTTTTTTAGCATAACAAAAGCTACAGGAATATTGGCGACAAATGCACTAAAGAGTTAAACAACCTGGACATGTGCAGTTGCGGTTATTCTTCTAAATCTTCCTCCTGCCTCTCTGAGGATTAAATTGTCAATTTTCAACTTGGCAGTGCGGTGCACTTACACAGGTTCATCATTAACAACCTTTAAAACACCTTAGGCAAACAACCTTGCATGGGTAGGAATCATGATCTCAGCACGGAGCATTGGCAAATATTCCAGTGGCAGTTTCTAGCAACAGTACATATGCTTTTAATCACATCATTGTTTCTTTTACTAAAATCAATGACATAGGAAAACATGGTCTTAATTGGGTTCATCTGTCCACGTGGTACTATATTAAGATTCTCATTATTAAGAAGTGTTAATATATACATGTGTCTCCATGTTGTAATGCAGCAATATATGTTGTAGTCTAGGTGACAACAATAAGGAGTTGACATATTCATGGAGTAATTTGATAGTGCAGCAACTTGTATCACTATGTAACTTGTTATGATAAGCTATAAATGACTTATGATGAAGTGCCAGTGTCATAATGTAATGGATATCATCCTGCAAACACGCACATTGTTTGTTCATTAATATTTTGGAACTGTGGCAGGATTACAAGGACTCTGGTGTGCGGCTCGCATACAGGAGAAGCAGGTCAGGTCAGAGACAGGGCAAACAGCAGCAGAATATGACTGGTGATTGCCGTGCTTATATGTGCGATACAGTTGAGAGACAGGTTGACAAGGGTTGTTTATATGAAGGCGAGACTGAGCAATGTTGATAGTCGGCTCAAGGAGAGCGGGATATTGTGCAGAAAACTGCAACTGGCAAAGAAGAAGAGACAATCGAAGAGACACACAGAACACAACTTAATTAACAAACCACAAGCATGAAGAAGAATTTCTTGAGCCAGAGGGTGGTGAACCTGTAGAATTTGTTCCACGGAAGGCTGTGAAGTCATTGGGTACTTTTAAAGTGGAGATTGATAGGTTCTTGATTAGCCTAGGTGTCAAATGTTACGGTGAGAAGGCATGAGAATGGGGTTGAGAGATATATCAGAAATAGATCAGCCATGATTGAATTGCAGAGCAGACTCAATGGGCCAAATGGCCTAATTCTGGTCCAATGCCTTATGGTCATCTGAGGTGACTTCCTAATAGCCCTGTCCCACGGTACGAGTTCATTCCAAGAGTTCTCCCGAGTTTGCATCATGTTGAAAAATCTTCAAGAGTCTTCCCGTGCTTACCTGCTGTTAGCGAGTCTTCCCGAATACCTGCTGTTAGCGTTAAGAGACATCAACGAGCTCTGATGCACCCACTACATTCATTCTCCGTGCTTACCACGAGTTTTTTTTTTTTAACTCGGGAGAGCTCTTGGAATGAACTGCTACCGAGGGGCAGGGCTTTAAGTTGGAAAAGTACAGAAGGAATTTGCCTGGAGTGACTCTCCTCATTCAAGAACCCAGCAGTGAGTAGTGGAGATAATGGAAATGGAGGAGAAATCCTACTCATTTTGACAATCGGAATAAGATCATTAATGCCATGAGAAAGAGTAAAGCCCCTGTCCCACTGTACGAGGTAATTCAAGAGTTCTCTCGAGTTTCCCCTGATTCGAACTCGGAGAATTACGGTAATAGCCGCTCGTAGGTACTCGGGGCTCTCGTGGACATTTTTCAACATGTTGAAAAAACTTCACGAGCTTTCCCAAGTACCTGCTGTTAGCGTTACGAGCCGCTAAGAGATGTCCCGAGCTCCGACGTACCCGCTGCGTACATTCTACGTACTTACCACGAGTTTGAATTTTTAAAACTTGGGAGAGCTCTTATAGTGGGACAAGCCCTTTAAAGTTGGGATGCAAGAAACAAAACAGCTGGAGTCCAAGAACTGGAAAAGCACGTAATACTGTATATAGGACAATGGTAAACAATCACTGGCATCTACAAGCCTTGAGGAAAACTGAAAAAATTGTAATATGTAAAGCTGTGGAGGATGTAGGAGTGATTACAGGTGAAAATCTATCACAGATATAATGAGAAGAAGAGGTTGCAAAAATAAAATAATCAAGAGTATCCCAGTGTTTTGTGAGTTATTGTTCCAAGCAGCCTCAAGACTTGAAAGAACCTTTTCAAAATGCCCTTAATACATCAGCCTACCAGGGGAACAAGAATGAGGGAACAAAAAAAGGTTTGGATAAGCATATTAGCCTGATTCTTGCAAACATGCGTGCATAGAAGTTCACTCCCAGTGTGCGGCATTAAGTGTGCTGGACAATACATCAGCATCTTGTACAATTTCCTCTGACATTCTTTCCAAAGGGAGTGAACACAGAACTAGGCTACATGCTGTTTTTACCACATAGAGCATTAAAGAACAACCAGTGGGGTTAATTTATTTTCATTAATACTTATTGATTAGCAAGTCTGATTACAATGTACTTCCTAAACAATTCTTGTGGCCATTCATTTTGCTGAAATTTCCAATAAATTTAGAATATATTAACACATTTTGTACAAACCGCTTAAATAAATTACCCCTCCTAAATAGTTGGGAGGCAACACAGATGCAAATGGAATGTAAATAATGTCTCACCACATAATATATTGTAAAATAATTGGCAGTAATCAATTGAAGTGTAGTTTAGTGGGAACTGCTAAACGAATAACTGAGGTGATAGCATTCATTATGTTGTGTATTTTATTCCAGTGTTAGCATTAAATATCCCAGTTGATTACATTGCCAAAACATAACCACCATGTTTACACACATCTACATGCAATTGAGTGATGTATGTGGCTATACATGTGACACATATATTAGCTAATGCCACATAATACTATAAGGCGACAGATAGCACAATGGGCTAAGAGTTCGGCTGGCGACTGGAAGGTAGCCGGTTCAAATCCCGCTTGGAGTGCATACTGTCGTTGTGTCCTTGGGCAAGACACTTCACCCACCTTTGCCTGTAATGGAATGTACGGCGGCAGGCGCGGGCACACCGCGACGCCCTGTGTCTCCCTTTCAAGGGAGATGCTAAAAATGCATTTCGTTGTCTCTGTACTGTACACTGACAATGACAATAAATTGAATCATTTCATAATAGAATTTGAAACAGGATCAATCTAGTCTTCACACTTGATGATACCTTTCAAGTTATCCTTCATACTACAGCTTTAATTTAGTTTAGTTTAGCTTAGTGCATTGTGACGTGTACCGAGGTACAGTGAAAAGCTTTTTTGTTGAGTGCTATCCAGTCAGCAAAAAGACCAGACTTTATTACAATCAAGCCATCCACAGTATACATATACACGTTAAAGGGAATAACGTTTAGTGCAAGATAAAGTCCAGTAAAGTCTGATTAAAGGTGGTCCGAGGGTCTCCATTGAGGTAGATGTAGCTCAAGACCTCTCTCTGGTTGGTGATAGGATGTTTCAGTTGCCTGATAACAGCTTGGAAGAAACTGTCCCTGAATTTGGAGGTCTGCGTTACTATTGTTACTATTGCCTCATGGGAGAGGGGATAAGAGGGAGTATCCGGGGTGAGACTCGTCCTTGATTATGCTGGTGGCCATGCTGAGGCAGCATGAAGTGTCGCTGGAATCAATGAAAGGGAGGTTGGTTTGCGTGATGGTCCACAATCCTCTGCAACTTCTCGCGGTCTTGGATGAAGCCGTATACTTGGATGGATTGAGATCCAAGTGAGAAAAACTGCCTTTCTATCGTGACAGAAATGTATAGAAACAATACACTCTGTCAACACATACAGCAATACACAAAATTCTTAACTTTGTCAGAGAGACATATATATGCTCCTTTTTCAGTTTAGTTTCGAGATGCAGCGTGGAAACAAGCTCTTCGGTCCACCAAGTGTGTACCGACCAGCGATCCCCGCACAATAACACTATCCTACTCACACTAGGGAAAATTACAATTATACCAAGCCAATTAACCTACAAACCTGTATGTCTTTGGATTTTGGGAGGAAATCGAAGATCTCAGAGCAAACCCACGCAGATCACGGG
The DNA here is from genome assembly GCF_028641065.1 of Leucoraja erinaceus. NCBI lineage: Eukaryota > Metazoa > Chordata > Chondrichthyes > Rajiformes > Rajidae > Leucoraja > Leucoraja erinaceus. The sequence continues at coordinate 14,201,794 of NC_073386.1, read as the reverse complement.
GAGAACGTAAATCTCCGTCCATACAGCACCCGTAGTCTGGATTGAACTCTGGCGCCGGAAGTGCTGTAAGGCAGCAACTCTACCTCTGTGCCACCTTGCCGCCCAGGGCTGCCTAAAATCCTGCCTAGGGTTTTTCTAAATTTGACTTGCCCTAAAGCATCCTCCATAAACTCAAGGTCATCCACAGCTCTGGGGTCTATACCCAAATCTAGGCTAAGCCATGTTCACCCACTAGGTTTGTATTTGCTGATCTATATTTGCTCCTAGTTATAGTCATCGAGTTGTCGAGCCATACAGAATGGAAACAACCCAATGTTCCCCTTGCCGACCAAAATGCCCCATCTACGCTAGTCTCACCTGCCCGCAATTAGCCAATATCCCTCTCACCCTTTCCTATCCATGTTCCCGTCCAAATATTTTTTAAATGTTGTTATTAATGCCTGCCTCAACTACGTCATCTAGCAGCTTCTTCCACATACCCACCACCCACTGGGTGAACAAGTTGCCTCTCAGGTTGTACGTATGAGATTTTGAGTGAGACAGGAGCTGTGGATATAAAAGGCCTTTATTCAAAATTACAAGTAAGCATTATGGAAGGTTCTTCCTCTGAGAATTACTGGAGGATCTCAAAAGTACTTTGAGGTTTGATAATCCTTAAACACAAAGGTAACAGTAGATGATTAAATACTGTCTCACTGAACTTTTACATAGTTTACTTCAACATTTTAGATGTAGACAAGTAACTTTGTAGAATTACCTATTTACAATGGGAGCACATCTCAACTGACAGGCCATCTTTGATTATTCAAACATCTGTGGAGAATTTCACAAGGCTTCTGAGCAGAAAGGTTCAGGTGCTCAAAATATTAATATTTTATTATAGTGTTCAGGGACAGCTCCCATGATATACGAACACCCAGAATATTGACTGAGAGAACAAATGTGTCTAACTTTGTGTCAAGTGGCAGAATGGCAATTTCTGAATCTCATCTTCGGAGTTTTTTTGAGGTTCGATTAAAACATTTACTTGTTGCCTTGTCCTGCATAACTCATAATAGTGCAAAAGCAAAAAGTCCCACAATCAATCGCTAGTTGCAATGTTCTTAAAGTATCAGTCAGTTTTGCATTGTTTACACGTTTTTCTGAAGACTGGATCACATTAATATTTCTAATTTCATTTACCAGCTGCTGTCTAGCATCCTGCACCCCCCACCCCCACCATTTGGCTCCAAATGCCATCATTCCCCTCCTCACTTTGTTTCACCCATCACCTGCCAGCCTCTGCCTCTCCCCTCCCTCTCACTAATTTACACTGCCTATCTCCCCTGTTCTTGATGTTGGGTTTTGACTCAAATTGTCAACCACCCCTTTGCCTCCACAGATGTTGCTTGATCTGCTTGTCTCCTCCAGCTGCTTGCTTTTGCTCCAGGCTGCAGCGTCTGCCATCTCTTGTGTCTACTTTTTGTGTTAATGGTGAATTAATGCCTTATGTCTCATGCCTAACAATCGCTAACATTGTTGATCAAAAGGAATTGTGGACAAAATCTTCACACAGTGATAACTCCAAGTTAAATGCAGTGAGTGGTGTAATTTTTGACAGTTTTTTTAGTTAATGGTGAAATGTCAGGCGTACTGCCAGATTCAGGAATAGCTTCTTCCCTTCAGTTATCAGGCTTTGGAATGATCCTTCCATTAGCTATGGTGCTGTCCGATTCACCTCTACGCCACTGAGGACATTGGACTTTGTCTATGGAACTGATGCGCTGCAAGGTACTGCAATGCTGAGAGCTAAATCTGCTCCCAGTATCTTCCCCTTTGCCCTATCCATTGTGCTCGATTTTGACGATTGTATTTATGTATGGTATATCTCATCTATTTGGATAGCATACAAAGCATGGCTTTTCAATGTACCTTGTTACATGTGACAATAATAAATCTAACTGTCAACCTAAATGTCACAGTAACTGAGATGGGAATTTAAAAATACCACTTTTCTCGAGACGTGCATTTGCCTCCACCTAACATCTATTTCCCATTAATTAAATGCAAAATGCATGCAGAGGTTTGTACATATAGGGTGAAGAGTGGGTTGATTGGATCAGCAAGCCTGTTGAGTTGACATGTTCTTCTTCCACCAGCAATGTACTTTTACAATGAGACAATAAATTGTTGTCCAGGAACAAGCCCACACTTTTATTCTATTAATTGGAATTTTGGATTTATTCTCCAACCTGTCAACCACCACCCTGAATTGCATGCAGTTACTGAAGTGTAAAATTCAACAGTGGTTATTAAGTAAAATTAAGACATTTTTGGGACAGGGGGTGTAAACTCATGAGACATATGGAAAGTTATTTTGCAGATAACAAATGATTTGAGGGACAAGTCAAAAGCATTCTAGAGAAAAAATACCTCACAGATCCAGTAATATATTTGTTTTTTTTTTGTGTATCTTGAAATAGTTTCACCTTCAGATCCCACCACACGTGGAACAATCCTTGGATCCCTTCTAGATACAAGTGCTACATTCCCCAGAAACATTGCATCAGTTTTCACACGGATGCTGACACCACTCTGCTTTTCCTCACTGGCACCACCTTAAACTTTGCCACCAAATAGTAAATTGTAGGATTACCTATCAGGCATTTAGTACATGATAACCGGAAACTTTTTTCCAACTAAAAGTTGGTGAGACTGCACCTTTTCAGAAGTTGAACCTTATGACCTTAGGCAATCTTGGTGCCATATTTGACCCCAGGAATACATTTTGATCCACCTAACCAACCAAGATTGCCTGTGTTTAATCCTGTTATATCCTAAACTTATCCCCTATCTTGGCTTATCTACTACTAATGTCTTTGCTTACAAAATGCTATTTCAGATCCTTCCTTCTCCGATCATTCATACGGTTGAGATAATTCAAAATCGCTGCCAGTACCCTAACTCACAAACTCTTGTTAAAACATCACCTCTGTGCACATTGCCTTCCATTGATCCTTAGTTAAAAATGACTCAGCTTTAACTCCTTGACCACTTCTATGGGAAATTGGAGATAAAATGAACATTGTGCAGTGCATAACATTCACAACCTTATTTTCAAATCAAGAGCCACGAGTGTTTTATTGTCATCTGCCCCAGATAGAACAATGCAATTCTCACTTGCAGCAGCACAACAGAATATGTAAACAATATAATAAATGAGAAAGAAATATTATATATATATACATAACCTTTTATTATAATCTACTATATTATAATATTTTATTATAATCATAATAATATTTTAAATTCATCTTTTATATATAATCTTATTATATATAATCTTATTATATATATCATATATATCTATATCTACAACGCTTTTACAACTCTGTGTGTGTGTGACTTTATTTTGTTAGTGGGGCCTTTGATTCCTTGGTCCACCAAAACCACACGCAAAAACTCCAAGATTTTTTTTCCATTTCGCTAGACATTTCACTTTTACCTTCGCAAATCCAATCCTCATTAAATTTCGGCGTTTTAATCTACACATTTTTAATAAAATCCTTTCCCCTCCCCTCACTCATTTTGTCGCCTCCTGTTGGCCAGCCACCATAATGGCTGCTGCCGCCCGGCTCTCCTACAAAAACGCCGACATTTTTCTTATTCAGCTACCGATTTTCGCTGCCCGCCCGGCTCTCCTACAAAAACGCCGACAGCCCGGCTCTCTCACACTGGCTCAAGCCGAAGATCGGCTCTTCCCCCGCTGCTTTTCGCCATGCTCAGAAAAGCAGCGGGGGAACAGCCGAAATTTAACTTGAGCCAGCGTGACAGAGCCGGCGCGTTAATGGCCTTTGGCCCGCAGGCGCATTGAGGGCCTACGCAGCATCTCACCATCGTACACAGCATCTTGACGACGTACGCAGCGTCTTGACGGCGTATGTCTGGCCCACAGGCTCACTCGCCATCACTCCCGCCCGCCCACTCCATGGACATTACAGTTTTCAGGCTCCTATATCTTCTTCCCAATGACAGGAGTGAAATGAGTGTGTTCTTGGCTTCACCCATCCCTTTCTCTTTAAACTACTACGACCATACAATCTTGAAATGCCTATACTTCTATTAGTCTGGCCTTTTAATCATCTGCAATTGGCGATTGCACCTTTCAAGTATCTAAATTCTTGACTTCCTTCTCTAACTCTCTCTGCTACTTTATCATTCTTACCTCTTCAAGTTACTCCACCAATTAAAACTTCTCATCAATCTTTTGGCTATCTGCCTTTTTTGTCTTTCTGCTGACTGATCAGGTTGCCTTTCAACTGACTGGTTGACACGCAACAAAAGCTTTTCACTGCACCTCGTTACACATGACAATAAACTAAACCCAACCTAATGTGGCGCAATCATATTTTGTTTGAAAATGTGCCTTTGAGGTGATTTGTTATTGTTTTCTGAACTTTTGTGCTATATTTAAATGCAAGTTATTGATGATTTTATTTTCTGTTTTTGCAATAATTTGTTACTTTTAAATCTCCTTGATGACATACTTAATGTTGAACCAATTGAGCAAAATGTACCCTTTTGGGAAAATGTTATATCCATGAATAACCCACAGAACAATAGCAGAATACAAATATAATCTCAATTAGTGTAAATCCTAAAACCAAATTACGAACTGAATCTTTCAAATTCTGAAACATAATGGAGCCTTAATTGAAATGATAATGTTCAAATCACTGAACATGCCTCTAATTTATCTTCCACATTGTTCCGATGATGTTGATGCTGTGCTCCTTCAGTTAACAGTTCAAAATATGATTTTATTAGTAGGAAATTTCATATAAAATAAAGTGAATAATTCACTTTGGGGAATAACTCTGATGCAGCAACTTAAATATTCATTTCGAAACACTGAGTTTTTAAAAACCATTTTTTTCACTTTCCCTTTTGATGAAAGTATCTCTTATTGAATCCATGGTTCCATGGACATCCATTGGCCCTACAATCCCTGTCCACGAGGTATTCTTCAGAGGCAAGCCTTACTGGCAAATGTTATGTTCCCAAGGAGTCACTATATCTAAGCTTGATCACATTCTCAATATGTCCATTTAAGCATATTGTGATTAGTAATATGATTACCAACCATTGTAATCCATCAAAGTAGCCATATCTTAAGGAGATTTCTAAATTTATGTTACAGTTTATTTACTTTTAATTACATTCATTGCATTTTATTGCAATCCATTAGTTTACCCAACTGTGATCACCAACTGGGTAAGGCCTGATACCTTCATAATCTATAGGATTCAGTTGCTTCTGGCCTTTATCACTTGACCTGGGCTTTGTACAATATATAAAATAAGTGACAACAATCAACCAGCCAGTCTTACATCACTCCACACTGAATATTGGAAAGACTGCCATTGACTACCAGGGGCGCCAACAGTCTGTGTGTTTTTTCATCATTTTTTAATTTTTAGTGTGTGTTAAAAGTCTGTGCAAATGTTCTTTGGCTGGTTTTATGTGGGGGGAGGGGTTGGGGTCGGGGAAAACCTTTTTTTTCAGTTTCTTAATTTGCCGGAGATGTAATTAATTTTCGTATTGAAACTCCGGGCGCTCTGCAACCCACCATCGATAGAGTTAGAGGCCTCCTCGAACCTCACTGTGGGGCGTGGACTTACATCGGAGCCGGTCCCTTGCCTGGGATCACTCCAACCTGTGGGCTTTTCATCAAGAGCTCGCAGTCTCCGGAGAGGCTAGTCGGGAAGCTACAGCGACGCAGAGGCTCGACCAGCCCCGACGCGGAGTTCAATCATCCGGGGCGGGGGAGCTGACATCCTCCCGGTGCAGGAGTTGATAGCCTTGACGCAGAGGGACCAAATGCTGCTGGCTACCGGAGCCAAGATCGTTCCGTCAACAGAGGGCTCGAGACCCCTGACTGCAGGAGAGCTAGGCAAGCAAGAGAATTGAACTTTTTTGCGACTTTCATCACAATGAAGAATGTGGAGGAGTCAATGTGGTGGATGTTTATGGTAAACTGTGTTTTGTGTGTTCCGTCGCTTTTTATTTGTATGACTAACTTGGCAAGTTAAATTCCTTGTATGATTGTGACTTCATTGTTCTGCACCCAATAACAGATATGTCCTCTCTTCTTTCAACACATCCTATCAGATATCTACAACTTAAACCATGCTTGCATTTTTCAGATTTATAGCATCCACAGTTCTTTTGTACCAATGAAAATAGACAATAGGTGCAGGAGGAGGCCATTCGGCCCTTCAAGCCAGCAATTCAATGTGATCATGGCTGATCATCCGCAATCAGTACCCCGTTCCTGCCTTCTCTCCATATCCCCTGACTCTGCTATCTTCAAGAGCCCTATCTAGCTCTCCCTTGAAAGTATCTAGAGAACCGGCCTCCACTGCCCTCTGAGGCAGAGAATTCCACACTCACAATTCCCTGTGTGAAAAAGTGCTTCCTCATCTCCATTCTAAATGGCTTACCCCTTATTCTTAAACTGTGGCCCCTGGTTCTGGACTCCTCCAACATCGGGAACATGTTTCCTGCCTCTAGCGTGTCCATGCCCTTAACAATCTTTTATGTTTCAATAAGATACCCTCTCATCCTTCTAAATTTCAGTATACAAGCCCAGCCGCTCCATTCTCTCAGCATACGACAATCTCGCCATTCCGGGTATTAACCTTGTGAACCTACGCTGCACTCGCTCAATAGCAAGAATGTCCTTCCTTAAATTTGGAGACCAAAACTGCACACAATACTCCAGGTGCGGTCTCATGAGAGGCTTGTGCAACTGCCGAAGGACCTCTTTGCTCCTATACTCAACTCCTCTTGTTATGAAGGCCAACATGCCATTTGCTTTCCTCGCTGCCAGCTGTACCTGCATGCTTACTTTCATTGACTGATGAACAAGGACTCCCAGATCACGTTGTACTTTCCCATTTCCCAAATTAACACCATTTAGATAATAATCTTCCTTCCAGTTTTTGCCACCAAAGTGGATAACCTCACATTTATCCACATTAAACTGCATCTGCTATGCATCTGCAGTTTAATGTGGATAAATGTGAGGTTATCCACTTTAAACTGCATCTGCTATGCATCTGCCCACTCACCCAACCTGTCCAAGTCACCCTGCATCTTCATCGCATTCACCTCACAGTTCACACTGCCACCCAGCTTTGTGTCATCTGCAAATTTGCTAATGTTACTTGTAATCCCTTCATCTAAATCATTAATATATATTGTAAATAGCTGTGGTCCTAGCACCGAGCCTTGCAGTACCCCACTAGTCACTGCCTGCCATTCTGAAAGGGAGAATAAAGATGTGGAATTGTATTAATTGGTGTTTATATTGGGATTTGTTCTGTGTTTATGCATGGCAAGACAAAATGAACAGCACTTAATGAGAAATAGATGAAACCCGAGAATTAAACCTTGGAGATATCAGAATACAAGATAATTTGATATTGGCAGGCCTTGTATGCACTTTAATTTCAAGGCCCCTGTTGCTTTGGCAGGAGATACCAGTTAGACAGTTGGGTTGTAAAAATGTATTGGTTTTAATGAATCATTTACATCAGGATGAAAGGATACTAAAGTCATGTGAATAAAAGGCACAGGACCTTCCACACTACTTCATGATTACATTTAGTTCTATACTCAACCAAATTATTTTCATTGTGTTTCCTAGGCATCTAGTCAGCGCTGAATTTGGGATCTACCAGTTTGCAAGTTGACTATTTTTTCTGCACCAGCGTTCTTTGTGTTGGGCGATCGACCACTCCATAAATTCGAAAGCATTCAATCAGACCTGTATTTCAAATTTTTAGTTTAAGAGGCCATGCAAAACATAATGGAGTATGAATGAATGATTTCACATTAGGAACAGTGCTGAGGATTCCTCCCCCTCTGAATGTGCCAGCAATAAAACAAGATTGCAAGTTAGATCTTTACATGAAACTCAGGAAAGGTCAGACATAATGAAGCTGAACGGATTCCACCATTGCACAGATTCATCAAAACCTCAGTATTCATTGCAGGAGTGAGGGTATATATTTGTCTCTTGGACAACATATAACTTTAATTTCCATGGAATGATCAATTGCAAAGTGATTTTGATTAATTTTATTTTATTCAGTTATACAATGCTAACAGTGCACTCACCTAATTAGCTTGGATCAGCTTTATCAGGTTTACAAAGGATGCCATCTCTCTCTTGCAACACATTCAACTCTGGATCACTTTGACCAATAAAAACACCTCTGCCAGGATGCTATTCATTGACTAGGGCGGCATGATGGCGCAGCGGTAGAGTTACTGCCTTACAACCTGTGAAACGGGTTAGATCCCGACTACAGGTGTACGGAGCTTGTATGTTCTCCCCATGGCGGCGTGGGTTTTCTCTGAGATCTTTGGTTTCCTCCCACACGCCAAAGACGTACAGGTATATAGGTAAATTGGTTTGGTAAATGTAAAAAAAAAATTGTCCCTAGTGGGCGCAAATTCGGTGGGCCGAAGGGCCTGTTCCCGTGCTGTGTCTCTAAACTAAACTAAACTAAACTAGACCACAGCTCAGCGGCCGTCAACACCATAATACTGAATAAGCCAATCCCTAAACTTTTGGAAAGTTTTGGTTTTGGGGACATTGCCCCAATCTGACCCTCGCCACTGCTGCCCCTCAAGGCTGTGTGCTCTAATTCCTACATGACTATGTGGTTGAGAATCTTTTGTGTCATGGTGTCAGGACATCAACCTAGTCCTTAACATCAATAAGATGAAAGGGTTGGTTGTTAACCTAAGGAAGCGAGGGGAATGAAAGAGCAGCAATGGTAAAAAGTTACATCCCTGATTAATTCAATTCATGCGATGAAAGGGAATCTTTCTGTATCCATGAGTGCTACTGACAGCTATGTTTACTTTGCTCACAACAGTCTCATTATCTCCCAAAGATGAAGCCCACAGGACTATTTGATCCTGCAATGCGGCTTCTCATGTCAGTGCCAGCCAGTAGGTCTTGCACTCCTCTCCACCGCTCAGAATATCTTTAGATACAAACTATTCCAGATCTAGAGGTCAATAGTGAAGGGATTTGCCACTGACCTTGAGTTTAATGTGATCACTGACCTGCAATAACCATGGCATCATCAGAAAAAGACACAATAAAGTGGTGGGTCAGGCAGCATCCCTGGAGAACACGGATAGGTGATGTTTCAGGTGGGGACCTTTCTTCTGTTCCGACCCAAAACATCATCTATCCAGGAAGCTGCCTGATCTGCTGAGTTACACCTGCACTTTGTAAACCAGCAACCACAGTTCCTTGTTTCTACATGATTTCATCGTTGGTCAGGTGGCCAATCATAGTAAATAATAAACTAAATAGAAGGAAACATAGTAAGAAAATAAGAAAGGTTGTTTGTTCCTTGATGCCTGCTCTGTCGTTCTTTAAGATCATGGCTTTAAGATCATGACTAAGATCATGGCTTTAAGATCATGGCTTTAAGTTCTTGATCTTCTACTGTCACCCTACTTCTATTCCGTCTTTTGTTCCATTGCTCTTGACCTCATTCCCTTGATTCAGTTTAGATTTAGTTTACTTTAGAGATACAGTGCAGAAACAGACCCTTCGGCCCACCGAGTCCACGCCGAGCAGTGATCTCCACATGCTAAACGCCACCCTACTCACACTTTACCAAGTCAACTAGCCAACAAACCTATACATCTTTGGAGTGTGGCAGGAAACCGGAGCACCCGGGGAAAACCATGCGGTCACAGGGAGAAACTTACAAACTCCATACAGACAGCACCCGTCGTCAGGATTGAATCCGGGTCTCTGGCGCTGTAAAGCAGCAACTCTACCGCTACGCCACCGTACCACCCCCTCAATATCCAGAGATATATTGATCTCCAGTTTGAATTAATGTCCTTTGGCCAGAGGAAATGTTTTCTAATCTGAATCCTGAAAGATTTATCCATTATTATGAGACTACATTTCCTGCTTTTACTGTAAATTTACTGTAAAGTTTCATCAGAGGAGAATCGTGCTGCCTGCATTCAACCTACCTAAAATTTGTATCAATGAGGTATTCCCTCAGTCTTTTAAGCTCTAGAGGATAGAGGCTCATCAACTCATTTTCTTTAAAGTTTATTATTGGAATCAGCTTCATGAATTTTGGCTGCGCTCCCTTTACGGGAAGTATATCCTTATTAGGTAAAGAGACTAAAACTGTACACTATCTTGCAAGTGTGATCTCACTAAAGCCATGTGCAATTGCAATAATATTTCTTTACTCAAATTCTCTCATAATAAAAGTCAACATATCTTTTGCTTTCGAATTGCTGACAGAGCCTGCACGTTGTCTTTGAGTGACGTACTGTAGGTGCCTGGAACGTAAACATTACCCAATGTCCCATTTATAAAGAAATAGTTAACTTTTTTGTATCATGGAGCAAAAATGAAACTCAATATATTTTCACATTATGTGCCAGTTTCCACTTCTTTCCCACTCACTCAGTTTGGCTGTATCCCTGGGAAACCTTATTATCCGCCACTCCCTACTCACTATCCCATCTCATTTTGTATCGCTATTGCAGAATAAAGATCGGAACGTCCAAGTAAAGTTTTGGTATTTAATGGAATGACTGAAATATTCAAAAATATCTGTTGAAATATTTATGAAAGAATTATAATTTAATTTTTAGAAAAAAGGGATGGAACATTTGCTGTTATCTCACTGTGTCTCAGTAACCTATTAAAAACTCATTTAGGCTTCATGCAACAAGGCAGAACATTTTCAGATACGCAGTGAACACTCAAAGTTCTCATCAACTCATTTGATTTCCCTGGCTGCTGCTGCTGGAAAAAGGAACAATGCAATCCATGAAGGATGGATGAACCACTGACAGAACTTGAGCATTTCCAAACTAAGCCGTGTGTTGATGGATTCCCTGAATTTATCGTCAGTCACAAAGTGCAATGGCGGTGAATGCAGATAGTTTGCTTATTTTTGCAATGACAAAATCCGGCACAAATATGCAGGCAGCTAGTTTTAAAATTTATTTTACAACAGTTTGGGAATTCTTATGCATTGATTGCCTGTAAACATGCTCGAAGTGAGTTAAAACCAGTCAGAGTATACATTCACGAGGAAGGCCTCACTTCGCCTGATGTCTATTCCAACATAGCACTATTGTTGATGTTAATGCTATTGCCAAGGGGTTGACTCCACCTCACAGTGTACATAACAGGGCTTCAGTAATGGAAGGAATGATAATGTATTTCTAGCTGTTCGAGCTCCCCATTTTACGTCAATCATCTACCAACGAGATGTGGTTAGCGTCAACGTACTGTGCGCCATAACAGCGCTGCTGTCACAACAGCCTTTTTAAACAGTAGATCGAATAGTTTCTGTATATTTTTATGCAGTCCATCGGGAACAAAGATGATTTGTTTCCACTCTTTTATGGTCTGAGGTCGACGTGGGAACTACAGATGGGGAGGGGGCAGAAGGAGAGAGTGCGGTAGTTTGTCAGGTGAAATGTGTCGGAAGGAACTGCAGATGCTGGTTTAAACCGAAGATAGACACAAAAAGCTGGAGTCATTCAGCGGGACAGGTAGCATCTCTGAAGAAGGGTCTCTACCCGAAACGTCACCCATTTCTTCTCTCCAGAAATGCTCGAGTTTTTGTGTCTATTTTTGGTTTGTCAGGTGATCCACTCCTATGCAGATCTTCAGCATGTTCTCGATGCATGACCTTGTGGATCTTAATATCGTCCTGAATGGTGTTGCTTCACTTTGAACAGTTGTGGGACACGGATGCCCGGAAATCTTTGGGGATGCTGCATTTCGCCAAGACACTTGAGATTAACCTTGAATCTTTTCCGCCATTTGTCTGGTAATTTCTTTCCCCTGACAGAGCTGCAAATAAAGAATCTATGGTCCAAACATGAAAGCTCCACACTGTTGATGGCAGAGTATGGATGTGGATTTATCAGTGACAGAGAGCAAGTCAATAGTTGCTGGAAGGAATGCATTCAAGACTCCTCAAATATGACTTGAATTGAGCACCCTTGATTCTGACAGTCAACAACCTGGCCCAGTTTTTTCGCCACTTCTAATCAGCAGGATGCAGTTATATACAGGCACATCACAGGACATCACTTAACATGCTGAATCCCCAATATTTAGTGACCAGACCAATATCAATTGCAGAATATTGCAGCTGGATTGAACATTGGGGTTAGATCACACTGGGAATATTTTGGCACAATTCTGCTTATCTCACTATAGGAAAGATCTGATCAGAATAGAGAACATGCAGAAGAGATTCACCAGGATGTTGCTTGGAATGGAAGGAGAAATTTGGCAGGCTGGCTTTATTCTCACTGGGTTGGAGGGGACTGAGGGGTAACTTTATAAAAGTTAATTATGAAGAACGTAGATAGGATAGATGGTCACAATCTTTATACCAGAGAGGGCTAGTCTAAAGCTCGAAGGGTGCAGCAGCATCTATGGAGCGAAGGAAATAGGCAACGTTTCGGGCCAAAATGTTGCCTATTTCCTTCGCTCCATAGATGCTGCTGCACCCGCTGAGTTTCTCCAGCATTTTTGTGTACCTTCGATTTTCCAGCATCTGCAGTTCCTTCTTAAACACTAAAGCTAGAAGGCACAGGATTAAGGCAAGAGACAATTAAAGCAGATCTCGGCAACAAGTTTTTCAAGACAGACGGAAGATGGTTATCCGGATCAAGCCGCCGGAGGAGATGGCAGAAGCAGATACAATTACAATGTTGAGAAGGCACTTGGACAGGTACTTAGATAATAAAGGACTGCGTAGATGTGGGCCTGATGTGGGCAAATGGGATTGGCCTAGATAGGCATCATGGTCGGGATGGTTGTGATAGACTGAAGAGCCATTTCTGTGCTGTACGTTTCCCTGATGCTATGATTTGCTTCCCTTACTGGCAATATACATATTCCTGATGTTTTCACTGCAATATCTTGCTTGCTATATCTATGCTATTAATTCTCTGTGTTAGTATAACATTTTTTGTATTCCAGTCAACCACCCGTGACGTTATGAGCTAGTGGTATAGCCAATTTATTTTCTTTTTATCTGTGGGCTCTTTTTGTGTTGCTGCTTGCATCAGGAAATAAAGAGAACAATCACCAAAACCTCCTTCATTGAAGGCAGTAACCTTTCCTTTTTCCCTGCTGAAACGTTTGAAGTCAAGAAGTCATCCCCTCTGGCCTTCCTATTCTGGACTATCTCCAAGTCTTTTTGACTGTGCCATGTCATTTTTCAGTGTGTCTTTTGGCTGCAACATAATGCACTGACATTAGGCGTCCATGTCTACTGGGGCACTCTTTAGAGGATCTTCAGAACTGGCTCTACATTGCAATGCAGTCCTCTCTGAAAGCATCCAAGCCAATCAGTGTTTCATTCAGTCTATTCAGCAATTAGTAACCAAGCTTGAGCAGACACCAAGCCTGTCCCCAGAGCTCGCACACTCATCTTTTTCATTCGGATTGTCTGTGCCAAGCTCAATCAATATCCCATGGCAGCATCTCGCATTGTCCTCGGTTTCCCGAATAAAAGCAGAAAATGCTGGGAACATTCAGCCGGCCATAAGTTCATAAGTGACAGGAACGGAATTAGGCCGTTCGGCCAAACAAATCTACTCCGCCAATCAATCATGGCTGATTTATCTTTCCCTCCTAACTGCATTTTCCTGCCTTCTCCCCGTAAACCCTGCACCTGTACTAATCAAGAAGGGTTTCGGCCCGAAACGTCGCCTATTTCCTTCGCTCCATAGATGCTGCTGCACCCGCTGAGTTTCTCCAGCATTTCTGTGTACCTAAGAATCTATCTATCACTGTTTTAAAAATAGCCATTGACTTGACCTCCGCAGCCTTCTGTGGCAATGAATTCCACTGATTCACCACCCGGTCGGGAAGCATCTGCAAGAGGAAAGAGTAATAGAGTCAATGTTTTTCAGGTCAGAGCCCTTCATCAGAATGTTTCTCACCTTATGTGTGTACTCCTGTGGTAACACAGCTGTTGTCACCAAGCTGCCATGTATTGGTTCTCACATACTATTCAAATAATAACATGTCCTTCCCTTGAGCTGCTTGCCATCAATGCCTGTGATAAATCCCATTGTTCAAGATGGCCAAGTCACAATTCAAGTGACACCCAGCCTCTGAAGAAGGGTCTGGACCGAGAGTCTGAAGAAGGGTTTCAACCTGAAAAGTATACTATCCAAGTTCTCCAGAGATAATGCCTGACCCGCTGAGTTACTCTGGCACTTTGTGTCCTTTTGTGTAAACCAGCATCTGCAGCTCATTGATTGTACTATTCAAGTGATGCATTTTACCCAGCTATTATTAGTGAACCATCTTTCACTGACTCCAGACCCATAACACATGTTCCCTGAGACTTCACATCTCAATCTAACTCTGAAATTGTCCTATCATTATTTTGCATCTAACTCTTTGAAGACGTGGTCTGTAATCCCGTCTCTGCTCATTGAAGACTTTTCGCATCTTCAAGCCCACTTGACTAGTGATCTGCTTGGGGGTGGGGGGCATGAACCAAAGTAAGCAATGATCTTGTCACTGTCCATTGGAATTATCCTTTCCAATACATATTCTTCAATCCACCTCTCACAGTCCAGTCTGTCCCGAAACGTTGCCTATTTCCTTCGCTCCATAGATGCTGCTGCACCCGCTGAGTTTCTCCAGCTTTTTTGTGTAACCTATGACCACATGCTGGTGCCTGCTCAGAATCCATAATGGCTCATCCACCTCATTCTAGCAACCACAAAAATGTTTATCACTATATCTCAGTCCACAATATCAATACCAATACCCAATAAGTTGGAGGGCTTTTTCTACACGTATGCCCACAACCATTTAAAATGGATTTATCATAATGGAAAACGATGGATCTATTTAAGACAGACATAGTGATGTGCATTTTGATTTTATTTGCACCATCAACAAGGTGGTCTTAAATATGCAGTTCTAATGCTTTCTTCAGGTGTGCTAAACATACCATCCCTGTCTTCACCTCCTTATATGACTGTACTGACTGTATTGCACTCCAGCAGAACATTTTCATTACATTGAGCAAGTTGTGTCTGAACCACAAGAGTCAGAACTGGCAATCATCGTTACTAGTAATTGGCTTTGCAACATACCTATATCAAAACAATTACAGACCAGGCTGTGTCTCTAATTGCATGCTTTGCAAGGTTTCCTGTCTTTGACATCTACAGAGCTTATAGGCTTCCTGCTTTTCCCACTGGCTTAAACAAATGTTGGAAAAATTAACCAGTCGAGCAATATCTGTGGAGAGAGAAATTAGTTCATGTTTTGGGTCGTGAACCTTTACTCATAATGCTTTTCCAGCATCTGTGGTTTTATATGGTTTCCATTATTGTTGGCCAACTAGCATCTCACTGATCCCACATAGTATCTTTGTGACTTAGTCATGAAGAGAGTGCATATTTTGCCATTACCATATCTACAGGCTAGTTCCCTGCTTACAATTGGAAGTGTGTCCTGTGCAAAATTGAATCCTCAACAATTTTGCTCAGGATTTGAACAGATAGATAGATAGATAGATCCTTTATTGTCATTCATCCCTTACAGTCTGAACGAAACTATGTTGCCTGCAGTCATACACAGAATCAATAATAACAAAACATACAATAAACACCAATTAAACATCCACCACAGTGAGTTCACCAAGCACATCCTCACTGTGATGGAGGCAAAGTCTTAGTCTCCGTCTCTTCCCTCCTTGTTCTCCCTCTGCGCTGAGGCGGTCGATCCAGGCCGGAGATGCCGCTCTCCAGTCCAGCGGACCTCCGTGGTGATGTCGCCGCTGCCGATAGCCGGAACGCCATCCCCGCTCCGAGACGGCCCGCCACAGCATCAGCTCCGGGCCGCCGCCCCAGCTCCAGGTCGATGCCCCAGCTCCAGGTCGCCGCCCCAGCTCCAGATCCTGCAGTCTCCGCACCGGGCCGCTGCCCCAGCTCCAGGCCGATGCCCCAGCTCCAGGTCGCTGCCCCAGCTCCGGGTCCTGCAGTCTCCGCTCTGGGCCGCTGCCCCAGCTCCAGGCCGCCGCGCCAGCTTCTGGTCCCACAGTCGCTGCTCCAGGTCCCGCCGTCTCCGCTCCGGGCCGCTGCCCCAGCTCCAGGCCGCTGCCCCAGCTCCGGGCCCCGCTGCATCAGCCCCAGGCCGCCGCCGAAAGCCAGAACGCCGCACCAGCAAGTCGGGCCACCGCTGCTCAGCCCCGAAGACGGCCAGCCTCTCGTTGGTAAGTCCTGTCTGGCTCTGCCTCCGGAGCCTCGGGGTCGGTCGCAGGCTGGAGGCCGCCAGCTCCGCCATTAGGCCTCAGCGCAGACGGAGGCAGAGAAGGGGGGATACGACATGAAAAAGTCGCATTCCCCCGAAGGAAGAGACAGAGAACATGTTCCACCCCCTCTAACACAACCCAACAAACTAAAACTTAACCAAAACAAGACAAAAAAAACAACAGAAAAAAGTAAAGACAGACGGACAGAAAAGTTTGGAGATGTTCTGTTCACATGCCAAATGTCCATTCATATCTCTCAAGGTCCCATTCTTTATTTTCTTGAGTTTGTGTTCAATGGTTCAATGGTTCTTTATTGGAACATATGCATTGCACAGTGAATTTATTTTTGCATAGCTCACACATACACAGGTTGCCATATTTTGGCACCATATACAAAATAAAATGTCCAAAGTCAGGTCCATATCCTGGATGGACTGGAGCACCCCCTATCCAAGTAAGCTCAGGGAAGCCCCAGGCCAATGCAGGACCTCCTCCACCACTGTACTATTCTTCTCCAAGCTGCAACTAGCCATCCTCAATGCCTCTAAAGTGTCATTAGAATATTTTATGAAGCTACTTGCAAAAGGAAATAAATTATGATGAAGTTGGCAGAACAAGCCTCATTGAATTTCTCAACTAAATAGATTGCAGGAGGCAAAGCATGTTGGTTGCAACCTATATGGTACATCATCCATGAGATTTATTCACTATTAATCTTTGTTCTCCTCAGTCTGTTGACATTCAGGATCTCCATGTGAAGGGCAATAGTAACCAGCGTAAGTTGACAGTACCAACCTACCTCCATCGTTTTGGTCCTTTGCTAATTTCCAGCATTGTTGTTTTATGTCCTAGTCAACAAGAGATGATAGCAATGAATTACCAGTGTCAGTGAAAATCTATACAGCTCCTTCTACTCCCTTTTGTTCTGTACACAATGGGATGAATGGCCATGATGTACTTTTATCTCTCATTCCTATAGGGTAAGTATAGAGCCCTGTTTAACAGTGTAATGAATGACCATGGCAGTTGATTTTGATGGCTAGGCTTTCCTAATTTGAGGGGACATGCAGCTTGTAAAAATCATGGTGCAGAACTAAAATGGGTCCAGCAAATATCAGTGGCACAGAATTACCCAAAATTGAGGTTAGTGAAATTACTCAAAATACTCAAGGATAAATGAACTAAATGGGTGACAGAACTGCTTCCTGCATTCTCTGATGGCTGTTTAATAGTCCCATTAGATACGGAGGGGCAATATGCTCTTGACACATTTCCTACCCACAGTTTGTGACTGCGAAATAAGTAGTGATAACAACACCAAATGCGGCAAAAGCAGCACTTGGGGAATCTGTTGTAAATATGTTTGAGGGCCTTGTCTGTTTCTGGTGAAGACTTTGTTCAATATCCAGCTATCTAAATTGGGCCTGCCTGCAAATCAGAACGGGGATAGGCACAAAATGTTGGAGTAACTCAGCAGGACAGGCAACATCTCTGGAGAGAAGGAATGGGTGACGTTTCGGGTCGAGATCCTTCTTCAGACTGGTTAGGGATAAGGGAAACAAGAGATATAGACGATGATGTAGAGAGATAAAGAACAATGCATGAAAGATATGCAAAAAGGTAACGATGATAAAGGAAACAGGCCATTGTTAGCTGTTTGTTGGGTGAAAACAAGAAGCTAGTGCAACTTGGGTGGGGGAGGAATACAGAGAGAGGGAATGCCGAGGTTACCTGAAGTTAGAGAAATCAATATTCATACCAGTCATATCAGAAAGAAGATGTTTCCTGAGAGAAATGGGCATTCTCTTTTATAAGAACTAGGAGGCATAATCTTGGGATGAATGGTTCGTCATTTAGGACTGAGATGAAAAGAAAATTCTTAGACGGTTGTGAATCTTTGTAATTCACAGCTACAGTGAGCTGTGAAAGCACAGTCATTGAGTATATTCAAGGCCAAGAAAGATAACTTTTCGGATACCAAGAGAATCAAGGAATGTAGAGATCAGATAAGAACATTGGCTAAGGTCGAAAATTGGTCATGATCTTATTTAATGACAGCACAAACCACAAAAAGGGCCAGACATCCTATTTCTGTTCCCCCATGGATGTTGGCTTGCTCTGCTTATAGATGTACACAGAGTGGTAGTCAGACTTGACTTCAGAGAATATCTGATCCTGTACTAACACATCTCTGACAGTGCTTATGCCTGAAGGCCTGTTTGGGTGGGTGGGAAAACACTATGTTAAAATATGGAGGAGCCACATGCGCTTAAAACAAAATCTAGGCAGCAGGAAACGCTGGTACCATTGAATTACCAGCTGAAAGATCACAGGGTGTTATAAAACGCTTCAGTTCCTTATGAAAGGGGAGCAGAAATAGGGTTGTGGTTTGTGCAGCACCATGTAAATTATAAATCAATAAAAACATTGTTAAAAGCCAGTGTCTCTTTACTGAAGTGTATAGAAAGGAAAGGATGCTGGTTAATACCGAAGATAGACGCAAAGTGCTCAGCGAATCTGGCAGCATCTCTGGAGAAAAAGGATGGATGGCGTTTCGGGTCAGGGACACTTCTTCAGACCGAAAACCTTATTGAAACCAGAAATAGTGTTGGAAGTTGACTTCATTTAGTGCAGCTTCAATTCTGGGCAAGAGTGTTGTATTCTCCCTCCTGTATATTCCAACAACAGATTTCTCCAGACTGGATGGATCAGTGTCTGCTTTCTAATATGGTTGCAAGGATCACCCACAGGAAATGTAGGCTGCACCCCATTCCCCCTTTGACCAATGCATCATTTTGGATGCACTCTTCTGCACCGATAGCCTTGAAAGTAGTATAGGAAGGAACTGCAGGTGCTGGTTAACACTAAAGAAAGACACAAAATGCTGGAGTAACTTTCAGATCAGGCAGCATCTCTGGAGAGTAGGAATGGGTGAGGTTTTGGGTCGAGACCCATCTTCAGGAGAAGAAGGGTCTCGACCTGAAATGTCACTCATTCTTTCTCTCCAGAGATACTGCCTGTCCCGCTGAGTTACTCCCAGCATTTTTGTTTTTCTTTAGCAGATTTGTAACGAGCTTTCAGCTATTTCTAAGGGCTTAGGGTTATAATGTTCTGTTAGCTTCTTAGGAATATCCTTCAAGGGCATGTCCTTTGGTTTGGCTGGAGCTAACAAATTCTTCACTGTATCATAAACATCGGGACCCATTTCAGTGAGAAAAATTGCTCTTCTCTGTGCTTGAGTTGCTTCATTCAAACATCTTGATTCTGCATCAGAAGCTTCTACTTCAGTGATGTTATTTGCAGCAAAAAACATCCCTAATCGTTCGATGTACGCACTGAACGTTTCCCGGCCTTGCTGGAACTCACACAATTGTCCTATAAATCCACTGGGCTCTACCATTTTAAATTTTCTTTTTTAACACTCACAAGAATCAAACTTTGTGACCAGATTTTCAGCTTTCCCCGACACCAAATGTTATACAACCTTCTCCGTGCCTCTGTAGAATTCCTTATCTACATGACCAATTAAAGCTGGGGAATCCACGATCTCATCCTCATCACCAATATGTGATATCTTGAGCTCGGACACAGAATAACAAGATAACTTACTGCTGACCGGAACATGACTACACAGCTGCACTGTGGTTTATTCAATCATTTACAATCCTCCAACCAAAGGTGGCGCTGTTACAGAAAGCAAATGGCATGTCGGCCTTCATAACATGAGGAGTTGAATATAGGAGCAAAGTGGTCCTTCTGCAGTTGTACAGGGCCCTAATGAGACCACACCTGGAGTATTGTGTGCAGTTTTGGTTTCCTAATTTGAGGAAGGACATTCTAGTTATTGAGGGAGTGCAGCTCAGGTTCATGAGGTGAATTCCTAGGATGGCGGGACTGTCATATGTTGATAGAATGGAGCGACTGGGGTAGAAAACATGTTCCCGATGTTGGGGGAGTCCAAAACCGGGAGCCACAGTTTAAGAATAAGGGGTTTAGAACATTTAGAACAGAGATGAGAAAAACTTTTTCACACAGAGGGTTGTGAATCTGTGGAATTCTCTGCCTCAGAAGGCAGTGGAGGCCAATTCTCTGGATGCTTTCAAGAGAGAGTTAGATAGAGCTCTTAAAGATAGCAATGTCAGGGGATATGGGGAGAAGGCAGGCACTAATTGTGGAGGATCAGACATGATCACAGTGAATGGAAGTGCTAGCTCGTAAGGCCGAATGGCCTACTCCTGCACCTATTGTCTATTGTCTATTGTCTATTGTCTATTGTCTATTGAAACCCATGCGTTCACAGGAAGAACGTGCAAACTCCAAACAGACAGTACTCGAGGACAGCATCAAACACGGATCTCTGGCGCTGTGAGGCCACAGCTATACCAACTGTGCCGCTGGTCTGCCCACTTTGTTCCACTTTGCTCTAGAAAGCTCTGATGGAATCTGTTTGTACTTTGCTTTCAGCCAGCGCATTCCAAATCAAAACATAATAGTTTGCTATGTAAATATGAAACCTTCTGACAATTCATTTCAGCTGCTGTAAAAGTCATGTGTAGTGACTCCCGATTTTCAGAAACGAATTCCCAGTCGAAGAATTTCCCTGCTGTGAGAATCAAGTAAAATACATTGCCCTTGATATAAATCCATGTTGTTTATTTTCCAATAAAGGAAGCAAAGTGTTTCTAAAAATAATGTCTTCTGAAAGATTGACTGAGTTCTGCTTTATGGAACACTGCAGCCTTTATACGAGAGAAGAATATCATCACCATAGATACCACATAAACATCTTTTCTTCTTTGTTATATAACGTACATTTGTTATTTAACAACATTTAGAATATTGTGTTCAGTTCTGGGCACCATGTTATAGGAAAGATATTGCCAAGCTTGAAAGGGTTCAGAAACGATTTACGAGGATGTTGCCAAGACTAGAGGGTGAGCTGTAGGGAGAGGTTGAGTAGGCTGGGTCTCTATTCCATAGAGCACAGGAGGATGAGGGAGGATCTTATAGAGTTGCACAAAATTATGAGAGGAATAGATCGGGTAGATGCACAGAGTCTCTTGCCCAGATTAGGAGAATTGAGGACCAGAGGACATAGTTTCAAGGTAAAGGGGAAAATATTTAGATACAAGATACATTTATTTGTCACATGTGCCAGTTGGCACAGTGAAATGCAATCACCATACAGCTGTACAACAAAAATAAAGAACACAACACACGATAGAGTTCAACATAAAACATCCCCTCACAGCAGAATCAATGTTTCCCACTGTGAGGGAAGGCACCAAAGTCAGCCCTCTTCCTTCAATGTTCCCCAATGTTCACCCGTGGTCGGGACCTCCCCGAGCCCTCCCCAGTCACCACTCCGGGCGGCCCGATGTTCAGGCCCATTCGCCGGTGCGATGCAAGTCAGACATTGGGGCTGGGGTACCTCCCCAGCGGCTTGGACATCTGAGTCGGCCACCTCCTACCAGAGTCCGCAGATCCCAAAGTCCACTGGCCATGCTGGGCGGAGATGCAACACTGGCAGCCCTCGGCAAAGGGCCCCAGGATTTGCGATGTCAGTCAGTGCCGCCCGCGTTGGAAGCTCTCCCAAACCGTAGCTCCACGATGTTGGAGCAGTGGCCCAATGCTCCGGAGCTCCAAACGGCGATCCAGGAAGGCATCGCCCGCTCCGCGTTGAATCCAGCGCCGCGCCGCCGCTGCTGCATCTCCGGTCCATGTCCTCGGCAGGAAAGGCCGCTCCGATCCAGGTGGTAGGCCGCGAGGAGGGGGGCGACGACGCGACATGGAGAAAGAGTCGCGCCCCCGCCAGGAAGCGACTGGGAAACAGTTTCCTCCTTACCCTGCCCCCCGCCCCCACATAGAAAAGCAAAAGATTCCCCCAAAAACAGACCCTAAACTGACCAAAAATTTAAAAAAGATTGAAAAACAAACGGGCTGTAGGCAGAGGCTGCCGTCAATGCAGCACCCCTAGTGACCTAGGGGTCATTATATAATAGGAATAGTGAATAGGAATCCGAGGGGTAACTTTTTTACACAAGGGGTGGTGGGTGTATGGAACAAGCTGCCAAAGAAGGTAGTTGAGGTTGGGACTATCCCATCATTTAAGAAACAGTTAGGCAGGTAAATGGATAGGACAGGTTTGGAGGGATATTGACTAAGCGCAGGCAAGTGGGACTAGTGTAGCTGGGACATTGTTGGCCGGTGTGGGCAAATTGGGCCAAAGGGCCTGTTTCTACACTGTGTCACTCTGTGACTATGACTCTATACTGTACTAGACCAAGTGCAGACCCGTTGGGTCTGTTCCTGCAACGCACGGTTGCGAGGGGAGTGAGCAGCCTGACGTCATCGCACAACGCCACGTGCTAGGCGTACGCTGTCAAGGCGCTGCGCAATGCCACGCGCTTGGCATATGCCGTCAAGACGCTGCGTACTATGTCAAGACGCTGCGTACGACATTGAGACGCTGCGTACGCCCGTCGAGACGCTGCGTACACGCTCAATGCGCCTGCGGGCTGACTGGCCATTGACGCGCGTGATTTTCGGGCAGAGCATGCCTGCGGGGGACGGCGAAGAGCAGCGGGGGGCCAGGCGATCTTTGGCTTTGTCAGCGTGACAGAGCCGGGCTGGGGGGGGGGGGGGGGGGGGGGGGGAGGGGGGTGTAAGAGGAAGTTTAAAGATCGCCCCCAAAATGGTCGTTTTTCTAGAGCCAGGCGGCGGCAGCCGTTATGGCCGCGCGGGGCACGCATAAGAAGGTGCCCAGTGTGAGGCGAAAAAGATTAGTGAGTGGGAGGGTACTCCCTTTATTGCATAGGAAAAATGACAAAATTTCCTCAGGATGGATATGCGAATGTATAAGTAAAATCTGTACGCGAAATAAAAATCTCCATTTTTGTGGTTTTCGGACCAACGAATCAAAGGCACCATGTACAACTGCACACAGACACTCACTGCTCCTATACTCACACACACCACACACACACACACACCCACACAATCACACGTTTAAAAGTATATAGACTATGGGGACCCGTGGGTCCCAGAATCACATGGGAGGGCTGGTCACCAACGCAATATTCCACCCTCCACCAGATCAAATATTGCTTGCCAGTGGGGGGGGGGGGGGGGGGCTGTCTGTTGCGCTAGTAAGGGTGTTGCGGGCCGAAGGTACTATAGACATTGTGGGCCGAATGGATTCTTGGGCTGGCATCCAACTGTTGCAATGATTTCAAAAGCCAAGTCAAGGCAAACAATTGGGCTGCAGCCACCTGACAACCAAAATTCATTTTGTGAACACAAACTTGTTAAAAAGGCGAGGCAAACATTTGGGCTGCAGCCACCTGACAACCAAAATTCATTTTTTGAACAAAAACTTGTTAAAAAGGCGAAGCAAACAATTGGGCTGCAGACACCCGACAACCAAAATTCTTTTTGTGAACACAAACTTGTTAAAATGGTGATGCAAACAATTGGGCTGCAGCCACCTGACAGCTAAAATTCATTTTGTGAACACAAACTTGTTAAAAAGGCGAAGCAAACAATTGGGCAGCAGCCAATTTACAGCCGCATCGAGGGGACTCACCGTGGAGTAGACATGCGTTCAGTGTTATTTGCAGCTCAGAGAGCTGTGACCCTCTCGCTTCCTTGGTCTGGCAGAGACTGAGTGAGGGACTACACTTCCAGGTTTTATAGTCCCTCCCCCCTGCCGCCAGCAGTGGCAGCAGAGAGAATGACAATTTTTTAAAAAAACATTAATATCTCTCTGATTTTTCATAGATGGAAAAAATCCTCCGGTCCCGGAAGGCAGAGGGGGGCTCTCAGTGAGGCAGCCAAAAATGACGGCCGTAGGGGGCGACGTTCTCTCGGAAATCGCAGCACAGTGGGCCAAAAGCGGTCAAGATTAGACTTTTAGTAATATAGATAGGCTAGCTTCTTCAATTATGTGGATGAATTATTCCTTTTAGTTGCATATCCCTTCCTTCAATTATTTTAATTGTATAATCAAAGCTCTTTATATTATGTATTATACAATGCTCTCCTACAATGACAGAATTATGTCCTTTGGCCAACTGCATGACATTTGTCATTGGCCTCTGTGTAATCTATGTAAATCTATATTTACATCGATCGCAAGATGATTTATCAAATTCTCCCCGAAAATCCCTTTGTGCATCTGTTTTCACTTCTGCATCATTTGTTCATAAAGAATGTATGAAACAACACAAGAGGCTCCGAGACATTGGAACTGTTCAATTCTCAGCTGACTGGAATACAACAGATAGTGGATTTTATGTTGTTGTTCAGCAGCCACAAAGGTTTTGTTTGATACGAGTTAAATAAGGAGATGAAATATGTATGGCACAATTCAGTACCTTAGATACACCTTGAGACATGTGTTTGCAATATGCGCATCTCATGAAAGAATGACCTTTTGTCGGTCGACTAGTAGACACAATACCTACAGGTGCGACGTTTATAATGAAACACAGCAATGTTTCAGAAAAAATATAGACTACGTATTGGACTGAAACCTCAGATACCTGTAAACAAGCAGTTTTATAATATACAGACATTGAATAAATCAAAATCCATTTAACTAATTAAGTAAAAATGTTGGAGGTTACGTTGGGCCTAATAGGAGGTTTGGGTTTAGGTTTATTATTGTATGTGTACCGAGGTATAGTGAACAGATTTAACTCAAGTATACTAGGTACAGCAGTGAGGAATCTTGTTCTCTGTGACAGAGTGTGAATAAGGGTCTCGCCCTGAAATGTCACCCATTCCTTCTCTCCATAGGTGTTTTTTGTGTCTATGTCTGGCTTAAACCAGCATCTGCAGTTCCTTCCTACACATGAGGTCATTGGAGATTGGCTGTGACCATATTAAATGGTAGGATTGGCTTGTGGGCCAGATGACCTGCTCCTGCTCCTATTCTCTTGTCTTCCTGTGTGTGCACACTGAGAAGGGAAAAACTGCAGGACATCATCAGGAGGTCCAATCTGGCAAGGGCCTTCAGAGAGAAAATCCCTTACCTTGGCCCAAGCCATGAATAATTCATGAGAGGTACTTGTTCCTCTTTTTTAATATAATATTTTTATTAGAAGCAAACATATTATGGTAAAAACATTTCATGTATATCAGTCGTACATTATTAATATTATCAATTGTGGATTGATTCTGCTAGTGTTTTTTTTTATATATAGATAGGGAGTAAGAGAGAAAGAGAAAAAAAAACAAATGTCAAGATAAAAAATAATGGAATGATTAACTAATAATACATAATTGGATCATAAATTATAAAGTATAACTTTTCATCTAATCCTGAGCAAGCTTCAGTTAGGTTCCCATGCTGAACCAATCTACCCCTTCAAATAGTCAATGAATGGAGACCATATTCTGACAAAAAGTTCTTATTTGCCCATTAAGACAAGTCTGATTCTTTCCAAGTGTAGGGTCTCCGACATTTACATAATCCACATTTTAATTGTGGGGGTTATAGGGACTTTAAAAATGTTTTATATTATTTTTTTCTCAGTTATTATACTATAGGTACTTGCTCCTTGAACATGGTTGCTACTGAAACCTGTTAATTGATGCAGCTACCACCGTAGCCTTAAAGCCAGGCAAAAACAGCATTGACTATGTCAGGGTTCACATTTTAGCTTAGTTTAGTTTAATTTAGTTTAGTTTGGTTTAGTTTTGTTTCATTTAGTTTAGTTTAGTTTAATTTAGTTTAGAGATACAGCGTGAAAACAGGCCCTTCGGACAAACCGAGTTTGCACAGACCAGCGATCCTCGCACACTAACACTATCCTACACTAGGGACAATTTTTACATTTATAACAAGCCAATTAACCTACAAACCTGCACATCTTTGGAGTATTGGAGTCAACTGAAGTTCTCGAGAAAACCCATGCAGGTCACAGGGAGAATGTACAAACTCCATTCAGACAAGCACCCATAGCAAGGATCGAACCCGAGTCTCTGGAGCTGTAAGCGCTGTAAGGTAGCAACTATCCTGCTGCGCCATTGTGCCGCCCTGCATAAAATAGATGCTGACATCTCTTATATTTGATGCATCTGGCTCCACATGTTTTTCTTCTGAAGGTATAAGCTACATCTTACAGTTTGCAGAAAATAATTATTTCAGAGATGAACCGTAGGTTTTCAGTGCAATGGCAGCATGAAATCCTATTCCTACAAGCAAGTGAGATGAACTTACTGCAGGATGGCACGGACAACACACACAATGTCTTGGATGCACCTCATGTGAACTCTGCTTCTGCCCACTCTAATTGCAGCTGGTGTGCAGCCAAGGTCAATGAATCATGCAAGTCAATGTCTGATACTTTGAATGCAGTCGTGATTCCTTCATTCTGTGGTAGTCTTTTATGTTTCCTGCTGAATGCTGAACATTAAATGCTTTCACATCATGTCCACTTGCTCCAGTCACAAATCCCCGCATGACCATGGAACACAAAGAGCATTGACACAGAGAACAGGGTAGAGCTCAAAGTTAGCAATGATACAAAGCTGTCTGGCAGAGCTCGTAGTTCTTAGCTGAAAGAATGTTGAGGATTGTGGTGGGAGGTTCTATGCTGCAAAAACTGTGAGGAAATAGCCCTTGCTGTCAACTGAGGCCAAAATGCTGCTCTTCTGATAGTCGGTGACCCAACAATGCAGTGACTGGCCCACAGCAGACCCAGTGAACTATTGATGAATCGATTGTTGTGCTGCCCTCTGAACAATGGTATCCTGAGTCAGATGGACACGTGGGGCACCCGACACCTGACATCTCACACTTGTGCTACTGCAGCAGTACCTCGACCCTTGGCGGCAATGGATGCCATGCCATCTGGCATCAGGGGTGGTCTTGATGGGTTTTATAGGTGAAAGAGGCTAGGCGTTCAATGTTGGAAAGAATTGGCTCTGAACTTGGTGCAACACCTTACAATAAGTTGGACCCTTCCATTCTCCTTGGCATTGTTCAGGATGCTGTCCTGTGTGCTATGTGTTTGGCTATTGCTTGAATAGCTACCACATTGTATGTGCTGTGAATCTTCTTGTGTATGGCGTGCACAGCCTAGAGTTGCACGACAACTTGTTCTATGTGATCTTATTTGATTGTGCATGCCAAGTTGATTGCATTCGTTGAAACAGGGGGGACCACGTGAAGGTTGCAATCTCCCATCCCAGCTGTGAATGAAATGCATCGGTGCCGAGAGGTTTAGGTTGTGCTTAACTATGCAAACTGATGTAGCGGGTACCAACTGTATGACTTCATTTTGGTGGGGATGGGTTTGTTTTGAACTGTACTGTGGAAGAGGTTGACTACACAATGGTGGGGCATGTCATCTGAAGATTTAACTCATTTTGATAACCCATGCCAGATTATTAAATTTATCACAATGCATTCGTATTGTCGTATCAGTTCTCCTGGCATTATCTCCTGCCACTTTTCATCCCACGGTTCCTATATATTTACCACAACTGTGTCCTGCCTCCACGTGTACGCCCTCTCTTCTCTGTACATCTTGTACCAATGCGTTTGATATTTCATCCAATGTCCCTTTCTGCATGATTTCTCATGTCTCTCAAAGTATTTAAGCACAGTTGCAACTCATAGTCTACCTTCCCTCTTGAGCCAACTTGTCTGCTTTTCTCGGCTGCATCCTCCTGCAATGTTGCCCCTCCACCCATCAGATTTTTACATACATCCAGCCTAGCAACAGTGGGGGGGGGGGGGGGGGGGGGGGGTTAGCAGTTTGCTGCACACAGTGATGAGTCATGTTGAGTACATGCTGCTCACTTGCAATGAATAATTGTGGATTAATCACATAGCTTGAACCACTAACCAATGTTCAAGGGTTACACAATTTACCTCCCCATGTCTTTAAACAATTGGAAATATCTAATTGCCATAACTAAATAGACTTATTGTGTGATTGAATGAGTAATGTATTTAAGTGATATGTTAGCCTATCGATTTTTGTGTAATGTACGTATTTCTTTTAATGCTCTGGTTTGTTAGACTGTGCAAGGTAATCTAAGGTAGAATATGTATTTCTGAGCTTAAGGAGACTGTCAATTTTGTTTATTTTGTGGCTACACGGGACTGTGCATTTGTATGTGTTGCCACTAAATAAGATATATGTTTCACATTATATTGCTGAAAGTTATGCATTTGAATATCAGTTGTGCTGCGTGGTTGTGCATTTGTATCATCTGGAAAATTTGCAGTATTTTTTGTGCTTTTATTTTAGTGGCACATGGATATTTTTTGTGCTTTTATTATGATGAAATGCATCTTTCTGATTATTCATTCATGTATTTCTTTCCATTAATGTGTTGTGAGGAGACCAGAATGTATGCTACATCTCTAATAGCCATTGAGAAGCTGCTGGTCAATTGCCTTCTTGAAATGCTCTCGTCCATCTGGTGAAGATTTTGTTAGGTGGGGAATTAAAAAATAGCCAAATAAAATCATACAGTATGGAATTAAAGTCATAGAATCGGACATTCGCTTTGGCCAAACTCATCTATGTGACCAAGATGCACATCTAAGATAATCCCATTTGCTTGCGTTTGGTTCATACTCCTCTAAACATTTCCTACCCATATACCTGCCCCAATGTATTTTAAATGTTGTTACTGTACCTGTCTCAACCACCGTGAGGAAGTTGCCCTTGGGTTCCTATTTAATCTTTCCTTTCTCACCTTAAAGCTGCGCCCTCTCGTTCTTGATTCCCCAACCTTGATACTGACCCTCATTGTCTATAAAATCATTTCTCAGTCTCCTATACTACAAGGAATAAAGCCCTAGGTTACTCAACTTCTTACTATAACTCAGTTCCTTAAGTCCTGGCAATATTTTCTTCACTCTTTTCAGCTTAATGGTGTGTTTCCTATAACGGGGTTTCCAAAACTGAACATGATACTTCAAATGTGGTCTTCCCAACCTCTAGTATAACTGCAACAATACATCTCAACTTCTATAACCAATCCCCTGACTGATGAAGGCCAGCATACCAAACTCTTTCTTCACCACACTGTCTATCTGTGACAGTATTTTTAAAGAACTATGTAATTGCACCTTAGTACCATTATTCTACAAGACTTCCCAGGATCTTAACCTACTCTTTGATCGTCCAACCCAGGATTAGCTTCCCAAAAGGCAATAACCGACCCGTGTCTCCATTTACCATTCCATGGGCCACTTACCCAGCCGATCAATGTCCTGGTATAATACTTGATAACCCTATTCACTGACTGTGATACCACGCATTTTAGTGATATCTGCAAAATTTACAAATTATGCCTTGTACATTTGGGTCCAAATGATGATATAGAGGATAAACAACAATGGGATCAGCAATGGGATCAGCACTAACCCCTGAGGCACACCACTAATCAAGGACCTTTACTTCCAATGTCAATCTTCCACCACCACCCTATGGTTCTTACCATGAGGCCAATTCTGTATCCAGTTAATAGTAAGCTATCTCTCCCTGGATCCTTCCAAAGAAGCAGATGTAACCTTGCAAAGCATCAGATATAACCATCCACGGCAGCAGATATAACCTTCCTAAGCAGTGGATATAACCATCCAAGGCAGCAGATATAACCATCCAAGGCTGAAGATATAACCATCCAAGGCTGCAGATATAACCATCCAAGGCAGCCCACAGTGGATGCATCCTATCAAAGGCATTGCTGAAGTCCATATCGATTATGCAAAACTTCAGAAACTCAATCAAACTTGTGATACATGATCACTCACGCTCATGCTGACTATCCCCAAACAACCCCCACCTGTCCAAATACATGTATCGCATATCCCTCAGATTTCCCTCCAGTAACTTACATACCACATACTGTATGTTAGGCTTACAGATGTATAGTTCCCATATTTTTCTCTGTAGCCCTTCATAAATAAAGGCACATCATTCACTCGCTACCCTTAAGCTTCCAGCACCTCACTTGTGGCTAACAATGATGCTGGGCCCTTGCAAATCATATAACCATATAACCATATAACAATTACAGCACGGAAACAGGCCATCTCGGCCCTACAAGTCCATGCCGAACAAATTTTTTTCCCCTTAGTCCCACCTGCCTGCACTCGTACCATAACCCTCCATTCCCTTCTCATCCATATGCCTATCCAATTTATTTTTAAATGATACCAATGAACCTGCCTCCACCACTTCCACTGGGAGCTCATTCCACACATACTGTACTCTCTGGCTTAAAGATGTTCCCCCTCATATTCCCCTAAACTTCTGTCCTCTGTTCTGAAGTCATGTCATGTTAAATCTTCCCTATTCTCAAAGGGAAAAGCTTGTCCTTCCACTCTCACTTATCCCTAACATCATTTTAAAGACCCCTATCAAATCCTTCTCTAGCTTACCGCCATGTTGTTGGATGTACCAGATCAAGCCCTGGAGTTTTACCTATTTTCACATATTTTTATTCACCTCCTCTACTCTAATGCAAACTATTCCCAAGATATCCCCATTAACATACCCAAGTTCCCTAGTGGGTGTCAGAGGTTATGTGGAGAAGGCAGGAGATTGGGATTGGGAGGGAGAGGTAGATCAGCCATGATTGAATGGCTGTGCTGACGATGGGCTGAATGGCCAATTTCTACTCCTATTCCTTGTGACCTTGTGACCTTATGACAAAAGGGTGAAGAAAGGTGGGGAGTGTAAAACTGAATCAGAAGGTGGGATGGTGGGTATAGGAGAATGAGGGCGGAAAGAATGATAGAGACTTGGAGTACGGCGGGGTAGGTAACCAGGGAATGGGGGAGGTGAAGGAGGGGAAAGGGATTGGGTAATGGATGTGGGGGGAGTAGAAAAAAAGGTGTGTGTGAGTGGGTGGGGGTTACCTGAAATTAGAGAATTCAGCATTCATGCCATTGTGTTTTCGGCTATCTATGCAGTAAAGAGGTGCAGTCCTAATTTGCGTGTGGCCTCACCCTCTGGCAGCTTATCTTGATGATTTCTTGTTACTATCTAGTTAAGCAAGTCTTGATTTATTATGGAACCTGACGCGTTGTTTTGGCACCAAATTCTTTGGCCAATCTTGCCATGTTGTTTGCTTTATTTTGCTGATACCCTTTATGAACATGTTGCCGATATTCTTCTGAAGAGTGTGGTCCATAAGGAATGCTTTGCATGGATCTGGAAGTAATTAACAGTGCTTTATAAATCTATTAGCCATCTGGCCTGATGGCTTGACTAGGAAGACAAACAGGTATTTGAAAAATTCATTCAGAAATAGCAGGAAATGGGGAAATGTAAGTTAATGGAACATGAAGCACAATGAATGGGTTGTGTTAGCTGCAGTAGAAAATGGATAACTCACTTTAATGTAATTTAATAGAGTATTGGAATCTTATTTGGTACTATTGGTACTATTTGATTATGCAGGTCATTTGTTATCTCTATATTACTCATTCCTGGAATCGTATTTAGAGTGAAGGTAGACACAAAAAGTTGGAGAAACTCAGTTGTTCAGACAGCAGCTCTGGAGAAAAGGAATAGGTTACGTTTCGGGTCGACAACCTTCTTCAGACTCAAGAAAGGTACCTGAAGAAGGTTACCCGAAACGTCACCTATTCCTTTTCTCCAGAGATGCTGTTTGACCCGCAGAGTTTCTCCAGTTTTTTGTGTCTATCTTCGGTTTAAACCAGCATCTGCAGTTCCTTCCTACATTTCATATTTAGGGTATTGTGTACAATTTTGTTATCTTTGGTATGAAAGAGCACTATCCAATTAGAATTGATTCTCAGCGAAATGAGAAGGATAATTGTTCAATAGGAAGGTCTCAGGAATAAAAAACAACTTTATGAGCAGAGCTTGCTTGAAGTGGGGATCCCACATTCCAAAGACGTGCGAGTTGCAACTTAATTGGTCTCTGTAAATTGTTACTTGTGTGGGGAGTGGATGAGAAAGCGGGATGGCACAGAACTAGTGTAAACAGGTGATCAATGTTCGGTGTGAACTTGATGGGCTGAAGGGCCTGCTTCTAAGTTGTGTTTCTAAAACTGAAAACACCCCTAAAAAACTAAGATGCATTCAAAGCAGTCAGTTTAATGCCCTGTGAAGGAGCTGGCTTAATACTGGTTATGGGCAGGTCATAAATGTTACTTGGATATGTCCAGATGCATAGTGGTTGCCATTCTTCCCTTGAAATGGAAATAAAAAAGAACTGTGATGAGAATATCAGAGCTAGCCTTTCATCTTGATGGGTTGTTTTTATCAGAGTGTGGAAAAGTTAGAAATGCAACAGGCTTTGAGTTGCACAAAAGGGGAAAGGAGCAGAGAGAGGAAAAGGGATTATCTGTGCCAGGTTCAGGTGAGGTGAAGCTGAGCAACACAAGTGTTGGATGCAACGAAGCCTTGTGGACAACAATGGGCAGAAGGATCAGACATTCCTGGTGAAATTGCATTTGTTTGGTTCAGGACAGGGCAGTTATTAAAACAATTGATGTGCTGTGGATGCAAGTGAAGTGATGGATCTACAGAAGATCAGCTGGAGCAACTCAACGGGCCAGACAGTATCTTCGGAGAAAAGGAATAGGTGACGTTTTGGGTCGAGACCCTTCTTCAGGATCCACAGGGTCCATTCTGCTTGTGGATATTAAGAATGATGAAGAAGTTGTTTTTGGGGGGGTGGGGGACAATGAGATTGAAGATATTGGACCAATAAAATGGGTATAGAGGTGACAGTGGTGGAAGAAGTTCATATCATGATGTAACTCTCTGCATTCTCATTGATATTGATACATTGGGGGATGAAGCTGAGGCCTCTGCTGCAGATTTATTGTTGGGGATCAGAGCAAGGAAGGTGTGAAGGGACAGTGGAAAGATGGCCAAAGGTGTGATTATGCCACCACTGGTGTCATCCAACCTCTCCAGTTCTCCACCCTCTCAGGAACTTCCCCTTATATATTTTTTCCTTCCCTGCCATCTTTCTGTGCAAATTAAAATCCGTTTTGCTGCCATCTTTTCACAGTTATGGAGTATGGGCGGCACGGTGGCGCAGCGGCAGAGTTGCTGCCTTGCAGCGCCAGAGGCCGGTTCGATTCTGACCTGGAGTGCTGTCTGTATGGAGTTTGAACATTCTCCCCATGACTGCACGGGTTTTCTCCAGGAGCTCCAGTTTCCTCCCACACTCCAAAGACGTGCAAGTTTGTCGGCTAATTGGCTTCATAAAAATTGTAAATTGTCCCTAATGTGTAGAATAGTGCTAGTGTACAGGAATCGCTTGTCGGTGCAGTCTTGGTGGTCCGAACGACCTGTTCCCTCGCTGAATCTCTAACACAAAACTATCTCCATACTGAAGTATTTCTCTCCCCACTGATGCAGCCTGGCCTGCTGTGTATTCCAAGCATTAATTTCAGGTTATCGGCATCTGTAATATTTTGTTTCTGGTAACTGGAAAAGTCATTTACTGATTGCCGCTGGATAGGATTGCTTGGTGAGGATTCCAATTCCACTTTGATTGCGCTGGAGGCTGGAAGAGAATTTTGCAGAGTATTATCGTGCAAATTTTGCCTGCAGTTAATGACCTTTATCAAAGTAAGTCGAGTGGACATCATAAAGAGAAAATGATATAAGGTGCACTAAAAGTAGTTGCTGCAGGGAGCAGGAAAGCAATTTTCTCATTATTATGACTGCTGGATAAAACCTGCTAAACAGTTACCCCTCTGAGACAACATAACAAAATCTGGTGCAATATGGATATTATAAAGCCAATATTAATGCTGCAATTTCTCAATATTCTTCCACTATATTTTAGCATGAAAAACTGATCAATGATTCTTGTCACACCTGAAAAAGTCAGGTGACATGACTTGAGTCAAAATACAGGATTCCAACAACCATTTCACCCACCCCCTAAAAGAAAATGGTTCTCGAATTGGAGGTCTTCTAGTTCCATGCCAGCACTGAACCAAGTTAAATTACTTGTGTTATTTAGCCATTAATAGTTTTAAATTAATGGCTCTTGGTAACGTCTGGTTACAGAATAATGAAAGGCATAGATAGAGTGGATGTGGAAAGGATGTTTCCGCTGGTGGGAGAGTCTAGGACCAGTGGTCATAGCCTCAGAATTAAAGGGCGCTCTTTTAGAAAGGAGGTGAGGATGAACCTCTTTAGTCAGAGGGTAGTTAATCTGTGTAACTCATTGCCACAGAGGGCTATGTAGGCCAAGTCAGTGGATAAGGCAGAGATAGACCAATGGTTGATTAGAACGGGTAGTCAGGGGTTATGGGGTGAAGGCAGGAAAATGGGATTAGGAGGCAGAGATCAGCCATGATTGAATGGTGGAGTAGACTCGATGGGCTGAATTCTACTCCCATAAATTGTGAATGTGGTTAGAACTTCCATGAGTAACCATTCACCAAGTTGTATTGGTAGAGTGATACAATGTCCCCTACCTCCAAATACAGTGCCATTAAAACCGTTTTGCTAATCTCCTAGAAACTGAAGACTGTGGAGGAGGTCAATGCATATTTTTAAGGTGGAGTTTGACAGATTCTTGATTAGTATGGGTGTTAGGGGTTGTGGGGAGAAGACAGCAGAATGGGGTAGATGGGGAACGATAGATCAGCCATGATTGAATGGCAGCATAGACTACATGGGCTGAATGGCCTAATTCTGCTCTAATAACTTATGAATTTTTGAAACATGTCAGTGTGAAATAAATCACAGGTATGTGCATTATTCATCGAAGTCTGTGACAGGGATGGAGATGGGAAATGCGATTAATCTTGATAAATTTCGAATTACCTTTTGGAGGGGCGTGGGTGGGTGGGGAGACTGCTATTCAATGAGCCTTTCAATCTGTGTGATTTGGAGACTTACTACCTCTCCTCAATTTCCATTGCCAAACTGATAACAGGAGAGATCATCCATCATCATGAGTGACATCCCAGGGGTGTCAAGGGGGAAACGGCTTTTTCGCCAATCTCAGCGCGTAAACGCGTAAAAAACTCATGTGCACATCTATTATTTTTCTATAAATTCAGCAAAGTGAATGCTTACAGGATGGAAGGATAACATTTGGCCAATCAAGTAATTAACTTTTAGTTTTTAGTTTAGAGGTACAGCGTGGAAACAGGCCCTTCGGCCCACCGAGTCTGCATTGGCCAGCGCTCCCCGCACATTAACCCTATCCTACACACTCGGGACAATTTTCACATACACCAAGCCAATTAACCTACAAACCTGTATGTCTTTGAGTGTGGGAGGAAACTGAGAGAGTGGGAGGAAAACCCACGCGATCACAGGGAGACGGTACAAACTCTGTACAGACACCACCCATAGTCAGGATCGAACCCAGGTCTCCGGCGCTGCAGGTGCTGTAAGGCAGCAACTCTACCGCTCCGCCACCATGGCTGTATGTGCGAACAAAGCAGCTCTCCCAATGCTCTGCAAATCCTTTTCATTCAGACAATGCAGCACAGTGGCGCAGTGTAGATTTGTTGTCTTACAGTACCAGAGACCCGGGATCAACCCTGACCGCGGGTGCTGTCTGTACGGAGTTTGTACATTCGCTCTGTGACAGCTCTCATATTCCAAAGGCAAGCAGGTTTGTAGATTGATTGGCTTCTGCAAATTGTCCCTGGTAAGTAAGATAAGACTAGTGTATGGGTGATTGTTGGTCGACACAGACTCGGTGGGCCGTATATCTCTAAACTAAACCAAACAATTATGCCGCTCCTTTTTGAATGCTTCAATTGCTGTTTATAAAATTATACGAATCATAGATAGCGAAGATTATCACAGTTTTCTTCCCAGGATAAAAATGTAATATACTAGAGGGCATAGCTTTAAGATGAGAGGGATAAACTTTAAGATGAGAGGAATAAAGATTAGAGGAGCTACGTTTTGCACAGTGGTTGGTGCATAGAACATATTGCCAGGGGTGTTGGTGGAAGCAGACATGACGTATACGAGGCATTTAGACAGGCACATGAACATGCAGAGAATTTGGCATCATTGTTTGCACAGACATTGTGAGATGAAAGGCCTGTTCCTATGCTGTGCTATTCTATGAAACAATTTATTTTTAAGAGATGTATTTTTCTCATAGTAGCCTGACAGATTTGTTTTTAAGGCAGTGAAGCTCCTGATAATAGTGCGAAAAATTTGCTGCACCATTGGGTCAAATGTTTAAAAGGAAATAGGAGAAAGCAGCGGTCAAACAATATCGAACACGATGGTCGGTGATAAATTGAATACGCGCCTGTATTCTGTGACTCATGGAGCTGGGAGACCAGAGGAGCTGGCAGTACTTTGATAGGATTTTGTCTCCTGTGGTTGGGAGATTATGTACTGTAAGCTGGTGGCTATATATTTGAGGATCAGTTTCTGTGAAACAGATGCGAAGAAATTACTCCAACACATCCAATTCATATACTGGTATTGACAAATGTGGAGAAAAAGTATTTGTTAATTAAGTGATTTGTATTTTCTTACACTAAAGCTGGGGGAAAAAAACTGTAAGGCACGAAGCATCTTTTAGAGATAAAGAACTGTTTGTGATGAAATTTTCTTCAGAGTGAACATAAATACTATCCTCTGCATACTGCATGATCCACTGTTTTGTGGTTGGTTTTACCTACGCAGTCAGCTGTTCATTGAAAATGGATTATGTTGCTAATAATTCCAGGACAACTACAAATGATTCGGTTGAAAAGAGGGACTTGCTGAATCTGCCATTTGCAGCCATAAAACCGGTGAAATAATGTAGCTTTGTGTGTTAATAAGATGTCAAGGTGATGCATGTCAAGAGCAATTATCTGGGTCAGCCATTTACATTCCAAGAGTGCCTTGCATCTTCTGAACATATTGTAGACAAGTCAGCTGATTTGCTCTTTACTGCTGTAATTCATCATTAACGCACAGTTAATAAGATGATAATGGGTGACATGGCAGTCATTTAAACGGTGCGGGTATTTTGTCAAATGCCTCATCGCAAACGATCGTCCTGCAAGTGAGGATGTGAAAGTTATCATCGAAAGGAGATTGTTGGTTTAAATTCAAAGACAACACTAAATTATGGCAGGGAGTCGTACTGAGAGATTACAGGTTCAACCCGTTGGGATATTTCCTGTAGGAAATGAGTGACCTATACGTGACCTAGTAATAAACGGGGATGACAAGGAGTGAATAAAAGATTAAAACAAACATGGTAGAATGATCACAATGATTAAAGTGCAGATGCTGGAATCTTGAGCAAAAAACATACTGCTGCTGGAGGATTTCATCAGGTCAGGATAGTCGAGGTTTCAGGTAGGCAGCAACCCAAAGATATGGACATTCATTGAATTCTTCAATTTCAGATAAATCTGCCCCCTCATCTACTCTTCCTCCAAAACTAACCTCCCATCCCCCAACCTGTGCACACCTTCCATCCACTCCCTCGCCCCATCAGCCAGTTCCTTTGCTCTCATTCACCTGCCTTTCACCCACCTCTCCTACTCCGGGTTTGCCTATCATTCTTCCCCCCTCATTCCCTCCCACACACCATCTCTCCTGGTTCCACCTTTTAGCTCCACAGATTCATTATCAAATTTCACCATTTGCACCCTTTTGCCTTCTCCAGCATTGGTTACTATCTGCACCCTACCTTCACAATGTTGACTCTTCTGCCATTAAACCTGATTACCCTAACCTTGATCAGGGTGATACAGTGGCGCTGCAGTAGAGTTTTTGCCTTACAGTGCCAGAGACACCGGTTCGATCCTGACTATGGGTGCTGTCTGTTTGGAGTTTGTACGTTCTCCCCTTGACCTGCCAGGGTTTTCTCCGGGTGCTCTGGTTTGCTCCCACACTCCAAAGACGTACAGGTTTGTAGGTTAATTGGCTTGATAAGATTGTAAATTGTTCATAGTGTGTAGGATAGACTTCCTGCAATGGGATGTCTGGTCGGCGTAGACTTGGTGGGCCGAAGGGCCTGTCTCCACACTGTATCTCTAAACTAAACTACCTGGATCCACCTGTCTCTTGCCAGGTCTTGCCCCATCTTTTCTGCTCACCTCTCTACCAACTATCTCCCCTCTACGCCATCAGAATAAAGAAGGGCCGCATCCGACAATTTCTCTCCACAGATGCTACCTGACCCACAATGCTGAGTTCCTCCAGGAGATTGCTGCATTAACAGGCCTGTTAAGCTGCAGCAAGTAAGAAATTGCATTGTTCCATTGCCAGTACATACGACAATTAAACACACTTGGGTTTTAAAACAATGTCTTATATTGGCCCTCACTGTAGAAGATAATAAAAACATTCCAGAAATAATGGGCAACCGAGGCAAAATAAATAATTGGAAAACTATAACAATTAATATCTCAAGACAAAAGATGCCAGGTAAATTGATGGGATTAAGAACTGACAAATCCCACGGAACCTGATTGGATTCCTAAAGAAATGTCTGCAGAGATATAAAGGGAAAAAGATAGTATGGAATATGTGAAAATGAATGGCTGTGGCACAAAGGAGCATGAGCCAGGCCGGATAGAAAGCGGGTGAGAACGGGAATGATGTTACAGGCACAGAGCATTAGGACATCAGAGAAAGCTGTAAAACGAGAGATCGAATATGATGAAAGAAACTGGACAATGTTGACGTTAAGAAAATAAGCAGAGGTAAAACGAAATACAGGGAGAAAGGAAAATTATATAAGAAAAACAAGTCGTATAGCATGGAAACAGGCCCCTTTGGCTCAACTTGTCCTCACCGACCAACATGTCCCAGCTACACTAGTCCCACGTTTCAGCATTTGGCCCATATCCCTCTAAACTTGTGTTATCCATATACCTGTCTAAATGTTTCTTAAACGTTGTGATATTTCCTACCTCAACTACCTCCTCCAACAGCTCGTTCCTTTCACCCACCACCCATTGTGTGAAAAAGTTACTCCTCAGGTTCCTATTAAATCTTTCCCCTCTCACCTTAAACCTATGTCCTCTGGTTCTTGATTCCCCTACTTAGCACAAGAAAAACTGTACATCTACCCGATCTATTCCTCTCGTGATTTTGTACACCTCTATAGGTCATCCTCCTGCACTCCAAGGAATAGAGTCCCAGCCTGCTCAACCGCTCCCTGTCAGTCAAGCCCTCGAGTCCTGGCAACGTCCTGGCAAATCATCATTGCACCTTTCTCTGCTACCTTCTCTGCAAATAGGAGGAACAGAGAAGTGGGAGAGAACTATAGCAGCGGTAGGCGAGTAAGTGAAATATTAATAGGTAGTGGAAATAAGAGAGCGTAAAAATCCACTGAAGGAATCAGGCAAGCCCAGGACATATACAGTTGGTGATGAATCTTCCTCCAATGAGCCATTAAGCAGCAAATATTATGGGAAAAAATATCTGACATTAGCAAAATGTCAACATTTTTAACTGCAATTATCAGTTGCACTTTGGAAACCAGTTAAAAACAGTGAAATAGGTTCCCTCCAGTAACATTACAGTTTGCAGAATGGGTAAAATAAATGATCTAAGAAAAGTGCTATAGATCCTGCTGTGCTTTTCTGATTAGGTCAAATAGAAAACTGCATTATGGTCTTGTGCTGATTGGTACACTACTTCAAGACTGCAGGAGTCACAGAAAATTCTTATTATTTTGAAAAAAGCCTGTCTTTAATCATGCAATTCATGTCAACTTCAACCCAGCAGTACGTCAAATTGAAATTATAGATCATAATTTTATTTCTGAATCTACTGCAAAATATATCAATTTATTAAAAAGAAAAATCTTGCTATCTGGTTGTTAATTAGAAACATGGGGCAAGTTTTCTGAGCCTTTTTTTGAGGTACATTTTAATTCAAATGTATATAAATATCTTTCAGGACCATTTATTCACAGTAATGCAATGCGCAAACAGGCTCTTCAGCCCAACCTGTGGCTGTGGAGAGTGGCTTGGACCACTTGGACACAAAGAACACACATGTCCGGCTGTTGTTCATTGACTGCAGTTCAACACCATATGTTCTGCACACTTACCCTCCCATTCAGAGAACTAGGTCATTTAAATTGACGAGGATGTTGCCAGAACTCGAGGGCCTGAACTACAGGGAGAGTTTGGGCTGGCTAGGACTTTATTCCCTGTAGAGTAGGAGGCTGAGATGTAATCTCATCGAGGTAAATAAAATCATGAGGGGAATAGATAGGGTGACTGTATTTCTTAGAGTAGTGAAATCAAAAAGTAGAAGGCGTAGGTTTAAGGTGACAGGGGAAAGATTGAAAAGCAGCATGCAACTTTTGCACACAGCGGGTTGTGTGTATATGGAATCAGCTGCCAGAAGATGTAATTGAGGCAGGTACGATAATAAAATGTAAAATATATTTGGATACGTACATGGATAGGAAATGGATGGAGGAATAGAAACATAGAAATTAGGTGCAGGAGTAGGCCATTCGGCCCTTCGAGCCTGCACCACCATTCAATATGATCATGGCTGATCATCCAACTCAGTATCCCGTACCTGCCTTCTCTCCATATCCTCTGATCCCCTTAGCCACAAGGGCCACATCTAACTCCCTCTTAAATATAGCCAATGAACTGGCCTCGACTACCCTCTGCGGCAGAGAGTTCCAGAGACTCACCACATGGTGTGAAAAAAGTTCTTCTCATCTCGGTTTTCATCTCTGAATATGGGCGTAATGTTGGCAACTGGGACGGGCTCAGATGGGGCATCTTGGTCGGCATAAATATTCGTCTGAAGGGCTATTTCTGTGCTGCATGACTATAAATTAACTCTAATTGTTTCCTCCACTTCCTCATGGGCAGACCACATTCCAAATTGGCAAAAAAACTTCCCATTTGATTGCCATCAAATCAGGAACACCTCAAGGCTGTGTGCTCAGCCCCCTGCTTGACACTCTATGTATCTATGACCATGTAACACAACCTGGCCAGGGGTGGCATGGTGCTGTCTGTATGATGTTTATACATTCTCTCCAGCCACTGAGTGAGTTTTTTTCAGGTGCTCTGGTTTCCTCCCACACTAAAAAGACATACTGGTTTGTTTAATTGTAAATTGTCCCTAGTGTATAGGATAGTGATAGTGTATGGGGTATATCATTGGTCAGTGCGTGCTCAGTGGGCCAAAGGGCCTGTTTCCATGCTGTATCTCTAAAGTCTAAAGTAAAGCTACAATGCCATCTTTAAATTCATGCAATGCCATAATTGTTGGATGAATAACAGGAAATGATCAGTCAGAATACAGAAGGGAGATTGAATATCTGATTGAATGGTGTCAGGACAACAATCTTGCTCTCAGTGTTAGCAAGACCAGAGAGCTGATTGATGTTTTCAGGTAGGGAAAGCCAGGAATCCATGAACTCCATGCATTGATTGGATGGCAGTGGAGTCAACATAGTCAAGTTCTTGGGGTTGCATGTCTCTGAAGATCAGTCTTGGGGCCAGCACATCGATGCGATCATGAAAAAAAGCTCATTAACACCTCTACTTCCATCAAATATAGGGGGTTCATTATGTCAACAAATACTCTATCAGACTTCTCGAGGTGTAGGTAGAGTGCACACTGACTACTTGCATAACGGCCTGCTGAGGCAACTTGAATGGCCAGAAAAAGACGACAGAGAATGGCTTATCATAGATATTGATCTCCCCGCCATCAAAAATATCTCAAAAAGGCAGCCAATATCACCAGCCACTATCATCAAAGACCCACATCACCCATGACATGACTCTCATTTTGTTAGTACCATCATAAAGAGCTTGTAAACCTTTACCACCAGATTCAATAACAGTTTCTTCCCAGCAATCAATAGCCTTTCGAACACTGGATAAACTAACCACTACCTCAGCAACTATGGTCTTATATAGACTGTGTCTTTGGTTTAGACCTATTTTTGTACTATTATGTTTATCTAATATTACAGTTATTAATTACGATTGCTCGGTTGATTGTTATAAATTTCAATGGTTGAATGGTCCAATATTTATAATTATTCAGAACAGTGGACCCAGCACAGATCTCTGTGGCAAACCACTGGTGACAGGCCTTGAATAAAAAAAAACAATCCTCTATTCCTACCCTCTGACTCCTTCTACTAAGCCAATTTTGAACCCAGTTGTCTAGCTCACCCTGGATCTCATATGATCTAACTTTCTAGAGTAGCCTACTAGCAGGACCTGGTCAAAGGTCTAGCAAAAGTCCATATGGACAATGTTCACCTCCGTGACCTCATTAATCCTCTTGATGATCTCATCAAATACAAATTTTGCTCTGTTTTCATGCTATCATTTGTTTGCATTTTCAAATGGAATAGAGGGCTCTAGTGGATACGTGTCACTGGGATAATGAACCAAACAGCCTCCTTCAATGCCAATTAATGCAATTTCTATAGGCCAGGTATTCAAAACTTAAAGCATGTCAACCTTTGACCTGCAGTGGACAGCAGGACAATGACAATTATAAAAGGACACAAAGTGCTGGAGACATTCAGCAAGTCAGGCAGCACCTCTGGAGAGAAAGGACATGTGACGTTTCGAGTCCAGACCCTGATATCCCTTATACCTTAAACCCCCTTCATTGGCAAGAAGCACAATTTACTTAAATGGTCAGGTTTTACTTACATTGTGACAAGCTGTTTGGGTGAAAATGTGAGGGTAAAAATGACAGGAACTACAAGACTACACACTACACTTCAAAACCCGAGTCGGTTTATGGGATGCATTAGGTGTTCGTGGATTTTTAAACAGGTGTTTCTCATGTTTGATTGCTACGCGAGTCAGCTTGTTAACAAACTAACACAATCCTGTTGAATCCCAGCAACAACCTTAGACATGGTTTATAATAATCAGTGATGAGAGAAAATTGTTGAATCTGAAACAGGCACACAGTAGGGGAGTAATGAAGGCATTAGGAACACATAGACAGCACTCATAAAGTTTGCCTTTTCTTTACCCAGCCTAGCACCCATTTGATGTTGTTTTCCATTCACTGTCCAAACAAGTCTCCATGGAGCCAATATAGATTTCAGAAGGACTTGTAGAGTAGGTATTAGATATTGTTAACCAGAATCTCGATGTCCTACTGAGAAGTAAATTAACTGTCGAAATTACATGCATTGCTTAATGAAGGAATATTCTATAGAGCCTGGAATTAAATATAGTTATTGAGTCTAACTGTTTCCATGTGCCAAGGATAAAGTATAGCACAACGTAAAAAAAAATTATCACTGAAATGTTTAATCATGTTGGCAATTGATGGAAAAAAGGCAACATCTATTCAATGGGATTGAGCTGGCTTTAGCACACAAAAGACTCAGAGGGAGAAATTACTTTTTACACAAGAACACAAGAAAATAGGAGCGTAAATATTCCCCTTTAACCTGCCTCGCCATTCAATTTGGTCATGGCTGAGTTATATTGGCCACAACTCTTCTGCACCACTTCCCATAATTCCTTTATCATTCAAGTATTTCTACCTTCACCTTAAACATATCAAATAATCTGGCTTCAACTACCCTAAGGGAGAGATAGTTCCTACGATTCATAGTACCCATTCAAAGAAGGAATTTCTACAGAGCCCAGTTTAAATAAATAGCCCATTATTTTGTAGCGCTGTCCTCTTGTTCATAACTTCCCTGCTCATGGAACAATGTGTCTTTAGTCACAGCTTTGATTGTCCTCACCTCCTGATGCCTGGTTCCATTGAATTCATTTCCATTTAAGTGGTTAGTCATAGAGTCATATAGCGTGGAAACAGGCCTTTCAACCCAACTTGCCCATGCCGACCAACATGTCCCATCTACACTCGTCCCACCTACTTGTGTTTGGCCCATATCTCTCCAAACCTATCCTATCTATATACCTTTCTAATTGATTCTTTAACATTGCAATAGTCCCTGCCTCAACTACCTCCTCGTTCCATACACCCGTCACCCATTGTATAAATAATCTATCCATCATTTACCTATTAAATCTTTCCTCATTCACCAGAAACCTATGTCCTTTGGTTCCCAATTCCCCTACTCTGGACAAGAGACTCTGTGCATCTACCTGATCTATTCCTCTCATGATTTTATACATCTCCATAAGATCACCCCTCAGCGTCCTGTGCTCCAAGGAATAGAGTCCCAGCCTTTTCAACCTCTCCCTATAGCTCAGACCCTCGAGTCCTGGGAAACATCCCCATGAATCTTCTCTGTACCCTTTCCAACTTGACAACATCAAACTCTGGCCCACTCGCATGGGCCCTAGCTATGCCTGGCTCTTTGTAGGGTAGGTCGAACAATCCCTGTCCAGACGTGCACTGGCCCTATCCCCAAACTCTACCTCCGCTACATTGACGACTGCATTGGTGCTACCTCCTGCACCCATGCAGAACACACTGACTTCATCCACTTCACCACTAATTTACATCCGGCACTCAAATTCACCTGGACCATTTCCGACATCTCCCTACCATCTCATCGTCTCCATCGCAGGTAACAGACTACTGGCTGACATCTACTACAAAACCCACGGACTCCCATAGCTATCTAGACTACACTTCTGCCCACTCTGCTTCCGGCTATCCCCTACTCCCACTTCCTCCGTCTACGCCGCATGTGCGCCTAGGGTGAGGTTTTCTAT
Organism: Leucoraja erinaceus; assembly: GCF_028641065.1. NCBI lineage: Eukaryota > Metazoa > Chordata > Chondrichthyes > Rajiformes > Rajidae > Leucoraja > Leucoraja erinaceus. The sequence continues at coordinate 14,156,803 of NC_073386.1, read as the reverse complement.
ACTAGGGCATCGGAGATCTCATACTTTAGGGAGCAAGGGTTCCCCTCTTCCATTATAGATGAGGCTCTCACTAGGTTCGCCTCTACATCCCACAGCTCTGCTCTTACTCCTCCTCCCCTGTTCGTAACAAGGACAGAGTCCCCCTTGTCCTCACCTTCCATCCCATCAGCTGTCATATCTATATTACTAAAACTCTGTTCTTGACCGGTTTTGGCATTCTGTGCTGCGATTTACGAGAGAACGCCGCCACCTACGGCCGTCATTTTTGGCCACCTCGCTCAGAGCCCCCCTCCGCCGCATGTGTGCTGAGGATTTTTCCCGTCGATGAAATATGACAGAGATATTAATGATTTTACAAAATTCCCCATTCTCCCTGCTGCTCCTGCTGGTGGGATGGGGGAGGGACTATAAAACCAGGAAGTGGTGTGCCCCAATCAGTCTCTTCAACATGGAGGTCTAAGCTCTGAATGACTGAACAAATGTCTACACAGTTGTGAGTAAGTAACCTTAATTTGGTTTGAAAATGAAAATGAAAATATGGTTATGGTTAGTTTGAAGGAAAAAAGCACTGCCTGCAAATGGTTGTTTGGGGGGTTTGGGTTCTCTCTCTCTGGGGGAACAGACCCAACGGGTCTGCACTTGGTCTAGTACACCATATAATCCTCCGACATTTTCGCTACCTCCAATGGGATCCCACCACTGGCCACATCTTCCCATCTCCACCCCATTCTGCTTTCCGCAGAGACCGTTCCCTCCGTAACTCCCTGATCAATTTATCCCTTCCCACCCAAACCACCTCCTCCCCGGGCACTTTCCCATGCAACCGCAGGAGATGCAACACTTGTCCCTTTACTTCCCCCCTCGACTCCATCCAAGGACCCAATCAGTCTTTTCAGGTGAGGCAGAGGTTCACTTACACCTCCTCCAACCTCATCTACTGCATCCGCTGTCAACTTCTCTACATCGGCGAGACCAAGCACAGGCTCTGCGATCGTTTCGGTGAACACCTCCGCTCAGTCCGTTGTAACCAACCTGATCTCCCGGTTGCTCAGCACTTCAACCCCTCCCATTCCCAATCTGACCTTTCTGTCCTGGGCCTCCTCCATTGTCAGAGTGAGGCTAAGCGCAAATTGTCGGAACAGCACCTCATATTTCGCTTGGGTAGTTTGCACCCCAGCGATATGAACATTGACTGCTCTAATTTCAGATAACCCTTGCTTTCTCTCTCCTTCCCCTCCCCCTTCCTAGTTCTCCTACATCCTACAGTCTTCGTTCACTTTCTATCTTTCCCCCCCCCTCGACATCAGTCTGAAGAAGGGTCTCGACTCGAAACGTCACCCATTCCTTCTCACTATAGATGCTGCCTAACCTGCTGAGTCACTCCAGTATTTTGTGTCTACCTTCAACATCAAGCTCTTTCTTGGTCCCAAGAAGAATTTTTTTTATCTTGAGGCGAATGGAAAATTGCAATGGAAGCTAAATAAGGAGCAGTGAGTATGCTGTGGACATTCAGTATGTAGAGTAATTAAGAATCTGATTGCTCTGAATCAGGCTATAAAAGTTAGCTCAGATGATCAAATAGGCACAAGCATTCATTCATTGAACCTGAGCATTAAACCAGAAAGTGTGTCTCATTTATGGTAAACTGGGAAAACTCTATGAAAGATCAAACTTTGATTGCTGCAATTTCTTTATAATCCAAACTATTAGAGCTTGAAGTTGGGATTAGTTAGGTACCTTTTTTTTGATGTGCACATACAAAATGGGCAAATAGAGGCATCAAGTGACACAACATGGAATACATAACAACCACCAGCAAACCAATTAATATTAATCCTACATTAATCCCTTCTCACCTCATCCACTGCACCCAACCTGCCCATTTGGCTCTCCCTTCTCTGGGTAGCCCTCTCTTCCCCTAAGACTATTTTATCATTCCCTTTTATTTCCCTCTAAATTCGTTCCAATCCGTTACAATTGGGACCCTGCTCGCTGCGCCAAATTAGTTTAGATTATTTGCACTTATTTTTCAAAGGTGTGCGATTCTATATATTTGCCAAGTGGAATTCTAGTAAAAGATTGGAATTATATTGACGTGTTGAGGACGGAATCTTTACAAAAGTGTCCCACTGTCTATAGGAAAATAGAAAATAAAGAGGGATTCAATAATATTCAGAAAGAGTCACAACTGTTAACATAATATGTTTCCTTCTGGAAGTGGTGGGTGTTCTTAGTAATATATGCAGGATGTGCCAATTTCTAATAACATACAGTAACACAAAGGTTTATGTTGCCAGAGTTCAAAGCCTGCATACCAAATCAGTTGCTGTGATCCCAGAGCCCAATTAGTGTCCATCAACACACCAACTTACAGGAAACAAAGATAGCCAAATACATCATGAACCTATACCAATGCACTTGAGCTGTAAGCCATTGTGTTAAGAATCCTATTCTAAATGTTAAGCAAGCAGAGGTAGTTTTCTTATCTTAATTTCACATTGTCTCCATTGCGATTGGAACTTTTCACCTTCCAATTAACTATGTCTTTCAACATTCAAATTCATGCCTTCCCAGTTTCAGGGTTGCAAATTTTCACCCTGATCACGCACTGACTAACTAGTATTCTGCACCATGTCAGGAACAATAGAGAAATAAAAAATATTGCTGAAACTACCATCTAAGATATAGCGCTGTGACATTTCCCACTTGATTCAGATTTAGATGAAAGCATTTGATAATAATATTGCTTTGAATGTGAATTCTGATGTGAGGATTATCTCATGGCTCTGGAATAAATTGGAAAAAAAAAATCACCTGCAAAAACCTTTACCTCCACTTACAGCATACTGATGCAGAAATGCCTGGACTTCCAAAAGCTTCATACCATACGTGGGAGTCACCATTGCTCTGCATATCACTTCTGTGCTTGATTGTATTTCATTCAGTTTAATTATCCACTGTTCCAAAAAAGACCTACATCACCAAAATCCAAGCTCAATTACCTGAACAATTCAAACTTTGACTCAACCTTCATCTTTATATTAAGTATTGGTCTCACCTCCCATCTTCCACCATTCCTCTCACAAATGTTGGTTCCATCTTTTCAGCCACTTAAAAAATGTCACAGTTGACTATTGACATACTTGACATACATTCTTGAAAAAGAGATTAAAATACTTTGTGAGAACATCCCTGACGATCTTCCAATGTTGACGTGCAGCACTTGGATCGTCCTCTGTTGTATACCTGAATTAAATATGGTTCTCGCTTATACGAGGAAGCTAAAATGGAGGAATCAAAGAGGAAAAGAGAATCTCAAAAATTGAAAACTACTGCTGCAACGGCATCCATACACCATTGTCATCTGTGTGAAAGAAACATTTGAGCCCAAACACAAGGCCAAGCTAATCTAATGCAATTCATGTCCCACCATTCCCTGCATATCCATGTGCTTGTCCCTGCATATCCATGTGCTTGTCCAAAAGCGTCTTAAATGCCACTGTGTTATCTGCTTCCACAACCACCCCTGGCAGCATGTTCCAACCATTTACCATGGTTATACTTGAGAACAAGTGACAAATAACAACAAAATTATGAGAAAATTATGAAGGCATAAGTCATAATTGTTATTTTAAAACAAGTTGGACATGTTTTACGCATGAAATATAATGAGCAAGTGTAACAATTCAGCAGTGGTGTCAGGAAATATCCATCTCAATTTCCTGATGAGGGCAACTCTACTGAAGTAATCAAAGGCACTCCAAATCAGGTGAATATTACTAGTTGTGCATAGTTTAGACATTATAAAAGAGTCGCAAATTGTCCGGTTTCCATGGGAGTGTTTCTACGCAAGTGTTTCCACGTTCCACCTGCTGTAATTGTTATATGGTTATATGGTTATATGGTTCTAGGGTGGCACAGTTGTGCAGCGGTGGAGTTTCTGCCTTATAGCGCCAGAAACCCGGGTTCAATCCTGACCATGGGTGCTGTCTGTACGGAGTTGGTACCATTCTCCCTGATCCGCGTGGGTTTTCTCTGGGAGGTCCGGTTTCCTCCCACACTCCAAAGACGTACAGGTATAGTACTTTGCAAATTGTATAGGATTGTGCTAGTGTACAGGATGATCATTGGTCGGTGCGGACTCTAGGGGTTGAAGGGCTTGTTTCCACGCTGTATCTCTAAAGTTTAAAGTCTAAAAGTGTGAATGTCCAAAGAGAAGTGCACCATATACATGACGGCTAATAATAAATCCAACTTCAAGGACAAAATGTCTTTACTTGGAGAAAGATTACATGAGACCTGATGAAATCCGAAAGAATCAGGTGATCACTGAGAGGAAAAGGATGGAATGGGTGGAGACTCATATTCAATGCAAATTGCAGAACAGGCTGAATGGCCTGTTCCTATGCTAGACATTTTGATGGTCACAATGTGAATGTATTAATGGCTGCTATTCTCCTGCTTTTGAAAAACTGAAGTGGCCAAATGGCCTTCCATCTTCCCGAATATTGTTACAGAGGAGATGCCGTTGGTCTCAAATCAAGGAACTGGCTATAAACCCGAATGCCACACTTAAAATCACCTGCACTATGATTGCCTTTGCAAGGGATACATTTCAGTGCCAAATAATGTATTCAGCAGACACTGGGAAAGCTCAATTTGAATCACTGGAATGGAGCACTGCTGTTCCACAATGTAAATTTGAATGAAATAACCAAATAAATAGTTGTGTCCCAGAGGCTGTTGGCGTGTATCAATAGATGCATTAGCAGTGCTGATTCTGTAAGTAGTGCACGACAGGAACATCATAAATGTTGCAAAAACATTTTTTTGCTGTTTCAAACCATATTCACAGTCTTACAACATTTGCTTTCTCTCCCGGACCCTTTAATATGTCCCAGTGCATGGGAGATGGGGAATTGGAAAAATGGAAAGATGTGATTATGTACTGAGGCACAAAGGGCCTGAATCACATTTTGTTTCATGGAACTCACAGAATGCAGAACAACTACAACTCACGGCGACATGGAAAATTCATGTGGTGATTCCAAGTAACAAATAGTCAAGTCCTATTTACCTTGTTCAAGGTGCCTTTCTAATATTCAGCAAGAATACCTGCTGAGACTGAGATTTGGGTGAAAATCTTTTCTCTGCAGCACTGTTCATAAATGTTATCTGAATGCTCAAGGAATCTCCTGAGGTCTATTTATATTTGAGATTTAATCAGAGGCTTAACTCATTCACTGCAGTCTGGTATTGCAGTGTTATATTTGTGACCTAGGAATTGCAACTCACTTGTAGTGGTGTATAGTTTAGTTTAGAGATACAGCGCGGAAACAGGACCTTCGGCCCACCGAGTCCGCACCGACCAGCGGTCCCTGCACATTAAGACTACCCTACATACACTAGGGACAATTTTACATTTGTAACAAGCCAATGAACTACAATATCTGTACATCTTTGGAGCGTGGGAGGAAACCAAAGATCTCGGAGAAAACCCACGCAAATTCTGTACAGACAAGCACCCGTAGTCAGGATCATACCTGGGTCTTAGGAACTGTAAGGCAGTATCTCTACCGCTACGCACCGCACCTCCGTTGATTGGTTTTATCAATCACAAGCCTCACTGATGTTGATCGAGGTATAATTACTTCTCATGGCACCTGATCACTCCTCATACACTTCATCAAATAGAGCCATTGGGTCTTTTACAATCACCTTGGGAAGAAGGTCGATGACTGATCATAGTTTAATGTCCCATCTACAAGAAAGTGACTTTTGATTGTATGTTGCCTTATCGCTGTTGAGAACCGTAGGCCCTTCTTACATATGATATTCTCTTTGGTGAAGAGCTCACGTGCGCAAGGAGAGATTGTTAATAAATCTTGGAGACTCTCATCTCCAAAAATAGTTGGAACCGAAAAGAGGAAAGTAATCCAGGAGACCAGACTGAGAAATGGGAAGAATGAGAGTTGCCGATTCTTTTAGATATTCTACTCCGTTTTCAATTGATTGATTGAGTGATTGAAAGATACAACATAGAAACAGGTTGTTTAGCCCACTGAGTCCATGCCAACCATCGATCAACTTTTAACACTTGTTCTAAATTATCCGACTTTCGCATCCACTCCACACTAGGGGCAATTTACAGAGGCCAATTAACCCTACAAAACCCCCCGTCTTTTGGACGTGGAAAGAAACCGGAGCACCGAGAAAAAAATCCATGTGGTCACCGAGAGAACATGCACACTCCACACAGACAGCAGCCAAGGTCGGGATCGTACCTGGGTCTTTGGCGCTATGAGACAGCCCCTATACTAGCTGCATCATTGTGCTGCCCTTTCTTCCAAAAGCACCTCAAAATGTCGATCAGCAAACTAAAGAAAGTACCTATATAGAGCCTTTTACACCCTTGTGGTGCTCTAAAGAGTTTTGCATCCCGGGATTTAATTTGAAATGTATCTATGGTATTTATCAGTGAAAATAGCAACCAGTTTGAGGTAACAAATTCTCACAAATTGTAGTGAGTTTAATTACCAAGTGTTTTAGGTGGTGTTGGTTTGAGAAATACATTTTGATCAGACTGTCGGGGAACTTCACAGCTTTGAATACTGCAATGGGAACTTCTAACCAAAAGGGCATATTGCATTGCCATAATGCTCCATTTATAGATGCAGTGAAGACATTTGTCTTTGAATGCTAGCAATAAACACATGCAAACCTATTGCCCAAAGGTTCTATCTACTACCTGACATTTGGTTTATAAGTTCATAAGTTCGTATGTTGTAGTAGCAGATTTAGGCCATTCGGCCCATCAAGACTACTCCGCTATTCAATTATGGCTGATCTATCTTTCCCTCTCAACCCCATTCTCCTACTTTCTCCCCATAACCCTTGACACCCATACTAATCAATAACTTATCAATCTTGATTTAACTTATTCACCTTTCAAAATCTTGATTCATTTAAATTTTGATGGTTGCTGTGTCAGGAATGGTAATGTCTTCAAAACTAAAAAAAGGTGCGCAAACCTCCATCCCTCACAGAAGCAAACATAAGTGATGTGGAAAGGCCATCAATCTCACACAATGTTTCTGCCTAAAACAATTTACCTATTCCATTCCCAGAAAGCTCATTCTAAACGCATTTTCTTTCCTTGTACGGCCTCACTACAAACAATCTTGCTGCCTGTGTCACTGCTTAAGGGCCATCATTCGTTAAAATACGAGTCCTGAGGCATGCACATAAAGCAGAGGGGGTGCAAAGAGGCAAGTGAGCAATAGCAACTGGGGTTTGGGGAGAGGTTTTACTCTCTGTAAGGTTCACAAGACATTGCCGCTCAGCTGTGAAGCCCGGTGATCTATGCCTCACCCTATTGCTCTCTGGAGGAAGATGCCTGTGGAGTTTCAAGCCGTATGTGAAGGCATTAGGGGAAGTAGCAGGCAATGATCTGCACTTCAACTGGAAGGAATTATGGCCTGCACCTGTTCATGAAAAAAGACAAGAGTGTAAATATATGGAGGCAGTTTCCGTGTCCCCAGTGGGGGAAAGCAGAACTAAAATAGTACACAGTTCGGAATTGTGAGTTATTTACACATTCCTGTCTGGAATTTAATGAGTGCAAGGAAGAAAGTGTTCCCATTTCCAATATTTTGTATGCTATAGAAGGAAGCCATTCAGCCCTCTCAGAGCAATCAGTTCAGTCCCGATCGCTCACTAGATCTACAATCTATTCTCTCTCTCGCCCATTAACCATTCACCGATCTACACCAAGGTCAAATTACAGTCGACAATGGGCCAGTATCGGTGGTTTTATTCCATTTCAAGCTTAAGCCTTATCCAGGCTGTAATGTAGGAGCTCAGTAGAAATGATGGAGAGGTGCCATGGACTAGAGTGACAAATGCTCAACACACAGGTGAAAGACAATGGACAGTCTTCCGAAGATAGACACAAAATGCTGGAGTAACTCAGCGGGTCAGGCAGCATCTCTGGAGAAAAGGAATAGGTGATAGAAACATAGAAATTAGGTGCAGGAGGAGGCCATTCGGCCCTTCGAGCCAGCACCGCAATTCATTGTGATCATGGCTGATCGTCCCTAATCAATAACCCGTGCCTGCCTTCTCCCCATATGTTTTGGGTCAGAACCCTTCTTCAGACTGGTAACAGTTCTTCCAACGGCATGTCTGGTGATTATATTATGGTTATAACCTAGGTGCTTGCTTGCTTAACTGTCATCCATTATTCCAACATTGGACTCCATTGCATTGCTAAGCTCACTACAAGATCCCATTGGGGCCATCAGACCAATCCACAGGACACAGCCCCTGCCAACAGCAATCCAGGTGGAGTCGAGATCTGCTGGACAGCAGAAGGCAAATCCTTGTCTTCCTACTAGGAGCAGAAAGGTCAAATGTGATGGAGCCACCATTTGTAACTTCTCCTGGAATCATGTGTCCTGGGAACCATATGTGGAAAGGAGTAGCCCATTCTCTGAGTGATAACACTAAGCCGAGAAAGAGGCGTTCCTTACTCAAGGGGTTCCAGTCTAAGAGGGGCAGTTCCACCAGTTCTCCAGTCATCAGTAGATCAGGCCCAGCAGTAGAGTGGCCCAGCCCGAGGGAGGAACGGCACTCCCGTCGGAGTGCCCAGCCCGAGGGAGGAACGGCACTCCCGTCGGAGTGGCCCAGCCCGAGGGAGGAATGGCACTCCCGTCGGAGTGGCCCAGCCTGAGGGAGGAACGAACTCCCGTCGGAGTGGCCCAGCCTAGCCCATTGGCTCAGCCCGAGTGAGGAACACTAAGCCTGAGGGTGGAACGGTACTCACGTGAGGATGATCCGGTCCGGGGGCTGGGACGGCGTTCTGGTGGCGGTGCCCAGAGTCCTGGGTTCAGCCGCGGGCCGGCGGCTGCGTGTGCTGGAGTTTCGACCACCCCGGGCCGCAGTTCTCTCAGCTGCGGGACTGTTTATCAGCCCGGTAGATCGCCTCAGCGCCCAGCAACAAGATTTTTTTGCCTCCACCACAGTGAGGAGGTGTTTGGAGGACTCACTGTGGTGGATGTTAATTTGTTTTAGCCACCACGATGTAACTGCAGTTTCGTTCAGTCGGAACTGACAATAAAGGAAATTCAAAATTCAGGACAATCAGGAAGACTTCAGGCAGCCACCACGTGGTGTTGTCGGAAAATGACAAGTGAAGACTTGGGCAGTGGGAAAAATGACCGGAGTTGCTGCCTTACAGCTCCAGTAACCTGGGTTCAATCCTGATCTACGGTGCCGTCTTTGTGAAGTTTGCATGTTCCCCTTATGACTTCATGTTTTTTTCCACTGGGTGTTCTGGCTTTCTCCCACGTCCCAAAATCACACGGGATTGCAGATTTATTGGTCACTGTAAATCAGTAGTGTGCAGGTGAGTGGTAGAATCTAGGAAGGAGAGTAACATTGAGATAATTGTAAATGGGTGCTTAAAAGTTGGCATGGACTCAATGGGCCAAATGGTCGGTTTCCATGTCATGTGATGATAGTTTTCTATGATTCTTCTTTGAGTGCTGGTGAAAATGTTTACTGAAGGCATATGGTTATTTCTGCTGATTTGAGCAAGTATGATCTCAGATTTAATCACTGCTTACTTTGTGGTTGACAGTTGACCAGATCCGAATCATTCTGATAAGTATAAATGAGAGGAAATATAGACTGCAGCACACTGCCCTCGAAGTCTTAATGGATTTCGCTCCATTCCAAGATTAAATCTGCTTCTTGAAACTAGCTCTCAAAAAAATATTGCCTGCTCTTCCGATCATTAAGGTTATGAAGTAATCCTGTGGCTCTTTATTTTAACACATACCTCATTACTTTCCTATAAATTTCCATACTGCGTATCTAATTATTGTCCTTGAGGTTTGCTTGGTGGCTTCATAACAAAATTAAAGTTTTTATATTTTTTGATATTTGTATGCAGTAAATTGAATTTCTGTTTTCTCACGCTTTTTTACTCAGGGAAGATTTGCAAGTATAGGAAAATATAATTAAAGGACAAACATTAACATAACGAGATTAAAAATGCAAAGAGGAAAATCAGGAGGTTTGGATAAAATGTATTTTTAATGCAATAAAAATAACCGAGCAAGGCCACAGCAGATTTCAAACTGTTCCCTCTTCAGTCTATTATTGCATCATAAAATCGAGGGCGTACCAGTTAGATTAATAGTGATCAATATATTTCCTCTTCACCTGAGTCAGGGCAGCAGTGGTAGTGGTACAGTGGTAGTGCTGCTGCCTCACAGCTCCAGAGACCCAGACTCGATCCTCACTACGGGTGTGGTCTGTGCAGAGATTATATCCCTGTGACGTGGGTTTCCTCCGGGTGCTCCAGTTTCAGAGGAGATACCACACTGTTCTTTCAACTCCTACCTTCCCCATAAGGTCATAAGGAATAGGGGCAGATTTAGGCCATTTGGCCCATCATGTCTACGCCGCCATTCAATCATGGCTGATCTCTTCCTCATATTCCCATCCTCCTGCCTTCTCCCCATAACCTCTGAAACCCATACAAATCAAGAATCTATCTATCTCTGCCTTAAATATATCGACTGACTTGGCCTCCACTTTGCTTTCTGTGGCAAAGAATTCCACAGTTTCACCACCCTCTGACTAAAGACATTTCTCCTCATCTCCTTCCTGAAATAACATCCTTTAGTTCTGAGGCTATGACCTCTAGTCCTAGACGCTCCCATTAGTGGAAACATCCTCTCCACATGGAAACATAGACAAACATAGAAAAATAGGTAATGGATGGGCCATTCGGCCTTTCCAGCCAGCTCAGCCATTCAACATGATCATGGCTGATCATATAAAATCAGTACCTTGTTCCTGCATTTTACCCATATCCCTTGAATCGTTTAGCCCTAAGAGTTAAATCTAACACTCTCTTGAAAAACCCACTCTATCCAAGCCTTTCGCTATTCTGTATGTTTCAATGAGGTCCCCCATAGGCACAAAACCTGAAGCAGCGATTTATTTGACCATCCGGGAACTTGCCAAGCATTGATTGAAGCTCACAAAGCAGACTTCCCTGCCAAGGATATGTAACATAGCAGAGGATTGTTTGTGGAGACGATCATGTGTGCTAGCTCTTTGAGCAATAAAGCTAATTTCCAGCACTATATTCTTTAATCACAGCCCTGAAAATATTTCCTTTTCAAGTAATTACTCAAATTGCTTTGAAATTTCATATCAATTTGGTTTCTCCTCCATCCTCACAGACAAAACATTCCAGATTATAACAATTTATTGTGTAATATAATTCCCCTCATCTGGTTCTTTTGACAATAACTTTAGTTAATTACTAACTTTCCTGCTGGTGGAAACAGCTCTTCTTCATCCACAAGCATCCTTGCAATGTTGAAGACCAATTCATTCTCTCTTTGTGTTTCTCTGCTCTAAACTCACTAGAACCCCCCCCCCCCTCATAAAATTGAGACATATAATGGAGATTATCTTGTTTTGTTTTGTGTTTTGAAGCACTGAAACACAATGACTGTATACACCTCCAGATGGTAGTCACCCACAGAGCTTGTGTCCACCTTTCCATTTTCATGCTGTCATCTTGAGAGCAGTTCCCATCAGTTGCAGTGCGCCCTCCATGATCACCACGCTGGAAGTGTCAAGGCTGCTAAGGATGTAGAGGCAATTGGCAGGTGTGAGAGAGGAGTAGGAGAGAGGTGGAATGATGTACTGGACCCCCATCGCTCTTTGAAGTGGTGCGATTGCACCCTGTGTTGCAACCAGTCTGCTCCCACTTTAAATAAGAGAAGCATTAGGGCCAATGATTGCAAAAATTTGTAGTTGGGTTAACTGTGCAGAGATGCAAAAAAAAAGATCATTACTGGGAAATACAATACAATACAATACAATACAATTTATTTGTTGCCATTTGAACCTCATTGAGGTTCAAACGAAATTTGGTTTCTGCAGTCATACACACAAGAAAAAGAACCAAGACACAACATAATTTACACAAACATCCATCACAGCGAATCTCCTCCTCACTGTGATGGAAGACAAAGTCTTATCTCTCCCCTGCTTTCCCCATTCTCCTCCCGATGTCAAAGTCAAAGCCCCCGGCGGGCGATGTAAATAAGTCCCGCGACCATTAAGGCCGCGCTCCGGGTCTTGATGTTAAAGCCCCCGGCGGGCGCTAGCAAGTCCCGCGGACATTAAAGCTGCGCCGGGCGATGTAAGGCCCCGCTCCAGGTCATTTACGCAAGGTGTGTATGCAAAAAAATACAGCACCTGGAAATGAACAGCTGGAACCCAGTGTACATAAAGTCAGTGACCCAGTAAAAGTCCTTTTAATCTGGCATGGTTCCCAACTCTCTGCATGATTTGTTGCTTGTTTACTGTTATGCTTACCACGAGAATCAGAAAGTCATGCAGCGTGGAAATAAACACATTGGCCCAACTCATCCATGCTGAGCAAGGTGCTCATATGCATTAGGGTACGTGGTACGTACAGCCCATTCCTTGTACCTACCACCCTATGTGTGAGAAAAGGTGGCCCTCAGGTTCCTATTAAATCTTGAGCAAAGTACAAAGTGCTGGAGGAACTCAGCCGGACAGGCAGCATCTGTGGAGGGAATGGACAGGTGACATTTCAGTTCAAAAACCTCTTCATACTATTAAATCTTTTGCCTCTCACCTTTTGACTTTTCACTCCTATTTCTGTTGGGTAGAAACATGAGGGGTGAGTGCAGATTGTATCATTGTATCATATCATATGACTGGGATATGACATCCACAATGTGCAAGTTAAATTTCCAGACAATTTCCTAATAATCAACTTTTCAACAGAAAATGTATACACGTACTTTGAAATGTGCACAACAGTACCTCTATGCTTGATTTACACTGAAATAAAGGACAAAGTCAAGTCAAGTCAAGTCAAGTTTATTTGTCATATACACATACGAGATGTGCAGTGAAATGAAAGTGGCAATGCTCGCGGACTTTTGTGCAAAAGACAACAACAAAACAACCAAACAAATTATAAACACAATCATAACACACATATTCTTTTACATAATAAATAATGGAAGGAAAAACGTTCAGTAGAGTTAGTCCCTGGTGAGATAGGCGTTTACAGTCCGAATTGCCTCTGGGAAGAAACTCCTTCTCAACCTCTCCGTTCTCACCGCATGGCAGCGTTTGCCTGATCGTAGCAGCTGGAACAGTCCGTTGCAGGGGTGGAAGGGGTCTCCCATGATTTTATTTGCTCTGGAGTTGCACCTCCTGTTGTATAGTTCCTGCAGGGGGGCGAGTGAAGTTCCCATAGTGCGTTCGGCCGAACGCACTACTACTCTCTGTAGAGCCTTCTTGTCCTTGGCAGAGCAATTCCCAAACCAGATGGTAATGTTCCCAGACAAGATGCTTTCCACCGCCGCAGAAGCACTGGAGGATCCTCGGAGACACTCTGAATTTCCTCAATTGCCTGAGGTGGTAAAGGCGCTGCCTTGCCTTACTCACGAGTGCTGAGGCGTGTGATGCCCATGTCATATCCTCGGAGATGTGGACTCCCAGATATTTAAAACAGTTCACCCTATCCACAGGATCCCCATTTATCCTCAATGGAGTGTACGTCCTCGGATGATGTGCCCTCCTAAAGTTCATGATCAGCTCCTTCGTTTTTTTGATGTTCAAGAGGAGGCTGTTATCCTGGCACCAGAGTGCTAGATCAGCCACCTCCTCCCGGTAGGCCTTCTCATCGTTGTCTGAGATCAGGCCCACCACCACAGTGTCATCAGCAAACTTAATTATTGAATTGGAGCTGAACCTAGCCACACAGTCATGTGTGTACAGGGAGTACACATAGGGGGCTGAGGACGCAACCCTGGGGCGATCCTGTGCTCAGGGTGAGGGACTCCGATGTATTCCCTCCCATCTTGACTACCTGGGGCCTGGCGGTGAGAAAGTCCAGGACCCAGGCACACAGGGAGGTGTTGAACCCCAATTCCATTAGCTTCCTGGCCAGTCTGGTGGGGACTATCGTGTTGAAGGCTGAAGGGTTCAATGTGAAGGCATATATTCCACCTGCCTCTTTCTGGCCAACTAACTGAAACTATCTTTGCACCACCCAATAGACAATAGACAATAGGTGCAGGATTAGGCCATTCAGCCCTTTGAGCCAGCATCGCCATTCAATGTAATCATGGCTGATCATCCCCAATCAGTACCCCGTTCCTGCCTTCTCCCCATATCCCCTGACTCCGCTATTTTTAAGAGCCCTATCTAGCTCTCTCTTGAAGGCACCCAGAGAACCTGTCTCTACCTGAGGCAGAGAATTCCACAGACTTACCACTCTCTGTGAGAAAAAGTGTTTCCTCGTCTCCGTTCTAAATGGCTAACAGCATATGACAGTCCTGCCATCCCGGGAATTAACCTTGTAAACCTACGCTGCACTCCCTCAATAGCAAGAATATCCTTCCTCAAATTAGGGGACCAAAACTGTTCACAATACTCCAGGTGTGGTCTCACTAGGGCTCTGTACAACTGCAGAAGGACCTCTTTGCTCCTATATTCGATTCCTGTTGTTATAAAGGCCAACATGCCATTCGCTTTCTTCACTGCCTGCTGTACCTGCATGCTTACTTTCATAGACTGATGTACAAGGACCCCCAGATCCCCTTTTCCCAACTTGACACCATTTAGATAGTAATCTGCCTTCATGGTTTTGCTACCAAAGTAGATAACCTCACATTTATCCGCATTAAACTTCATTAGCCATGCATCTGCCCACTCCCCCAACTTGTCCAAGTCACCCTGCATTCTCAAAGCATCTTCCTCACAGTTCACACTGCCACCCAACATTTACATGACCATCGGGCTTGCATTGTTAGCAAGCTTGGATACATTGTATGGCATTCCCTCAACAACATCAATGGCAAAGATTATGATGTTATAAAAGATCAAGTCATAGAGTGTTACAGTGTGGAAACAGGCCCTTCGGCCCAACTTGAGCACACTGACCAACATGTCCCAGCTACAATAGAACCATCCACCTACCTCTCTCCTCCAAACATGTCCTATCCATGTACCTGTCCAAATGTTACTTAACCTTTGCAATAGTACCTGCCTCAACTACCTCCTCTGGCAGCTCGCTCCATGCACTCACCACCCTTGATTTGTACGCATGTCAGGGGTTATGGGGAGAAGGCAGGGGAATGGGGATAGGAGAGAGAGATATAGATCTGTCATGTTTGAGTGCGTAGTAGACGGTGGGCCGAATGGCCTCAATCTGCTCCTATCACATGCCTAATGACCTTTGTGTGAAAAGTTACCCTTCAGGTTCCTTTTAAATCTTTTCCCCCTCACCTTAAACCAGTGTCCTCTGGTTCTCGATTCCCCTACTCTGGGCAAGAGACTCCATGTGTTACCCTCTCTATGATCTTCATGTATATCCTTGTAGCATCCTGTTAACACAAAAAAAATAGTTGTTCTGCTTACATTGCCTGTCTATTATTCAGTCCCAGTCAATGTTAATTTATTACCCCAATTCCATGGACTCTGTTTTATAATAATCTATTGTGTGGTACCTTATCAACTGTTTTATAAAAAATGGAAATACATGACATCTCCTAATACCTACTTATCAACTGTACTAGTTCCCTCAAAAAGCTCTAATAGATTTGTCAAATATGATTTTCCTCTTATAAATCTATGATAATTCTTCCCAATGATACGTTGATTTTTCCAAATGCCTTTTTTACTACAACCCTAATCGTAAGTATGGCTATTTCTCATATTGTTCAGCTCAGGCTAACTAGCTAAATATTTTACATTTGCTCTATCTTCTCGCTTGATTAACAAGGTTACATTTGCAACGTTTAAACATAATGGGACCATTTTAAGCTCTGAAATAATCTGAAGAATCAAAATCAATGCATCCACTATTTCTCCTGTAGAATTTCTTTGCTGTTACCAGTTACTTTGTCAAGTTGACATAAGTAAGGCTGCGATAAATAACATTTTGACTGTAGGGCTATGAAGGGCTGTGATAATCAGTTAGGAAACTGGAACCAAGGCCAAATATTAGATCGGCCAAAATCTTTCCCAATAACAGAACAAGCTCTTGGGGCCAGATGGTCTATTCCTGTTCTTGTTCCCAATGTTCTAATGTTGTTATGTATTCTCCTAAAATCTTTGGTTCTGTACTATTTCTGGAATGAGTGTTATCCTTGAGTGTGAAGATGCTTTTTTCCAAAGTATCACTTAACATCTATAAAAAGTTGCTTTAGTAACTCAACGGATCAGGCAGTATCTTTGGACAACATGGATAGGTGATGTTTTGGGTGGGGACCCTTCTTCAGACCCCACCACAATTAATCTGAAGAAGGGCAGCACCACTGCAGAACATTGATAGGTGATGTTTCAGGTGAAGACCCTTCTTCAGACTGATTGTGGTAGGGTCTGAAGAAGGGTACCTACCCGAAATATCACCTATCCATGTTCTCCAGAGATACTGCAGCAACTGCAGGTCCTTGTTTCTACACTTATCATCTATGTCTGATGTACGTACCATCAGTCTGAAGAAGGGTTTCGGCCCGAAACGTCGCCTATTTCCTTCGCTCCATAGATGCTGCTGCACCCGCTGAGTTTCTCCAGCATTTTTGTGTACCTTCGATCTTCCAGCATCTGCAGTTCCTTCTTGAACACATCTATGTAATTTGCTTGTTTTTCATCGTAATCCCCCCTTCTCAAAGTGCTTAAGGAATTCATTTTTACTTTTGTTAATCTTTTACATCAGTGGAAAATGTTACAATCTATTTTCCTGTTTCCTGAATTTTTATTTTTATGTTCAGCTTTATCTCTCATTATCAGCTTCTTCAATCATCCTTATTGAAATTCTGAAATTCTCCCAAATCTTACACTTCAATGGTGATGTACTTTATTGCTCTGCAATTATTATCCTAAAAACTACAAACTTCAAAGTGTAGACTTTCATTTATCCTTTTTGGTTTCTGGTGTGGATTCCATTTTTCTAATCCACTATCAACTTACACAGTGTTGCCTGATTAGGGTCCTATTCATATATCAATTGATCCACCAATTAAAGATTGGATCATGTTTCTGACATTCTAGTCAATAAAAGTCTGTGGCGTTGATTTTTACTTTTATTCAAGATTTTATCTATTATAGATCATTACTGGCACTTGGATTGTCAGTGTCTCATGTAAAATAAAAACTACAATAGGTGGTATTGCAGAGAGTGAAGATGGTTATCAAGAATTACAGCTCGATCTTGATCAGCTGAGCAAGTGGGCTGTGGAATAGCAAATGAAGTTTAATTCAGATATGTGTGAGGTGTTGCATGTTATGAAGCAAAACCAGGCCAGGACCTTTACAGTGAATGGCAAGGTCCTGGGGAGTGTTGTGGAGCAATGAGATATTGGAGTGCAAGTACACAGTTCCCTGAAAGTGGTGTCACAGTTAGATAAAGTTGTGAAGAAGGCCTTGGGCACATTGGTCTTCATCAATCAGACAACAGAGTTCAAAAGTTGTGATGTTATGTTATAGTTGTACAAGACGTTGGCTAGTCTGTACTTGGAGTATTGGGTTCAATTTAGTTATCCTGGTGAGGGAAGTATGCCATTAAGCTAAAAAGCGTGCTGCGTAGATTTGCGAGTATAGTGCCATGACTCAAGTGTCTCTTCTTCTTGCGTATGGCATGCACAGCCTAAAGTTGTAGAACAACTTGACTCAAGTGTCTGAGCTATAAGGAGAGGTTGAGCAGGCCAAGACCTACTTCTATGGAGCACAGGAGGCTGAGGGGTGATCTAATAGAGGTGTATAAAATCATGAGAAGAATAGATAAGTTGAATGCATAGTCTTTTTCCCCAGAGTAGGGAAATCAAGTCAAGAACACATAGGTTTAAGCTGAGTGGGGAAAGATTTAACAGGAACCTGAGGGGCATCTTTTTGACAGAGAATTGTGGGCACACAGAATAAGCTGTCAGTTGATGTAGTTGAGACAGGTACTGTAATACAATTTAAAAGATATTCAGACAGGTAAATGGACAGGAAAGGTTTAGAAGGATATGTGCCAAATGTAGACAAATGGGTTGGCATTGATGGCGAATCTTGGTTGGCCCAACAAGCCTGTTTTCATGTTGTATGACTCTATGACTATGACGCTCTGACTATGTGCATTTTAACTGATTTAACTGATAACTATCATTGCCAAATTGTCCTAGTTGATTATCGAATGAAGAATATTATGACTAATTTAGCTGTGCAATGTTGGATCAGTGTCGGTGGTGGATTTTTCTCGTGCCCACCGAGCTCTACAGTCTTTAATATATGTAATGCTTCATCCTATTTAATCTTACCATAAAAATCTAATATAGAACGAAAGCCAGTTTAAATAAATGTTACATTTACCCAATTGATCAATATCCTTTAGAAGTGGGTGAAGCTGCCGTTACCTTATTGGAATGAAAAGGAATGTATGCCTAAACTAATTTTTTGTTATTGATTAAAATGTTTAAAACTAACAACCGCATGATAGCTACGTTCAGAGGAAGTTTGTCGCTCAGAGTAAAGTGTTTGTTTCAGATCCTGCTGTGAGCAATTTCACCCTCCCAAATTGTCTAATACATTTCAGTCGCTGTTCCTATTTATAGTTCTGATCAATATTCATGAAGGATAGTTGTATCAATTGATAGATGTGGTCCAGTCCCCGCACAAAGATGTCTTTTCATGCTACTGATCAGTTTGCTAATGCAGATTTTGATGGCTGCGGCTTTCTGTTAATTAGTTTTTGGAAGTTGATTCCTATTTGCTCTCCGATCTGCTTTTGTAATCATGCAATCCTTTGACTCGACTAAGGCCAGGAGCAAGGCTGCAATTTTTTAAAATTAATTGATATGATTCAGCTGATTATATTTTACAGCAGATTATTATCTGATCAAAATCTAAACATGGTTTCTAGATTGAGAGACCATTATGGAAAATAAGTCACATTTGTATAGCACCTTTCATGACCTTTGCTTGTCCCAAGGCACTTTAGAGCAAATTAGAGCAAATCTGGTGAGAGAGCGGTTATAATGTGGCAAATGCAACAGATAATTTGTGAATAACAAGGTTTCATTAGCAGCATAATGATTATTATCTATATTATTAAAGTAAGATCTTGACCACTTCCTATTTTTCTGTTTCATGATTTTTGAAAAAACGCTGCCACTTATGGCTGTGATTTTTGGCCATCTTACTCTGAGTCCGCCTCCGCTGCACAGGACAAGAGGATTTTTCCAATCGATAAAAAATAAAAGAATTATTAACATTTAAAAATGTTGACATTCTCTCTGCCTCCCCTGCTGGTGGGAGGGGGGAGGGACTATAAAACCCGAAGTGTTGTGCCTCACTCAGTCTCTGCAAGATGGAGGAAGCGAGAGGGACACGTCTCTCTGAGCTGTGAATAACACTGAACACATGCCTACTCAACTGTGAGTGTCCTTAATGTGGTTTGAAATTGAAAATGTGGTTGCTTTGAAATGCTGCACTGCATATTGGTGTTGGTGGTGGTGACTGCTTTGAAATGCTGCGCTGCTAATTGTTGTTGGTGGTGGTAACTGTTTTGAAATGCTGCACTGCAATTGGTTGTTGGTGGTGGTAACTGCACAACTTCCTGTTTGCATTGTATATTGATTTTAGATGAAATGCTACCACTTATGGCTGTGATTTTTGGCCATCTTACTCAGTTGCCCTCCGCTCATCAGGTGCTGAGGATTCTTCCCATCAATGAAAAATAAAAGTGTTATTAGTGTTTAAAAAAATATTGAGAATCTCTCTCTTGTCAATCACGCCATGAAACTCATGCCCCTTCTGTTGAGAGGGGGGAGGGGGGGGGGATTACAAAACCCGGAAGTGTGGGTGTGGCTCATTCTGCAAGATGGTAGAGGGAGAGGTCATGACTCTGAGCTGTGAATCAACTGAGCACACTGAATGTCTACTGAACTGTAAGTGTGGTGTCTATGTGATGTTTTGTGTCGTTTTATGGTGGTTTCACCCTGCTTGAAATGGTATGAAACTGCATTTGAATGTGGTGGCCTTGCACCGTGCATGAAATGGTATGAAACTGCATTTGAAGTTGGTGGCCTTGCACCCTGCATGAAATGGTACGAAACTGCACTTGAATTTGGTGGCCTTGCACCCTGCTTGAAATGGTATGAAACTGCACTTCAATTTGGTTGTCTTGCACCCTGCTTGAAGTGGCATGAAACTGCACTTGAGTTTGGTGGCCCTGCACCCTGCTTGAAATGGTATGAAACTGCACGAATTTTGTGTGGCTTTGCACCCTGCTTGAAGTGGTAGGAAACTGCAGCTGAATTTGGTGGCCTTGCACCCTGCTTGAAATGGTATGAAACTGCAGCTTGAATTTGGTGGCCTTGCACCCTGCTTGAAGTGGTAAGAAACTGCACTTGAATTTGGTGGCCTTGCACCCTGCTTGAAGTTGTATGAGACTGCAATTGAATTTGGTGGCCTTGTACCCTGCTTGAAGTGGTAAGAAACTGCACTTGAATTTGGTGGCCTCGCACCCTGCTTGAAGTGGTATGTAACTGCAATTGAATTTGGTGGCCTTGCACGCTGCTTGAAATGGAATTTCAAGGAATAGTCGTGTCAACTGCTCGCCCACCAGCATTGAGTGAGCTGCCAGCATATCAGGCTTGAGTGACTGAGCTGTCACCCCAAGAATCCATTTGGCCCACAATGTCCATACTAGCCCTCTGAAAACCAGTCCCTTCAGCCCACAATACCCATGCTAACGCTCCAGAAAGCCCCCCCCCCCTTGCTTGCCCCCCCCCCACTAGCCACCAATATTGGAATTGGTGGAGAGGTGGAATATTGCGTTGGGGGACCAGCCCTCCCATGTGAACATAGGACCCAACCGGTCCCACTTTGTCTAGTTCCTTCTATTTCTATTGGTTGAGAGGTAATTATTGGCCAAAGCTGCCAAAAATATATACCTGGCTCTTATGCATCCATATAAGGAGGGATATTATCTTCATATTCTATGGGAGGTACCTCCAACAGAATAGCACCCTGTAATCATTGCTCTGATCTCTCACTCTCAGTTTTTTGCTGAAGTCTCTCGAGTGGGGTTGAGTGCACACCCTTCTACAAGGGAACAGTGGTCTCACTAACGTACTGCTGAAGTAAATAACTATTAGCCTGGTCGATTTACATTGAATTCTATAATCAATTTCTTCAGCTGTGAGACCACAGTCTGCAGTGAAATATTGAGCACTGAGGTTAATAGAAATCTTGCAGAGTTAGAATTGACATATGTCAATTTAGAGTTTGCTTTATGCTCACCGACTGATGTGGATTGTAACTAGGGTTGTGGTTTGCATTTTAAGGTAAATGGGAATATTGCAGTGATGCACATGAGTACAGGAGCCCATAGCAGTGGAAAACATCCACCTAATCTGTACTGATCACAAACAGAGACATGGTAGATGAATCACCATCGCTCCAGTTCCCTTGTGTTTGGGAAGGCAAAATCTGACAGTGCCTGACTTTTATCCAACGAACTTACCTCCTGCAAGCTGTGACATTGTATGTGATCCAAAATTGATTTTGCCAGGATAGAACTCCCATTAGAGACCAGGCGAAACTGAGCCAAATGCAAACAAGAATGTTAATAACAATGATGTTTCTTCAGCATCAGATATGCACTGAATGATAATAATCGTTTATACAATGCACCTTTCAGATCTTTTCCATATATTTTGGTGCTTAAATTTCCAGGATATGACTTTTCAGGAACATAGAGAAAAAAAGTAGGCCATTACAGCCCTTCGAGCCAGCATTACTGTTCAATATGATCATGGCTGATCATCCAGAATCAGTACACCGTCCCTGCTTTCCCCCCATATCCCTTGATTTTGTTAGCCCTAAGAGCTAAAGCTCTCTAGAAAATATCCAGTGAATTGGCCTCCACTGCCTTCTGTGGCAGAGAATTCCTCATTCACAAATCAAAATGTCCTAAATGGCCAACCCCTTATTCTGAAACTGACCCTCTGCTATCATTTGCACAATGCACTTTTCAAACCTTTCCCACATAGTCTGGAGCTCAAATCTCCAGGATATGACTGTTGAGGGACGATCACTAGAGAGTTAAGGGCCTGTCCCACTTGCATGCGATTGCATGCGTTTGGCGCGACCAAACGGCTGCGGAGTTCACGCGAAGTTCGCGCTAAGTACGCTCTAAGTTCGGGCTAAGTTCGCACGTGACGTCATTTGTGTCATACTTACCAATCAGCTGGGCAGGAGGCAGGCCGACTGAATTTGGGCGTCGCACGGCGTCGGGCGGTGACGACATCACGCAACGCCACGCCGGGTGGTGACGTCATCGCGCAATGCCACGCGCTAGGCGCACGCCGTCAAGACGCCGCGTATGCCGTCACATCACTGCGTACGACCATAATGCGCTTGTGTGCCGACAGGTCGCGCGAAGATTTTGGACACTGTCAGAATTTCGGAGCCCCGCGCGATGTCGGGACCAGTCCCACACAACTCTGTGCTTCTAAGTGGGACCGGCCCTGCGCGGCCATACGGTGCCCATACGCCTCAAGCGACCACGTTTGGTCGCGCCAAACACATGCAATCACATGCAAGTGGGACAGGCCCTTTAGGATTGCAGTATGCTACAGACAATTTAAAAGGATGCTGCTAGCACCTCACATGGCAGCTCCAGAATCAATCGCAGACTGTTTAGAATCCACAAAAATGCCACCAGCTAGTAGCCTCCCTCCTCTTTCCTGTCATTTTAGCTCAGATACAGGATACTAGATACCTTTAAATTGTTCCACAGTTGGAGGTTAATGCTTTATGGTGGGTGGGAGTAAAATAGTGCATAGTAAATAGTGAAAAGCCTGGACAGAGTGGAAGCTGCGAGGATGTTTTCACTAGTGAGAGAGTCTCGGACCAGAGGCCATAGCCTCAGAATAAAAGGATGTGCCTTTCGAAAGGAGAAGAGGGGGGATTTCTTTAGTGATTGGGCGGTGAATCTGTGGAATTCATTGCCACAGAAGGTTGTGGAGGTGGAGATATATAGGCTCTTCATTAATAAGGGTGTCAAACGTTTATGGGGGAAAGGCAGGAGAATGGGGTTAAGAGAGAAAGATAGATGAACTATGATTGAATGGCAGAGTAGACTTGATTCTGTTCCTACAAGTAATTAACTTATGAAAATGTCAATGTGTGTTGAGGATTGAGGGTATGGTTGGAGAAAATCAACTGTAGAGTTGGCGAGTGTTTGTGCATGTTATTAAATATGATGTGACTTGTATGTGAACAAATGCCTGATAAACAAGGGGGTGAAAGGTTGTTAGGGGTAGACTTGAATGTGGAGTTGAGGTTGCAGTCAGATCAGCCATGATCTTATTGAGTTGCAGAACAGGTTTGAAGGGCCGAGTGGCCCATTCTTGCTCTTTATTCATATATTTGCACTGCCCATATTTATATGGGATACAATGCCAGAGGAAGCTGTAAAAGCATCATTCAAATACGATGATGGAAAGACTTTTAGATGGGTTCATGCACGGAAAGGGTTGAGAGGGAAATGAGTGAACTGCAGGCAAATGAGTCCAGTTCAGAGAGACGTCTTGGTCGGCGTGGACAAGTTGGGCCAAAGGGCTCCTTTCCATGCCATACAATCGTATAACCTTAACCCTATGATTCCAGGATAGATTTTTCAATCAATTGCAGCTAATTAAAGGTTACAAAGTGAGTGTAATTCTTCAGAGAAGAAATTGCAGATTTCTTCCCACTTTGCACCCTATCCAATTTTCCATTTGGTTTTGTATTGACACAGCAAGCAGTTGGATCTATTATCATAAGATCCAGCGATATCAATGCATGCTATATCTCTGTGTTGACAGCTGCTAAGCAGCCAGACCTTTAATAACTTGGGTGAATGCGTGCTATTTATAGAATATTTTTAAAGAGCTCTGTAATTACATTTCCAGCAGCTCTGTGGCTATTTATGAAATTAGTTTCTTGCTTTCTTCTGTCCCTTACTTGGTCAGCAAGCCTTTTGCCTTCTGTTCACTTGCTGCCAACATTTCATTCTATCTTCACCAAAGGGCACAAAGTGCTAGAGCAACTGAACGGGTCAGGCAGCATCTCTGGAGAAAATGGATAGGTGATGTTTTGGGTGTAATGTTCCCAATCCAAGTTCTCCAGAGATGCTGCCTGACCTGCTGAGTTACTCAAGCACTTTATCTCCTTTTGTGTATTAACCAGCATCTACAGTGCTTTGTTTCTTCAGTATCCTCGCCATCTTATTTAAGAGCTACCACTTGAAATGCACTTTCCTACACACTAAGGACAATTTGCAATTTTTACCAAAGCCAATTAACCTACAAACCAGTACATCTTTGGTGTGTGGGAGGAAACACGAGAACCCGGAGAAAACCCATGTGGTCACTGGGACAATGTAGAAACTCTGTGCAGACAGCACCCGTAGTCAAGGTCAAACTCAGTTCTCTAGCACTGTAAAGCAACAACTCTACCGCTGCGCCACCGTGACGCACGTCATTTTGGTTTCCCTTTCTGATGTGCATTCTGTAGCAGAAACCAGAAGGAACAAAGGAGAGATCACTGAAAGATTGGATTTCACCAAGGTCATCCTATGTCTATCTTTCTTCACCTAGCAAAACATATTTAAAGGTTGCCTCTAAACCATGTGCCAAAGACTGCACAGTAATGGATGTTGGATGCAAGAACGTCAAAAATGGGTTGGCATCACTGGCACCAGTAATGACTTGCTATTTACTCTGACTTTTGGTGATGTTGCTAATTTGGTTGACACGGAGAGGGTCTTACTTTGAGATATCAGGATTTGCCCCATGCTACAGTTGTGCATAGACCAGCCACTGAACAACATTTGGCAAGCTCTCCTAATCTATCTCTTGGTTTGGGTTCCATTTCCTGCCTTCACCTACTGTGACAATTACTATGGTCTTCCATGGATTTATATGCAACTGAGGATATATGTGACATATGTGCTAATAACTGTTCGTATATTGTCATGCAAATCCCCAGTTTCTAATGTTTCCTATTCAGGCCACAAAGGATTCTAGATCCATGAGTGGCTTCATTAACAAGAATTCTTATGCCTTGAAATCGCAGCACTAACTTTTTCCAGCAAGTTTACTTTATATTTTCAAACCACTTCCTGATGCTTTCATAGAAACATAGAAATACAGAAAATAGATGCAGGCATAAATATGATCATGGCTGATCATCCAAAATCAGTACCCTGTTCTTGCTTTCTCCCCAATATCCCATGATTCAGTTAGCCTGAAGAGCTATATCTAACTCTTTCTTGAAAGCATCCAGTGAATTGGCCTCCACTGCCTTCTGTGGTAGAGAATTCCACAGATTCACAACTCTCTGGGTGAAAACGTTTTTCCTCATCTCAGTCCTAAATGGCTTATCCCTTATTCTTAAACTGTGACCCCTGGTTCTGGACTCTCCCAATATGAGGAACATTTTTCCTGCATCTAGCCTGTCCAATCCCTTAAGAATTCTATATGTTTCTATAAAATACCCTCTCATCCTTCAAAATTCCATGGAATATAAGCCCAGTCGATGCATTCTTTCATCATATGTCAGTCCCGTCATCCTGGGAATTAACCTGGTGAACCTACGCTGCACTCCCTCAATAGCAAGAATGTCCTTCCTCAAATTAGCAGACCAAAACTGTACACAATACTCCAGGTGTGGTCTCACCAGGGCCCTGTACAACTGCAGTAGGACTAGGGCCCTGTACAACTGCACACACAGCATGTACACACTCCATACAGACAGCGAAATCGAGCTGTACTGTATTGTAATTCTGTGTTGTGCATAATGTACTACAGTATTTTTCGATGCTGTAAACGGAGCGTCTGCGATGTAAAACAAATTTCCGACTCGCTCTGACAATAAAGTATTATCGTATCGTATCGTATGTTATGCCATGCACTATGAAGTACTATTTTGTGCAATACCGTGTTTGATGTTATGCATTGTGTGTTGTAGTGTCGCGTCCTTTCGATCTATTTCTTTGCTTACAGTCGAAATATGCAAATTCCTGTTATGTCATGAAACAGTGTCCTTGTTCAGCAGTGTTTTTAATTTTACACTAATTACATTTTGCTACAGGCTTAATGCATTCTCATCAAACGATATTTGTCTTAACACAGACTCACATTTTATGGTTGGAAGGTTCTTTCAAATTCCAATCAAGACCTTGGCACAAACCATTTTATAGGATTATTTAAAACAGCATGCCAACAATGTTGCCCTGAATTCCATACATTTGTTTTGTCACTTCAGAGAAAATGTAACTGACTAGAAAGCTAAAAGTTTGCTGTTTCTAAAACAAAGGAAGCATTGGGAATGTTTTGTATGCTGGCATGGTGATTACATTATTGGATTAGTAAGCAGAGGCCAGGATCAGTGATCCAGAGCAGGAGTTCAAATCTCAGCGGGTCAGCAAGGGAATTTTAATTTACCTAATTAAATAAATTTGTTAACAAGGCTACATCAGCGATGGTAACCATGAAATTACTAAATTGGTATTAAAACCCTTCTGGTGTCCATTGTCATCAGGGATACCACTTATCTGAGGCTTTATCAAGTGCTGATGAGACCACATTTGGAATATTGTGAGCAGTTTTGGGCCCCATAATAAAGGGAAGATGTGCTGGCTTTGGAGATGGTCCAGAGGAGGTTCACGAGAATGATCCCAGGAATGACTGGACTAATGTGTGAGATGTGTTTGAAGGCTCTGGGTTTGTACTCGCAGGACTTTAGAACGGCGAGGGGGGATCTCATTGAAACCTACCGGATAATGAAAGGCCAAAATAGAGTGGATGTGGAGAGGATGTTTCCATAATGGGAGAGTCTACAACCAGAGGGCACAGCCTCAGAATAAAAGGACCTACCTACAAAATGGAGATGAGGGGCAGTTTCTTTAGACAGCAAATGGTGAATCAGTTGAATTAATTGTCCCAGATGGCTGTGGATGCCTAGACATTGGGTATCTTTTAAGGCAGAGATTGATAGCTTGATTAGGAGGAGGGGTCAAAGGCTATGGGGTGAAAGCAGGAGATTGGGGTTGAGAGGGAAAAATTTAGATAAGTCGTGATTGAATGTAGAATCATAGATGTTGTAGACCCTAATGGTGGACTAAATGGCCTAAGTCTGCTCCTCTCTGAAATCTAGCTTTACCATCTTGTCTGTTTCTTCAAGTAGTCAAGTATCTTTAAATATTTAGTCCAGACTATGTGAAATCGGCCATCTACTTCTGATTTCACCTGTATGTGATTTCAGACTCAACAATCTCTGAAACGGCTCAACGAGCCATTCAATTATGGCAGAAATTAGAATAGACATCCACCAGTAATACATATCTTCTTCAAATAAATAGTTCAATCAATTTTATTTTAAATTATATTTCCACTGTATCTCCAATGTATCTAATGTGATGAGTGCAGATCAGTAGTGTTGCAGATTTGAATTCATCACATTTATATTGGCAAATATAATAATATTAGGATAGATTCCCAGAATCTTCAGGGACAGTTCACAAATCATTAGTTAGGCTGCACATGGAGTATTGTGTATTGTTTTGGTCACTACATACTTGTGCTGGAGAAAATGCAGGGAGGTTTGCCAGAACATTGTCTGGATTAGAGGACTTTAGATTTACAGTGCAGAAACAGGCCCTTTGACCCACCATGTCCACACCAACCAGCAGTCACCCAATCCACTAACACTGTTCACTAGGGGCAATTGACAATTTTGCCAAAGCCAATTCATTTACAAACCTGCATGTCTTTGGCATGTGGGAGGAAACCAGAGTACCTGGAGAAAACCCACACAGTCACAGGGAGAATGTACAAACACCTGCAGACAATTTTTTTAGAGATACAACATGGAAGCAGGCCCTTGGGCCCATAGAGTTCAATGCTGACCACCCATATACCTGTACGTCTTTGGAATGTGGGAGGAAACTGGAGCACCCGGAGAAAACCCACGCGGTCACTGGGAGAATGTAAAAACTCTGTACAGACAGCACCGAGTCAGGGGTGGGTCTCTGATGCTGTGAGACAGCGACTCTGCCGCTGCGCCAATGCACTGCCCACTTTAGTTATGGGGAGGGATTGATTAGGCTGGGCTGATTTCCCTGGACTGAAGGAGGCTGAGGAGCAACCCAATAGATGTTTATCAGATTATGAGAGGCATTGATAGAGTAGATAAGTAGAATCTTTTTCCCGTGGTAGAGATACCAAAAACAAGCAGGCACAGGCTTAAGGAGAGAGAAAGGGGTGTTGAAGGGTATGTCTTTTACACAGTGAATGGTTGTTATTTGGAACATATTGCTAGAGAAGGTGGCAAAATCATATACCATTAACATACCTAAGAGGCATTTTGAGAAACATTAAGCCTTCAAATAGAGGGGATAAAAGATTAGCATGGACATAGTGGGCCAAGGAGTCCGCTTCTTTGTGGTATAACTCTATGATGCTATCTTGCCCTGGTACTCTTCAACCTATTCATCTGATCTACTCTTGCCTGCACTTATTCTCCGTCTTCACCTGAGAATATACTTACTAAGTGACTGATAGGCATTTAAGTTTAAGATTGCATTTAAGGATATCTGTGATGGCCATCTCATTTACCTTCATGATTTGGTTTTAGCGGGATGGGGATGTCCAATTTTTAGGTGCTGGCAACATTCCCATTTTGCATCCTGTAATAGTTGTCACTTGGGATGCTTTGCAAACATCTATAACCTTCTTTAAGAGAATGGATTTCCACTCTTTCAAGATCACATGCAAGAGATCTTTCAAAGAGAGATTTTAGTTTAGTTTAGTTTTGTTTAGCTTATTTTAATTTAGTTTAGTTTAGTTAAGTTTAGAGATGCAATGTAGAGTCTGGCCCTTCGGCCCACCGAGTCCATGCTGACTAACAATCCTCATACACTAGCACTATGCTACACGCTAGGGCCAATTTACAATTTTTACCAAAGCCAATTAACCTTCAAACCTGTACGTCTTTGGTGGAAAAACTCACACGGTCACAGGGAGAACATACAAACTCCATACTTGACAGCACCCGTAGTCAGGAACAAACCCAGGTCTCTAGTGCTGTAAGGCAGCAACTCGACTGCTGCACCTCTATTCCGCCCTTTATTATAGACATAATAATAACCATTCAGAATTCACCCTCATGAACTCTTCTCAAACCAAGCATGCAGGGCACGAGTTGCAATACTGAGAAATTGCCATCTCAGGCGAGTCACATATATGTATCGCAACATCACTGAGATGCCGAGTTCTAGCCCTTTGATCAGCTGCGTAGCTAGTGCAATGCCGAATATCAGATCTCAAAATCCCTGACAGGCAAGATGCTGGGAATGTTTTGTCCAGTATTCCTCTCAGACTTTGTGCAAAAGTGTTATTTGTGGCAAGGTTACACAGAAAAGCTGGAGAAACTCAGCGGGTGCAGCAGCATCTATGGAGCGAAGGAAATAGGCAACGTTTCGGGCCGAAACCCTTCTTCAGACTCAGACTGTTATTTGTGGCAATATCTACTGGGCTGGGTGACAGCCAGCAATTGAGGGCTAGTTAACAGTACCCCCTAAACTTGCAACCTCCATTGGCTGGAATGAGGTGGTAATGGTGGCACAGTGGCGGAGCGGTAGAGTTGCTGCCTTACAGCGCCAGAGACCTGGGTTCAATCTTGACTACATACGGAGTTTGTACGTTCTCACTGTGACTGCATGGTTTTTCTCTGGGTTGTCTGGGTACTCCGGTTTCCTCCCACACTCCAAAGATGTACATGTTTGTAAGTTAATTTGCTTTGGTAAAATTGACCTTAATTTCCCACTCTCTCCTTCCCTTCCAAGTTTTCTGACCAGTCTAACTGTCCCTGATTACATTTATCTCTGTTTGCCTTGTTGTTACCTTCTCCTAGCTAACAATGCTCTCATTCTACATTTTCCTTGATCTCCACCCCCTTTGATGTCTTGATCTCACATCTTACACAACCTTATCTCTGTATCTCCCCCTCTTCTGACTATCAGTCTGAAGAAGGGTCTCGACCTGAAACGTCACCCATTCCTTCTCTCTAGAGATGCTGCCTGTCCCGCCGTGTTGCTCCAGCATTTTGTGTCTATCTTCAGTTTCAACCAGCATCTGCAGTTCCTTCCTACACATAGGGTGGGAGTGCCAGTGCAACACTCTCTGGAGTCATAGTCTTATATTCTACACTACTGATTCAAAGCGGCATCACACCATTCTTCCCAATGACAATTGTGAATTGATAATGAACATGAGCCTTGTCATTGATGCCCACATCCCATGAATGATGGCTGATATGATGCTGTTGTGCAGATGGCAAAAAGCATTGGAAAATCTCCTGCGGTTCTGCCTGAGCTTATCAGATCCATCAAGCAGCAGGCAAAATGAGGTGGCAAAGACACTGCGGTGGAGAGATTTGCAGTGAAGAAAAGTCGCATTCTGTTGTTCTGTTGTTGCGAGAAAAAAAACCCATTCCTTTTACGCTGAGAGAGGGAGGTAAGCTGTGGATCACCAAAAATGCCACCCACCTTCAGTGTTTCTTGAGAGACTTGTCACAAAATAGCACATCTGTCTGTTGCAACCAACAGTCTGCTGAAGGAACTCAGTGGATTGAGGAGCATCTCAATGTCAATAGATATCTTTAAGGCCAAGATTGATAGACTTTTGTGTTAGTATGGGTGTCAGGCAGTTGTTCCTACACAGAGGGTGGGGAGTGAGAGTGCAACACTTCTGAGAGGGAAGATATATTCAGCACTACGATTGAATGGTGAAGTACACTTAATGAAATGGCCTAAATGAACATGAGCCTTGTCATTGATGCCCACATCCCATGAATGATGGCTGATATGATGCTGTTGTGCAGATGGCAAAAAGCATTGGAAAATCTCCTGCGGTTCTGCCTGAGCTTATCAGATCCATCAAGCAGCAGGCAAAATGAGGTGGCAAAGACACTGCGGTGGAGAGATTTGCAGTGAAGAAAAGTCGCATTCTGTTGTTCTGTTGTTGCGAGAAAAAAAACCCATTCCTTTTACGCTGAGAGAGGGAGGTAAGCTGTGGATCACCAAAAATGCCACCCACCTTCAGTGTTTCTTGAGAGACTTGTCACAAAATAGCACATCTGTCTGTTGCAACCAACAGTCTGCTGAAGGAACTCAGTGGATTGAGGAGCATCTCAATGTCAATAGATATCTTTAAGGCCAAGATTGATAGACTCTTGGTTAGTATGGGTGTCAGGAGTTGTGGATAGAGAAGGCAGGAGAATGGGTTTGAGAGGGAGAGATAGATCAGCCACGATTGAATGGTGAAGTAGACTTAATGGGCCAAATGGCCTAAATCTGCTCCTATCATTTATGACCTTATGATCTGTGGTTGAAAATGTACTGACAACGTTTTTCGTTAAAAAAAAATGCATCAGAGTTTAATGGTGAGGGAAGATAGCCAGTAGGTGATTAGTGGACAGAGATAGGGTGAAGGATGATAGGCAAATTTAGCTTTAGTTTTAGTTTTTAGTTTTAGAGATACAGGGTAGAGCCAGGCCGTTCAGCGTGCAGAGTCCCCGTACACTGATCCCCGTACACTTGCGCTATCCTATACACTATGGACAATTTATAATTTTACCGAAGCCAATTAACCTACCAAACCTGTACGTCTTTGGAGTGTTGGAGGAAACTGGAGCACACGGGAAAAACCCATGTGGTCACGGGAAGAATAACACATAGACAGTACCCAAGGTCAGGATAGAACCTGGGTCCCTGGTGCTTTGAGGCAGCAGCTCTACCAGGTGCACCGCCGTGCCACTGGTAAACACAGAGAGATCTAAACAGTAGGAAAAGTATCTGAAAAGTTGACAGTTTTTAATTTTTACTTAAAAGAGCAGAAAATCTCTACATGATGTATACTATAATTATGAGACTATTCTTCATAAACAAATTTGCAAGTTTATTACATATGCTGTGGAGAGAAAGTCTTCTTCATAAAATCCTTTGCTTAATTACGGAACGATACTGTGAAAAAAATGTTCATAAATATTTTAGATCAATTCTATGCCCTATAAATTAAAATTCAAAACAGCGTCTCTCAGTTGGAAGCTATTAACTCAGGTTTTTGTTTTTAAATTGCTCTTATCATGTTTAAAAATACCAACTCTTAGATAGCAGAGATAAAACAACTTTCCCTTCTCCCCTGAAACAAAACCTTTGTTCTCATTGTTACTTTGATTGACATAGAGTTGAGATGACTGATGCAGCATAACATGTGTATTCTGGGAGTTTCCTTGGTCTATAATATTCATCAACACAATAAACAATAAGCTTTGTCCTCTGTTGCTTAACAACAGCAGATGGACCTCCTGAATCTCTACTTTGCAGTTGATCAAAAGCAATAGTTGAGCAATGGAAGAGATCTCTTTGGAAGAGATGTGGTTACAACTACTCTTTTTAACTCTTCGATGAAATTGAGAAACTGTTGTTGGAAAGGTTTTGTGAGAAACTCTAAATCTGAACTTTTATTCCTGTCGTTGTGTTTTCATGTCTGTTCTGCATCATTGGATGATCTAGGACCTGCATTTATTATGTACATAAACATAATCTGGGTTTGAATGTAGGAGGTGTGACTGCTGAGTATTTAGTGGGCACCATAAATTGTAGTTTTGTTGGTAGTGAGGGGGTGGTCTTCAACTACAGAATAATACAGAACAGTGGATAAAATCCTTGGACCAATGCCAAAAATAATTTAATCATTAAGATTGTAAGATTTTAGAATCTACGCTAGAAATGTAAAATAAAATGATGCTGGAAATATTCAGTAGGTCTGGCAGCAGCTGTGGAGAAGAAAAGCAGTGTTAACATTTCAGAGCAGCTGGGTCATCTGCCTGAACCATTAATAGATACAAAAAGCTGAAGTAACTCAGCGGGACAGGCAGCGTTTCTGGAGAGAAGGAATGGGTGATGTTTTAGATCAAGACCCTTCTTCAGACCTATTATTTCAGCTATTCTCTCCTCAGTTGCTGCCTGACTTGCTGAGTATTTCCAGTATGTCATACTTTTCTTCAGATGCTACTGTGGGGTTGTTGACTATAAAATGTTAAGAAAGGCATATACCTTCATTCGCCTTCCCTTCCCACTTGGTTGTTCAGGTGGAATCAGATATTCTTCATGGTCAGCTGATCCAGAAGATGAGTGGAATCGACAGTGATTTGGGAATTTGGATTCAGAGCTGACTCGTCCATAATAGACATAGGGTAGGGATATAAACATAGAAACATAGAAAGTAGGTGCAGGAGTAGGCCATTCGGCCCTTCGAGCCTGCACCGCCATTCAATATGATCATGGCTGATCATCCAACTCAGCATCCTGTACCTGCCTTCAACACACATTCCGGAAGTGGCGGTGCTGTTAACAGCTGCGGCTCGCCTGCAGTCCGTCTGTCTTTACTTTTTTCTGTTGTTTTTTTTTGTCTTGTTTTGTTCTCTGTCTCTTCCTTCGGGGGAATGCGACTTTTCTGTGTCGTATCCCCCTTCTCTGCCTCCGTCTGCGCTGAGGCCTAATGGCGGAGCTGGCGGTCTCCAGCCTGCGACTGACCCAGAGGCTCTGGAGGCAGAGCCAGCCGGGACTTACCAACGAGAGGCTGGCCGTCTTTGGGGCTAAAGCAGCGGTGGCCCGACTTGCTGGTGCGGCGTTCTGGTTTTCAGCGGCGGCCTGGAGCTGATGCAGCGGGACTCGGAGCTGAGACTGCGGGACCCGGAGCTGGGGCAGCGGCCTGGAGCTGGGGCGGCTGCCCCGACCTGGGGCGGCGGCCCGGAGCGGAGACTGCGGGACCCGGAGCGGAGACTGTGGGACCCGGAGCGGCGACTGCGGGACCCGGAGCTGGGGCGGCGGCCCGGAGCGGAGACTGCGGGACCCGGAGCTGGGGCGGCATTCCGGCTTTCGGTGGCGTCGCTGCGGGGGTCCGCTAGACTGGAGAGCGGCATCTTCGGCCTGGATCGATCGCCTCAGCGCAGAGGGAGAACAAGGAGGGAAGAGACGGAGACTAAGACTTTGCCTCCATCACAGTGAGGATGTGCTTGGTGAACTCACTGTGGTGGATGTTTAATTTGTGTTTATTGAATGTTTTGTTATTATTGATTCTGTGTATGACTGCAGGCAACGTAATTTCGTTCAGACCGAAAGGTCTGAATGACAATAAAGGATCTATCTATCTATTCTGTGGCACTCTCTGTGTGAACATTTTTTTTTCTCATCTCAGTCCTAAAAGATTTCCCCTTTATCCTTAAACGGTGACCCCTTGTTCTGGATGGAATGGTGTTATTTTGATTGGAGATCTGTGACCAATGATGTTCCAACGGATCAATGCTGGGACCTCTATTACTTGTGATATATATAAACGACAAAACTGTAGGCAAGTTGGTTAATAAGGCTCAGATGACACAAACATTGGCAGAGCTGTGGACAGACAGAGTTGTTTCTGTTTCATATATGGAAACAGTACAATTATACCATTTCCCATTAATACACAAAGAACTTTTCTGGAAATAATTTCTGGAAGTAACAAGGGACCAACTTTGCGGCTTCACGTTTGCAGGTACATTCATGCCTATTTCGCATAAGCTAAAGAAGACTCTCATTATTTTTACTGATAAAGTAAATGGGTTTGCAAATTTCTCTCAAAGTTCCACTAAACATTTCTGAGAAGTTCCACAAGGCGTTAAATTAATGTATGACTTTTCGGAGTTACAATTGTCATAATTGACCCTCACACAAGCATTTAATATCCACAAATATTTGCATCAGCATAAGTTACATTAGAAAGCAAAGTAAAATGTCCTCGGGTGGAATAGTCATTGCGGATAGAATTGGAGACTGAAGTTAGCTGGATTCAATGTTTGGAGTTTGCCAAGTTCCGACTGCTTTTTGTCACTCTCTGAATTGTGATTAAATTCCGGCAATATACGAAGAATTGAAAATGAGCTATTATCACTTCTCAGGATGTCACATGGCCACGCTTCACAGAGACTGCTCTCACTCTCGATCAGTTGAATATTTTCCAATTAAAATTTAAGCCTCATTAAACTAGTGGATTTTTATGGCAGCAGAATGTCATGTCTTATCAGCAAGAAAGTGCCCAATGGACATTAAATTAACAATTGAACATTAACTCCGAAAGTTCTCTCAGTGTCACGTATAAACTTATACAAGAAGGAACAGCTGCAATCCTTGAATTAATGCGGCTCTTTCCTTTTAAAAACAAAATATAGGCACTTGTGTTTGCGAGGCTAGGAAGGACACAGCGGCAGAGACCCGGGTTCGATCATGACTACGGCTGCTGTCTGCACGGAGTGTGTACCTTCCCCCTGTGACCGCGTGGGTCTTGTGAGTTGTATGCAAAAATAATTTTTAATATACCTGGGTACACGTGATAATAAAGGAACCATTGAGCTGTCGTGTTGTCCTGAATGATGTCATCCATCTTGAGTGTTGTTGAAGATGAGGTCATCCAGGCAAAGGACAAGTATTCCAGTAAAATGTGATCGTTCTTGCAAAGTCTCTGGGGAATCAAGAGGTGAGCCGGTCACTGCAGAGTTCCCAGCCTCCAGCCTACTTTTATATGCGGATGGTCTATTTACGTTTCCACCCATAGCAACCATCACGGCAATAAAGATTATCTGTTCATTAAGTTCTTAACCTCTAACAAATTCTATTGCAGCATGTACAAGGATCTCATACATGGTGTGCATGACTTATTGAAGGGTTCTCAATAGACGGTCTCTTGAATTTATATTGTTGCAGCCCAGAGAGCAGTTGGATACATTGCCCAAACCTTAAAGGGATAACACCTAAAAGAACAAATTATTGTTCACACCAATATTACATTGGCATTGGGAGTTTCAGTCATGTTAATGCTATTATCTATAAAGAGGAGACGCAAGGGACTGCAAGTGCTGATAGATAAAAAAAGACTCAAAGTACTGGAGTAACTCAACGGTCAGACAGAATTTCTAAAGGACATGGATAGGTGACGTCAACTATGAATCATTAAAGGGCCTGTCTCACCTGACGATTTTTTCGGTGACTGCCGGCGTCATATCAGTGTCGACAAAAGATTTTGAACTTTTCAAAATCCAGCGGCGACAAAAAAAATGCTGCGACACTTGAAAAAACACCGTGTGTCACACATTATCACGTTCACCGCCGCATCACGCCATGTCACGCTGCATCACGCCGCAAATTTTTTGGAGACCTGATACGGCAGTCTCCGAAAAAATCGCCAAGTAGGACAGGCCCTTAATATTGCCTTCCAAAGATGTTGCCAGGCTCTCTGAGTTACTCTAGCACTTTTGCTTTTATTTAACTATAAAGAGTAGATGCTTATACTTCTTCCTGTTCCAGATGATCAGTGCCTGGCAATTGTGTAGTGCATCTGCTTAGTTAGACACAGGTGGTAATATGTTTTAATGAGTGTTTAACTTCCCTGTCGTGATTATTCTGCAGGAAAATATGCAGGCGCGGAATTGTCGTTCGTGAAAAGCAGTCACTGTAGGTGTTCGAAGAATTCCACACTATACAATTCTGTCAATTATTTCATTTGATGTGCTACTGAATCACGGTGCTAATTCGGGTATTTACATTCCTCCTTCTTTTGGTGCCTGAAGTGAATTCCTGCCTGTTTGAGAAATGCCAGAAAGCGGAGCTCCCTCTGAGCGCTGAGCGACTGAAACACCCTGTGATGACACAACTCACACACTGTCCAATTCTGGGTGAACCAGCTCCATTGCCAACACATCGCAGGTGTTTCAAAGCACAAAACCACCTGTCAGGGACAATTATCCTTACAGATTCAAAGCCCTTTGATGTTGTTGATGCCAACATGATGTGGTTCAACAAAGGAACTTACACAAAGATATGGGTAGGAAGGATCTGCAGATGCTGCCTTAAACCGAAGATAGGCACAAAATGTTGGAGTGACTCAGCAGGACAGGCAGCATCTCTGGATGGAAGGAATGGGTCACGTTTCGGGTCTGAGGAAGAGTCACACATTCCTTCTCTCCAGAGATGCTGCCTGTCCTGCTGAGTTACTCCAGCTTTGTGTGTCTGTTTACATAATGGTATCACAGTGATGGAGGCACCAACATTTCTTCTTGAACTGAGTGAAACCAGGAACATTAATTAGAACTGGAAGTCTACATTTGCTGTTGAAACTATCTATTTAGATTAAAGAAATTCCCGTCTAACATTAAGTAATGAAGATTATTTAAACTAACATTGGGGCCTAACACTAGAATGTTGGATGCTTGCAATTTGAAATAAAGAAAAATTAGTTCAATTGAATCTATCTCTTTACTCCAAATCCTTTTTGGACCTAATTGCACATTAAAGAAATAACAATGCCCAGAATTTCCTTAGCCTATCAAGCATTTTCTGTGTCATTTTCTGTGTCATTTGGTTCTGCCATTGCTGGTTAGAAATTCAGTGCCTAAAATGTCATGCATTGACTAACACTGAGCCAGTCTAACAAAAGATCTTTACCTGAACATCACCTATTCCTTTTCTCCAGAGATGTTGCCTGACCCGCTGAGTTACTCCAGCATTTTGTGCCTATCTTCGGAAAACTCTGTTGATTGTCTTTCACCTGCCTGTTGAGCATTTGTCACTCCAGCACATGGGACCCCTCCCTCATTTCTGCCGAGCTCCCACATTACAGCCTGGATAAGGCTTTTTTGAAAGGGAATAAAACTGCAGATACTGGCCAAATGTCGGCTGTAATTTGAACTTGGTGTGCAGATCGTGAGACAGTTAATAGACTTGCAAGCCTGCAGCTGTAGAGCCTGCGTACATGCAGAGGTACGGCCTTCTTCCACTCGCTGCACAATGCAGAATGTGCAAAGAAAATCAGATAGCAACGGGACTGCATCCCACATCCAGGCAAGGGATGTGATTCGGTCATGGATTAGAAGGTGAGAGTTGGGCCGAAGACCGCTGGAAGCAGAGATTGATGGGAAGATGCCCGCAATTACCATTAGTGTGTGATCTCACCATTTGTGTGTGATATCACCAGTAGTGTGTGTCCTCACCTTTAGTGGGTGGCTTCACCATTGTTTGTGTGTCCTCACAATTAGTGTGTGTGTTAACAATTAGTGTATGGCCACACAATTCTTGGGTGATTTCACCATTAGCATGTGCTCTCACTGCTGGTGCATGACCCCACCAATGGTAAGTGACCTCAGCACCGGTACATGACCTTAGCACTGGGGTGTGACCTCAGCACAGGGGTGTGACCTCAGCACAGGGGTGTGACCTCAGCACAGGGGTGTGACTGCACAGGGGTGTGACTGTAGGGTTTTGTTCCCTTTACTCCACTTCGGGCCCAACTGCCCGAGTGATTCTCTCCCTTGTCGGTGGGTCAAACAGCCACCACTCCACTCGAGCGGTTCCCAAGAGAGAGAATACAATAAAAGGGATTCCCCTGGGTTCTAGACCTCGGAATTATGGTGGGATATGATAAAAGGTTGACTTGACCTGAGCGTGCTGATGAGAGAAAACAGAAACCAAGACGGACTCAAAGCAAGTCTAAAATTTACAGGATTTATTAAACAATGAGAAATCGAATCTCACCAACACTACATAATACGTGGCTAAACTTATGCTTTAAACTAAGACTATGGAAAGAAAATTATCGGGCACATTGTAAAACTTACTTTACACAAGTTTAATTACAGATATACCCCCTTTCCCCTTCTCCCCTCAACCTCTATCCTATTTCGGGAACTTCACCAAATCATCTGGGGGTACTTATAGCTAGGTCGATGAAGGGTCCAACAGAGCAGAAAAGAGTTCTGGCTTGCCTGTCCCATTTATATCCGAGTTTCTCCCTTGAAACCACCCAGGTGGTCTCTTCTGGCCAAAAGGGTCTTTCGATGATTCCCAGTTTCGATCTGGCATTAACAATAGGCTTCCGATGATAATGGGTTTGCTGATGTCATGGTGCCTCAGCATGATCGTTATCCCATCACCTGGATGGGCTCCCATTGTCCCGATCATTTACGATGGTGATTGTCTTGCTGTTGGGCTGTTTACCCCTGTCCGCTGAGGCTCGGTTCCTTCCTTTGTCTTTCCAAGATAATCTCGTTATCTCCGTCCCGGCCTTTCCTGTTCACAACATTCGCATAGTCATGTAATGCCCAGGCCCACAGACAGGTTTTAAACTGGTTCTTCCTATGTGGATTGGGGTTTTTTCCTTTGCAGCCAGCGTCTGTTATAAAAATGTCCATGGTCCTCATCCCCGAGTTCTTCCATAATTTTGGAGGGTTTGCCCCAATAACTTACATGACCTCAGCACAGGGGTGTGACCTTAGCACTGGCACGTGTGTGACCTCAGCACTGGCTCGTGTGTGACCTCAGCACTGGCGTGTGTGACCTTAGCACTGGCACGTGTGACCTCAGCACTGGCGCGTGTGACCTCAGCACTGGCGTGTGTGACCTCAGCACTGGCGCGTGTGACCTCAGCACTGGTATTTGAACTCAGCACTGGCAGTTGACTTAGTGGAAGCTCGCCTCATCAGAGTGATCTGTTAACAGCAAATGTCAGTCTAAGAAGAATGAAAATCCCAGCAGCAGCTCCCAATTGCCCATCAGGGAGGTCACTGCAAATTGCCACAGTTCATTGTGTTTTCACAGCAGACACTTGAATGAAAGTCATACTTTTCATTCACTGCACTGCGAGCTCCCAATTTCATTGAATTAGATTGTGCATTGCATTCATACCTCGCGCTATGTGATCTAATTTCTAAGCAAATCCATTTATGTTCATCTCCGTGTCATTGACGTCTGTGTTTTCCAAATGATATTTTATTGCACCAAATGAGGTCAGCAATTTGCACACAGCAAGTTTCCACAAGTAGTCAAATAAATTACTAGATTCCATGGCTGTTGGTGAGTTCTATATATGTCAGGGGAACACTCTATCCTCTTCATTTTTTAATAAATTCTCAGGTTACATTCGCCCTAGGGGGATGATCTTCAGTTTAACTTCATAACCAAAAGACCAACCTCCCATATGGCTGTGTTAGCAGTACTTTACTGCTGAAGGGCGGCACGGAGGTGCAGCGGTAGAGTTGCTGCCTTACAGCGCTTGCAGCGCCGGTGACCCGGGTTTCGTTTCCGACTACAGGTGCTGTCTGTACGGAGTTTGTATGGTCTCCCCGTGACCTGCGTGGTTGTTCTTCGAGATCTCCGGTTTCCTCCCAAACTCCAAAGACGTGCAGGCATGTAGGTTAATTGGCTTGGTATATGTGTAAAGTGTCCCTAGTGTGTGTAGGATAGTGTTAATGTGTGGGGATCGCTGGGCAGCGTGGACTCGGTGGACCGAAGGGCCTGTTTCCAGGCTATATCTCTAAACTAAACCAAACTAAAACTATGTTCTTCAAAATCAGAATCAGAATCAGAATCAGAATCAGATTTTATTCGCCAACTATGTTTTGCAATATATGAGGAATTTCACTGGCAAAGTCAGTCGTACAATTAAAAGCAACAGACTCAAAAACACATTTAACATGAACATCCACCACAGTGACTCCTACACATTCCTCACTGTGATGGAAGGCGAAATAAAGTTCAAGTCCTTCCTTTTGTTCTTCCTTGGTCGGGGGCCTCGAGCCCTCCGTTGACAGGACGGTCTTGACTCCCAGGTTCGGCACTGGCTGCAGGTGCTGTCCTAACGGAGTTTGTACGTTCTCCCCACGCCTGTATGGGTTTTCCCCAGATTCTCCGGTTTCCCCCCACACTCCAAAGACGCACAGATTTGTAGGTTAATTGGCTTTGGTAATCATTGTAAATGGTCCCTTGTATGTAGAGTGCACTAGTGTAACAGGGATCACTGGTCGTGGACATGGCAGGGCCGAAGGGCCTGTTTCCGCACTGTATCTCTAAACTATACTAAACTAATCTTAAGGGGTTGGACAGGCTAGATGTAGGAAGATTGTTCCCGATGTTAGGGAAGTCCAGGACAAGGGGTCACAGCTTAAGGATAAGGGGGAAATCCTTTAAAACCGAGATGAGGAGAACTTTTTTCACACAGAGAGTGGTGAATCTCTGGAACTCTCTGCCGCAGAGGGTAGTTGAGGCCAGTTCATTGGCTATATTTAAGAGGGAGTTAGATGTGGCCCTTTTGGCTAAGGGGATCAGGGGGTATGGAGAGAAGGCAGATACGGGATACTGAGTTGGATGATCAGCCATGATCAGATTGAATGGCGGTGCAGGCTCGAAGGGCCGAATGGCCTACTCCTGCACCTAATTTCTATGTTTCTATGTTTCTATGTAATCTGTGTTGCCCATGCCACTCAGATAGCTGTTGTTTTCTGAATAATACTGCTTACTATTAGCCATCCAGTTAGCATGTTGTGTTCACGTTCATTATCGGCAATCTACCCTTTCTGCCCACTGGAACTAAGTAGTCAGTATTGTGTCAATGTAGCATACTGTGAAGAATTTACCGCACTTGGTGGTATAGGTTTATCATTGTCACACGTACTGAATGACACTGAAAAGACTGAACCATCTTACCACTACTAGAGAGCAGTCTTGAACTTCTAGCTACCTCATCGGTGACCTTCGGACTATCTTTGATCGGACTTTACCGGTTGATCCTTGCACTAAACGTTATTCCCTTATCATGTATCTATACACTGTGAATGGCTCGATTGTAATCACGTATTTCCGAGCAGCATTTTATGAAGTAAGTTTTTTGTTCATGAACAATCGGAAGTATTTTATATATTGAAAAAAATATCTTTTTGTATTTAATTCTTTTGGCTGCTGTATTTCCGACCAAGGTCTTTCCACTGGCTGGTTGGCAAATTACAAAAGTTTTTCACTGTACCTTGGTAGCCGTGACAATAAACCAAACTAAATTCCGGTGGTGCTGGTGCCAGCAGCCTCCACCTTCAGCCGGGTATCTTTTGTTTTTTTGTTTTTTTAGTTATGTTGATGTGTGTTTTTTATGATTTTTTTAATGTCTTTATGTGGGGGAAGAGGGCACGGTGCGGGGGATACCGTCCTTCAGCCGCTTCCTGGTGAGGACACGACTATTATTCGAGTCGCGTCCTCACCCCCCCCCCAGCGGCCTACCTGGATTGGAGCGGCCTTTCCTGCCGGGATCGACCAGAGCTCCAGCAGCGGCGGGACAGCGCTGAAACATCGCGGGGCTGGCGATGCCTTACCGGGGGTCGCCGTCTGGAGCCCGGAGTGCTGCACCTGCTGCACCGACATCATGGAGCTGCGGTTTACGGAACTCCCAACGCGGGCGGCGCTGATCAACAACGCGGGGTCCTGCGACTCTGCCCGGCTCGACCTGCGGACTCGGGAGCTGCGGACTCCGGCTGCGGGAGGCGGCTGATCGGGAGGTCCGGGCCGCTGAGGAGGAGGATGTTCACCGTCGGGGATCGGCGTCGGCGTTCCACTAGCCCGGCGTGAGGGCCTGAACATCGGGCCACCCGGTTGGCGACTGCGGGTGCTCGGAAGACCCAGACCACGGATGAACATCTGGGAAGATCGGAGGGGAGGCTGGCTGGACAATGGTGCCTTCCTCACCTTGGTGCCACTGTGTTTTATTCTATTTTATTTTTTAATATGTTTTAATATTTATTATTTATTTATTTTTATGATACTGACTGTAAAGGGAAATTCATTTCGTTGTCTCTAATTGAGACAATGACAATAAATTTGAATACAAAATTTGAATACAATACAAACTAAATTGAACTGAACTGAACTGAACTGAAAGACAGTATGAAGAAGAACGGACCCGGCCTGACCCGAAACGTCGCTTGTCCATCTTCCTCCACAGTTGCTTCCTGGCCTGCTGAGCACTTCTATCAGCTTGATTTTTATTCTGA
This sequence comes from Leucoraja erinaceus, assembly GCF_028641065.1. Lineage (NCBI taxonomy): Eukaryota > Metazoa > Chordata > Chondrichthyes > Rajiformes > Rajidae > Leucoraja > Leucoraja erinaceus. Next base: position 14,113,789 of record NC_073386.1, on the reverse strand, counting down.
CCTTTAAAGACATGGTACTTAAAATTAATGTTTTCCTTGACCCTAGTTGTTTTATGCATACAAATTAATAACAAGTCGAAGCTTTAATTATGCTATTATAGAATTACAGAGTGTGAGGCTGTTCAGTCCATCATATCTGTGAAAGCTCTTCAAAAGAGTGCGGTGGAGGCGGGTTCTCTGGATGCTTTCAAGAGAGAGCTAGATAGGGCTCTTAAAAATAGCTGAGTCAGGGGATATGGTGATAAGGCAGGAACGGGGTACTGATTGGGAATGATCAGCCATGATCACATTGAGAGTTTTTGATTTTTTGTCTTTGGATCGAATTCTGTCTTTAATTTGTGTATTGGTGATGTCTTTATTATTTATTTTATTCCGATTATATGTTTTTTTACTCTTGTTAATTTCTGTAAGGTGTCCTTGAGACTTTTGAAAGGCGCCCACAAATAACATTTATCATTATTATTATTATTATTGTCTATTAAAAGAACCATCAAATTAATCCTACTCAACAGTTTGTTTTGCTGAAGCTTTTAATTAATTTTTCCGAGGCTCGCTAAATAGCCTTTAGGAAATTGTTGCAGTCCATAGTGAAAAAGGGTTCTCCGTCTCCAAGATAACAAGAATGGCTTTGCCCAAGTTAAAATCGTTGCATATAGCAATAAATTTATTTTGAACGATCCATTATGTCTAATTTCTGTAAAAAGTTGTCATTGTCGCATAAGTTGGGTGCTTGAAGCGTATCATTAATGATGAGATCCATCTCTGGCAATTAGCTTGAGTCAAGAAAATGTCCTGGAGAATTTCCAAGTGATGAGCTACAGATCTGGAATATCAAACATTATACATTGAATTTCTATCTATCTATTGTCATCTGTCACCAGTGTGCCGCCATCTGTAAATACGCACTAAGTCACTGTGTTGGCAGGATATTAATGTTGCCTCTACTTAATGATCATTTTGTCTCCAAAAATTCAGAAACTATTCTAAAGCATTCTAAAGCATTTCTCTCCATACGGCACGGTGGAGTTGCTGCTTCATAGCGCTTACAGCGCCGGTTCGAACTTAACTATTGGTGCTGTCTGTACAGAATTTGTACATTCTCCCCGTGACCACGTGGACTTTCTCCGAGATCTTCAGTTTCCTCCCACACTCCAAAGACGTATACTTTGTATAAGTGTAAATCGTCCCTAGCGTGTGTCGGGTAGTGTTAATGTGTGGGGATCGATCGGTGCGGACTCAGTGGCCCAAAGGGCCTGTTTCCGCGCTGTATCTCTAAACTAAACTAAAGTAACCTAAACCTGAACTGTCTTTTGGCACAGTGAAGCTTGAGCTGCCTATTCTGACTCCTTCCCATTTAATGGATGTGTTGGGATTGATGATTTAAGATGTTATACATGCACTCGGGCACAATTATCTGATTATTTGGGCTCCAGACAAAGTAAATATTGTTGTCGCCGAAGTCACAGACACAGAGTTGGCAACACCTCAAGTCTCAGCAGCTCTGTTTAGGCATTGCCAAAATAATCTAATTGCAGCACAACCTTTTGGTTGCTACTCTGCGTGAGGCTGCGCGTGATATGTTTGTGTGTGATGTCTGTGTATGTGTGTGTTCCCTACATTATGATTAAAAATCTGCCAAATTATACCATTTATTCTGAAGAGAAAATAAATATTTAAAGATGCCTAAGCACAGGTTGGAATTCAATGATTGTTAAGCAGCTGATTTTCTTTTTCAGTCCTTGTTAAGGGATTACTGGCTGTTTTGGAAAATGGGAGCTCTGCCCAGGAGAGGTGAAGGAAGAGATGCAGCAAATGGAGATTAAAGGATCTCAACAACAGGGGACCGTACCCATACATAGAAACATAGAAAAATAGAACCTTCGAGCCAGCACCGCCATTCAATATGATCATGGCTGATCATCAAAAATCAGTACCCTGTTCCTGCTTTCTCCCCATATCCCTTGATTCCATTAGCCCTGAGAGCTATATCTAACTCTCTCTTGAATACATACAGTGTGGAGGCAGAAAGAGACTGTGCCATCTCAGACCTGAGTTGCCGTCTGACAAAAACTACACACCTTGGATTGCATGCCATGTCCAAGTTCATTCTCAGCTGTCTGCCGTTCATGCTCATGTGAACTAAATGCTCGGCGCAGTGTCACTATACTATATAGACACTCCCTGTCATACGCAAAGGATATGAGGAGAAGGCAGGAGAATAGGGTTGAGGGAAAGATAAATCAGCCATGATTGAATGGCAGAGTAGACTTGATGGGCCGAATGGCCAAATTCTGCTCCAATCACTTATGAACTTATGAATAGGTGACTTGCACAAACTTGCACTTACGAAAACGTTTCTGGCAGTTTGTAATTTCCACAACACTGTACAATACATTGGAAACAAGCTGGCAATGGTGGCGGTGGTTACCCAGAAGGCCAGGCGACACAGAAAGTGCCCCAAAGGCATGACAGGAACTCAAGCTGCCAATGCTTATCCAGAAGGTGGCGTGCCATAGAAAGTGTCCCAGATGCATCCAAATGTCTCTGAGCAAGGAGAGGGCAACGGTTCGGGGGATGACCGGGATGCTGCCATGGACCTTTGTGGCCAGCCTTTGGGTGGTGCAGCGCTAGAGGTACTGCCTTACAGCGCCAGAGACCCGCGTTCGATCCTGACTACGGGTGCTTGTCTGAACGGAGTTTGTACATTCTCCCCATGACCACATCGGTTTTCTCCGAGATCTTTGGTTTCCTCCCACACTGCAAAGACGTACACGTTTGTAGGTTAATTGACTTGGTATAATTGTAATTTGTCTCCATTGTATGTAGGGTAGTGTTACTAAGCATGGATCGCTGGTCAGCGAGGAAATGGTGAGCCAAAGGGCCTGTTTCCGCATTGTATCTCTAAACTAAACTAAACTAAACTAAACTCAGTGGGCCAGGCAGCATCCCTGGAGAACATGGATAAGTGATATTTCAGGTCCTGACAGCTCTTCAGACTCAGTGAGTTATTTCAGGCAGGGGATGGGGATAGTGATTCTGACATGTAAATTCTGACATGTAAGGCTTTACAGAACGCAACCATTAACTAAGTCGGCAAGTACATGTATTGTGAAGCACTTACGGCACTTACTGCTTTATTTCAGATTTCCAGCATCCTCAGCAAGCTGTTACGTTCATCACCATATCAGCCACAGGGTATCCATGCCAATTTAAAATGCTGGACTGTAGAAGAGATGCAGCAGCCAATTTGCACACAACATGCTCCTAAAAATAGCAATAATACAATGACCGAAGAATGTTATTAACTATAGGCTCGGAATCAGGGATACCTCCCTTAATCTCATGCAAAAGAGTGCTGCGGAATACTTTTTGTTCATCTAATATGGAAGGCATTTTAATAACTCAATGAAAAGGTAGTCAATTTGACAGCACTAAACTTCCCCAGGACTGCATGAGTGGACCAGCTTAGTCTTTTTTTATGCACAAATCCCCTGAGCATTCTTTGAACCTGGAATCTTTGATCCAGAGGTGAGATTGGTGCCAAATGAACAACAGCTGACACACACATGCCTGCTCCCACTAAGCTCATGATGCCACTGACTGCACGCAGATCAAGCTGCAAAAAAACCTGCTACCTTCACAGGCTGCAAAGGCCGACCGTCTTCCTGTCTGTGAGCCTAAGAGAGTGCAGAGCGTTTCCATGTCAACTCTCGCGGCACTTGAGTGAATGAATGAATGAATGAAAACTTTATAGTCACAGTGAAATTTGTTGCTTGCATACCTAAGGTATGCTAATAGTCACCACATAGATGACGCTGACAAAGTTACACAGGTCCCCCATTGTTCACCCCGCCCTCTCCTCACGGCGGTCCACGAACGCCGGGTCCTCCTTCGTTCCATCCCCCGGCAGTGGCGTCCTCACTCCCTAGTGGTCTATCCTTCCATCCACGGGTCCAGGCAGCGGGCAGTTGATGGCCGTACAGCAGTCGGCTGCCTGGCCCTTTTCCGGGGTTACGTCCGTGCCTGCATGTTCCTGGAGAGGGAACAAGCGGTGACCACGGGGACTCTGGAGGCTTTCCGTGAACGCTGGTCACCGCGGGATGTTGAATGTATTGTTGATAAAAATGTCAATATTTAAATTTGATAACTTTGTTTGTAAAATGCCAATATAGGCATTCTTTGTTTGTTCTGAATAAAAGCATTTTGTATGAAAAAAAAAGTGGTCTGCCTTTGTCCATTGGTCTGCATGACTTGGCATTACTCATGCCCTTTTAACCAATCCTTCCACGTCCAGCCTTACAGCAATTGAGAGGGAGGCCATTGGAGACCTGGTGGGGGCCACAGAACGAAGTGGGGGGGGACCCGCCGTGGGGCTGTGAGAACGATATCAGGTTAACACATTGGATTAGCAAAAGACATATGAGGAGCATTTGAAGGCATTGGGCCTGAACTCGATGGAGTTTAGAGGATGAGAGGCAACCGCATTGAAACATACCGAATAGTGAAAAGCCTGGATAAAGTGATGTGGAGAGGATGTTTCCACGAGTGGGGGAGTCTAGAACAAGAGGCCATAGCCTCAGAATAAAAGGACGTATCTTTAGAAAGGAGATGAGAAGGGGGAGTACTTTGTAACTTTGTAACTTTGTAAGCGCCCTTTATGGGGGACTATTTGCATACCTTAGGTATGCAAGCAAAGAATGTGACAATAAAGTATTGATTAATTAAATCAAACTTCAAATGACTCCTAGGAACAGGCAGAATGGGGATTGGCATTAGTATGCATTGCAGTATTCTTCAGACTGTAGGTATTCATGGATTGCACTTGTGTGGTATTACTCATTACAGAAGCCTCCTTATCCCTGGAGGGTCTTGTTGAAATGTTGGAGGGGGGGCGTGGTGGCGCAGCAGTAGAGTTGCTGCCTTACAACGCCATGGATCTTGGTTCCCTCACAACCTCCAAAGACATTCAGGTTTGTAGACTAATTAGCTTGATATAAATGTGAATTCTCTCTAGAGTGTGTAGGATAGTGTTAGTGTGCGGGGATCACAGGTCGGCATGGACTTGGTAGAACGAAGGGCCTGTTTCCACGCTGTATTTCTAAACTAAACCAAACTAAACTAAACTCATGCAGAAAGAATATGCCCCTTGCCCATGTCTTTCTCATTCTTCTCCTGGCTCTCACCATTGCAACACCCCGTAGTAGCCTGAAGTGTATTGTTTGAATTGTATGTTCTTTTAAGAGCTGGCTCTCCACTGGGTTACTCCAGCACTTTGTGTCTATCTTGGGGTCATGTTTGCTAGGCTGAAATGAGGCACCTTCAAGCACTTGCAATATGTCAATGGAATAAGCTGTGCTCGGACTGACAGAAAGAGACCTTATAACTGTCCTGCGATATTGCAATTGACGTTTGCGATCCATGTGTGAGTTTCCCAGTGTCAGGATGACCCAAAAACGCAGCTTAAACACTAGTAAAAGGCAGTAAAGCAATCTCTAGCCTTACATTTATAGAAATGCTTTAAAAACTCCAGCCTGACTCCAAATCCCTGGAGATCGCTTCAGTTGCAAGCTTAACTGAATTTGGAATTTCTTGCGAATCAATACTCCATAACGTGCAAACATTTAAAGACAATGAAGAAGAGATTTTAGCAAGACACTGTCCAATTTCATAAGCTGCTTGCTATCTTTCCCCAGTATTCTAACGTATGGTTTTCAAAAGAGAATTAGATTTAGCTCTTAGGGCTAAAGGTATGTGGGGAAAAAGCAGGAACGGGGTACTGATTTTGTATGATCAGCCATGATCATATTGAATGGCGGTGCTGGCTTGAAGAGCCCATTGGCCTACTCCTGCACCTATTTTCTATGTTTCTATGTTTCTATGTTTATCATCTGTATTTACAAGTGTTTGTTGCAGGTCCTTTGCTGATTCAATATTTTATATAAATAACATAACTGTACTAAAAATGTTAACTATTATTTATCCTTACATGATATCCCTAATTCTGTTAACTTTTGCTTTATTATTCATGGACTCCAGATTCACATGTCTTTGATTTACCCAATTTTGCATTCCAGATCAGGTTAGATCAAATGCACTTCAAATGCTTTGAACATTTTTAAACACAGTGACTACACTGATATACATTTGGATAATGAAAGAAGACAAGAGGATTTCCGTTCATATATCACCTTTCTCATGGTCACCCCTGAGTGCTTACAGTCACAGGTAAAATGAAGTCACTGTAAAAATGCAGGAAATTTGACAACAATTGTGGATACAACAAGCTCATCTTAACCAGATAATCTATTTTGTTTGAGATGTTGGATAAATATTGGTTTCATGAGAGGAGTTGGCATCATGATAAATGCAAATCTACTCAAAGTGTTGCTGTTAATTACTTATTTTTAAATACCTTTGCAAAAGATATTTAACATCATATTCCAGATGAAGTTACAAGTCATAGAGAGTCATAGTCATACTGTGTGGAAACATGTCTTGCAGCCCAACTTGCTCACGCCGACCAAGATGCCCCATATGCACTAGTCCCACCTCCCTGCGTTTCGCCCATATCCCTCTTAACCTTGTTTAAGAAGGAACTGCAGATGCTAGAGAATCAAAGGTACACAAAAAAGCTGGAGAAACTGAGAGGAGTTGGCATCATGATAAATGCAAATCTACTCAAAGGGTGCAGCAGCATCTATGGAGCGAAGGAAATAGGCAACATTTCGGGCCGGGCCGAAACCTTTCTTCAGACCCCTCTTAACCTTTCCTGCCCATGTACCTGTCCAAATGTCTTTCAGTTGCTATTATAATACCTGCCTCAGCTACCTCCTCTGGCAGCTCATTCCGAAGCCAGAATTTAAACCCTTTCCCCATCCTGTACCCAACCCTTCCTGTCACGTTTCCTCTTTGCCCTTCCCTCTTCTCTAGCCCAAGGTGAACAGCAGAGTCTAGAACAAAAACATGTTTAGTCTTGAAATTCTGCATGATATATTAATGACAGGCTTGCCAGATGGCTTAACTTAACTGCTGCAATGGTGCTTTGCCTCAGGGGACTGCAGGCTTTGAATACTGAATGTCCTTTGTGGTGTGCAGGCATTTTTTTCCTGCATCTAGTTATTCCATTTTTGAAAAGAAAATTGTATTCATATTTTAGATTTTTATAATCCTATCATAGGTTGACATGGTGATTTGATAGTTAACATTGCTGCCTCACAGCTTCAGAGACCTGGGTTTGATCCAAAATGCAGGAGCTGTCTGTGTGGAGTTTGAATGTTCTTTCCAGAGCTGTGTGAGTTTCCTTTGGGTGCTTTGGTTTCTGCTTGTATCCCAAAGATGTGCTGGTAAATTAAATGGTTGCTCTGAGTTACCCCTTTGTGTCTGTAATAGCAATGAATTTAAGGAAGGTTGATGGGTATATGAGGGAGCATAAATTGCAGGTCGATAGGCGAAAAGAGAAAGGAAGTGGGACTGATGACATTGCTCTGTTGGAAGGATACATTGACATGTTTGAGTTTAATTTATTGTCACGTGTACTGAGGTACAGTGAAAAGCTTATGCTGTGTGCTAACCATTCAGTGGAAAGACAATACATGATTACAATCGAGCCACCCACAGTGTACAAATACATGATAAAAGGAATAACATGTATAACGTTTAGTGCAAGATAAAGACCAATGAAGTCCAATGAAAGATAGTCTGAGGATCTCCAATGAAGTAGATAATAGCTCAGGACTGCTCTCTAGTTGTTGGTAGGATGGTTCAATTGCTAAATGTTGGGCCTAATTAACTTCTACAGTGTCGGAATAAATTAGGACTAAAGTTGGCATCCAGCCATTTATAAACTGATGTCTTAATTCATCCAAAGTCTTTGATTCTGACATTAGATGTTGTTTCTGCTATGAAAAGTGGCTGACGTCACAAGCTATTGAGAAAAGGTGAACAATACTAGTATAGAGTTTAAAGTTTAATTTAATTTAGAGATGTAGGTTGGAAACAGACCCTTCAGCTCACCGAGTCTTGATTAGTACTTTGGGGTCTTGATTAGTACTTTGGGGTCAATGCAAGTTGACTGAAAATGTGCTATATAAATAAGATTATTTATTATTTATTTATAGTACAGGTGTCAGCGGTTATGGGGAGAAGGCAGGAGAATGGGGTTAGGAGGGAGAGATAGATCAGCCATGATTGAATGGCGGAGTAGATATGATGGGCCAAATGGCCTAATTCTACTCCTATCACTTATGACCTTATGATTCCGCACTAACCAGCGACCAGAGAACATACAAACTCCGTGTAGACAGCACCCGTAGACAGAATCAAACCCAGGTCTCTGGCGCTGTAAGGCAGGAACTCTACCGCTGCACTACGGTGCCAACCTGGTCTCTATCTCTGGCTGCACCAAGACCCTAATGAAACTCAGCTAAGAGTGCTTCATTGCTCTAATATTGTAGATATTTATTTGGGCAATCAAATGATATATTAGCAACAAAAGAAAATCTGGAAATTATTTTCAGAATTTATTACTCATGTGCCTGTATTTCATTATTGGGAAATAAAGAATAGATGATCTAAGAATTGTTGCAAAAATGGAATCTGATGAGAAGAGAAGAGCAAATCATAGTTGTATCATAAAAGCTGTTGGAAACAAAATATTGTAGGTCGTTGTTATGGAGGAATGCCCATAATTAGGCGTTCTTAACCTGATGATGGTCTGTACTTGCTCATGTTAGAAAACAAGACACCAGAGTAAGATAGTTAGTTGAGAAGAAATGTTAACATGCCATACACTCGCTGGATCTGGGAGCATAGGCCTGAGAGGGAAATGTATGTATGGGGGACCTGGCTTTTGTTAATGATGATGGTTCAGTGAAACCAAGGATAGCAGATTGGAGATGACTGCCAGCAAATAAGGTGATCCAATACACCCATAAAGGAGGCGGTCAACAAATTTGCAGAACTTTCTTTAGACATTAAGGACATGTTGCCAAGCATGTTTGAAGCTGTGGATGGAAGGTTTATGCTTCGGCTTTAGTTACACTCATTTTTAATGATTTCTAAATATGTCGTTGTAGTAGATGTTTAGGTCATATCATCCTATGTGGTTATTATCCTGAAATAAGAACATACATAGCTGGCAGCAAGGGAAAGATTACAGGTTAAGATTTAACAATTTTATAGGGCGGCATGGTGGCATAGCGGTAGAGCTACTGCCTCACAATGCCAGCGACCTGGGTTCGATCCTGACTACGGGTGTTTGTCTATACGGAGTTTGTACGTTCTCACTGTGGGTGGACTTTCTCAGAGATCTTCGGTTTCCTCTCACACTCCAAAGACGTACAGGTTTGTAGGCTAATTTGCTTGGTGTAAATGTACAATTGTCCCTGGTGTGTGTCGGGTATTGTTAATGTACGGGGATCGCTGGTCGGTGCAGATTCGGCGGGCTCGAAGGACCTGTTACTCCGTATCTCTAAAACTAAAACTAAAAATACCATTGTGCTGAACAACATCTTATAGATTTCTCCTGTAATTAAAAAAAAGCAAGACTGCTGTGGACCAAATGAATTGTTCACACAAATCTGTTCTCAGGTCAAACAGAAATATATTTAGTCGATCGATCTATCTCTTGCAGGAGGCAAAGCACCATGTAGGTGCTGTTCACACATTCTCTCTGATTGTACAAAGCGTGGGATTTTGTGCATGCTTTGAAGGTCTTGCAATATCAGTTGTATGAGTATCAGTTTAGTTTATTGTCACGTACCGAGATACAGTGAAAAGCTTTTGTTGCATGCTAACCGACCAGCAGAAAGATAATATTACAATCAAGCCATTTATAGTGCATAGGTACATGATAGGAGAATAATGTTTAGTACAAGGTAATGTCAGTAAAGTGCAATCAACGATAGTCTGAGGGTCACCCATGAGGTAGATAGTAGTTCAGAACAGCTCTCTAGTTGTGGTAGGATGATTCATTTGCCTGACAGCTGGGAAGAAACTGTCTCTGAATCCCGAGGTGTGCATTTTCACACATCTATACCTTTTGCCCAATGGGAAAGGGGAGAAGAGGGAGTGGACAAGGTGTGACTCGTCCTTGATTATGCTGATGGCCTTGTCGAGGCAGCGTGAGGTATAAATGGAGTCAATAGAATGGAGGTTGATTAGTGTGATGGTCCACAATTTGCTGCAAATTGACTAATGTACAGAGATTTAGTTATCATCTCTTCACAAATTGAAAGCAAGAATATGCATGATCAGCAACTTCTGACATTACTTTCCCCGTGTTGTCCTAATGTACTCTGGGAACTCTTGCCCCTCAGTATCTAAGTGGTTTTATAACAAGACGTCCCTTTGCATTAATTGATTAAATCATTCGCTTCAGAACCAATTCTACTGAACTGGACTGCTGTTACTATGGTGGCCATCATTGTTTACAGATTTGTCACCTGCATGCACATCAGCAGAGATTAATTGCTTTTTTTCCCATATTCTTTTTGTCACCTTTTCTCCTGTTAACTGATTATTAACTCCAAGCTTACGTATTCTGTGGAACCGGGTTGCTCCATATGTGCCAATTATGTCTTCATTTGTGTTGTGGTATTTGTCCTTGTGCTAACCCAGGCCCTTAATTGCTAGGTAGTTGCTACAAATAGATCTAAAGTCCAAAGACCTTTGGTGAAGAGAAGTTGTCGTTAAGAGAACATTCTGATGAATTGTTTATTCCTTCTTTGTTTTGCCGTCTAGCTCAGGAGTACAAATCAGGTCTACTTCTGTGAGGCAAAAATACACTTTTGTCTTACTATATATCTTTACATTATGATTTGCAAGTTAACGTTATATGCTGCACCAGAGACTTACCAAATCAGTCCACAGCAAGCTCCAGAGATTCAATGTGCCTAGGAACAGGAACACCAGAAGGAACAGGTCACATCGATTTTGTTCGGTGTGGAGACACAACGGTAGATTTGATGCCTTACAGCGTCAGAGACATGGGTTTGATCCTGACCAGGGATGTACTGAGTTTGTACAATTTTCCTGGGACCTGCATGGGTTTTCTCCAGAATCTCCAGTTTCTTCCCACACTCCAAAGACGTGCAGGGTTGTAGGCTATTTGGTTTGGAAAAATTGTAAATGGTCCCGAGTGTGTGTGTGTGTAGGATAGAGCTAGTGTGCGGGGATAGCTGATCGATGTAGATTCAACAGGTCGAAGGGTCTGTTTCCATGCTGTACCTCTAAACTAAACTAAACTAAACCTCTTCAAATGGACTTCTCAGGGACATTCATCCTACAGGTGTCCATTTCACAACAATCGGGTATAGACTTTCATGAATATTACTAACTGCAAGCATATTAATCTGTTCAGTAGGCTATCTATTTAAAACTTATACACCTGCCAACTAGCTAAAGAGCCTAATCTCAAATTAATACTCCCAATTTATATCAATCATAGACACTAATCTCAGCTGTAAATTTATAATCAGAAACAAATTATTGCTGAATTATTTTGACACAGATGAACTATTTTTGTAATCTGTTATTTGTTTTGTCAATTAACCCGATCTCCTAATTATTTGCATGCTCAATGCTTCAAGTGCTGTTATCTGCAGTATAATTCAAAGATTAATAAATTGTTCATTCATTACTTTTTTTGTGTTGTCTGACTTCTTTGATAATTGACAAGAAAGGGATTAATTAAATTGTTCAGAAGCTTGTGAACATCTTGATGAGAACTGGTTGCATGAGTTTGTTGATGCATCATTAACACCAACATATAATTCAACGGTAAAGCCCAGTTTATACATTGGTAAGGATTGATGCTGGACTGTCAACTTCTGATCAAGCTATCATTCTGACTGGTCTTAAAATGGGTAGATAACACTTTGATTTAGCACCTGCTTCAAATTGTATCTCTCACAACACCACGCACCTGCAAGCTTCCTATATGGCAATGCTAGGCTGAATTACCCACTGCCATATGTCTAGCATGGATCCGTTCATTTGAATGAATTCACCAACATTCGTGTAAAAGACAGCTTTAAGTTAGTTTTAATTTTTCCTCTCATTGGAATGAACTGCCAGAGGAGATAGTTGAGGCAGATAATGTCGCAACATTTAGGAAGCATTTTGGCAGGTACATGGAGAGGATCGATTTAGAGGAAGATGGGACAAGTGTAGATGGGGCTTGTTGGGCAGCATGGGCAAGTTGGGCCGAAGGGCCAGTGTCCATGCTGTAGGACTCTATGACTCTATGTCACAGTATATTTACATTTGTAATTAGTACTAGTTTTATGTGTTCGTAAATAAATCTCTGATCATCAGAGACAACAGTGGGATGGTCAGATTGTCAGAATCATCAGATGACCATCAGACTGGTTCGCTGTGGGACGTTAGTTTAGTTTAGTTTTGGGAGTATTGCGTACAGTTTTGATCTCCAATTCTGAGGAAAGACATTCTTGCCATAGAGGGAGTACAGAGATGGTTCACCAGACTGATTCCTGGGATGTCAAGACTTTCATATGAAGAAAGACTGGATAGACTCAACTTGTACTCGCTAGAATTTAGAAGATTGAGGGGGGATCTTATAGAAACTTACAAAATTCTTAAGGGGTTGGACAGGCTAGATGCAGGAAGATTGTTCACGATGTTGGGGAAGTCCAGGACAAGGAGTCGCAGTTTAAGGATAAGGGGGAAATCCTTTAGGACCGAGATGAGAAAAACATTTTTCACACAGAGTGGTGAATCTCTGGAACTCTCTGCCACAGAAGGTAGTTGAGGCCAGTTCATTGGCTATATTTAAGAGGGAGTTAGCTGTGGTCCTTGTAGCTAAAGGGATCAGGGGGTATGGAGAGAAGGCAGCTACAGGATACTGAGTTGGATGATCAGCCATGATCATATTGAATGGCAGTGCAGGCTCAAAGGAACAAATGGCCTACTCCTGCACCTATTTTCTATGTTTCTATGTTTCAATGTTTAGGGATGCAGAGCGGAAACAGGGCCTTTGGCCCAGAGTCCACATCGACCAGTGATCCCCGTACACCATACCAAGCCAATTAACCTACAAACCTGTACGTCTTTGGAGTGTGGGAGGAAACTGAAGATCTTGGAGAAAACCCAAGCGGCTCACGGGGAAAATGTACAAACTCCGTACAGACAGCACATATAGTCAGCACCGATCCCAGGGCTCTGGCGCTGTAAAGCAGCAACTCTACCGCTACGCCACTGTGCGGCCCGTTAGTTCTTGTCATAAATGGTGTAATCACCACTGACCTTTCCATGAAGAAAGGCTGTGGTGATAATATCATCGACATGCTGGAGGCCAGGAAATTTAGTTCGACCTTAATGTAAGCAGAGATCATGAGGTACGGTTCAGGATCAGCGTGACGTGGAGCATTTCATGAGGTGGACAAGTTGTTACTGGAATACCATCCTTGGCTGCTGTCACTCGAGGCACCCAGACTATAATTAACAGTAATTCTAGGTCCTTCTTTAATATTAACCAGTACTTTACAAATAACAGTGAAATCCCTCAGTAACTAACCAGCCACAGTAGTCTGCAGTTGTTCTTTATCTCTAGTGTATTCCATGACAAATTCAATCAAAAGTGGATCTTGCGCTATGTAGGTTTTAAATAAGTAACTTAACTGGCGCTTATGGTATGAGTTCAACATTATATATTTTTTTAGCATAAATCAAGCGGATTTTTACACTGCAAAACAGAGAGCAAGCAATTAAAAGTGATCTTTTATGCCAAAATCTAGCAGCTTCAAAAACGTGATAGTGACATTGCTGGCTAAGTCTATGAAAAGTATATAACGAGAGGCTGAATAAATTGTCCAGTGGACGAGCTGATTATCATAAGTTTTTTCTTGTTTTTCCCATGCAAGTCCTGTTCAAAGAAAAAGTTAGATTTATCTGAAGAAAGCCATTTCCCCACTTTCATCCTTCCATTATATACAGCATATTTTTTTCTGCACTTTCTTGCATATCCAATTTGAAATCTTATACAATCTGATAATATGATGACATTGATGGGGAATTGTTGCTTGCCATATGTATGATAATTTTAAATTAAGTTTTTGGTTTATTTCCACTACCTAGCTCCTGCACTTTAAGTGTTATTAGACTAAGTAGGACCCATTGGGTCCCAACTTCACACGTGAGGGCTGGTTCCCCAATGCAATATTCCATCTTTCCACCAATTCCAATGTACACACACACTCACACACACACAGACTCACACAAGCACAGACTCACACTCACACACATACACACACCCTCCAGCTCACACACTCATACACACACACACACACACATACACTCACATTCACTCACTCACTCACTCTCACTCACTCACTCACTCACTCACTCACTCACTCACTCACTCACTCACTCACTCACTCACTCACTCACTCACTCACTCACTCACACACACACACTCCCACATGCCCAGGCATCCGGGGTTTAATAATCCTGCCTCCCCCCCACAGAAGTGGTGTTACCTTCATCGCGGTGATTGACAGACGAGAGGACCAATCAGCTGATCTCAAGATTTTTTTCATCTATGGGAAAAATCCTCGGGGCTGGCTCAGTGGTTATGACTGTGAGTTAGATGGCCAAAAATCATAGTGATACTGGGTAGCGTTTTTTTCTAAAATGAATATACATGGCAGACAGGAAGTGGTCAAGATGAGACTTTTAACTATATAGATTGTGGGATGGTTTAAATATGGTCTTCAGCACCCTCCCAACCAGTGTGTTTCAGATTTGCGTCGCTTATTGACTGAATTTTCTTGATTCCCCTCTAATCTTTCTGCCAATTAACTTAAATCTGTGATTTTTATTTACTGACTGATTAACCTTTATTTTTCTACATTAACATTTATTTTTCTACATCTCAATTCGATCTCTCCTCGGTTTTCCTTGGTTTTCTTCGTTCCAATTCAAGTAACACACAGGGGTGGGAGATTGCAACCTTCACGTGGTCCGCCCTGTCTCGACGAATGCAATCAACCTGGTGTGCACAATCAAATAAGATCAAATAGTTGTCCTACAACTTTAGCAGAAGTAACACACACTTAGACAGTGTCTCCTCATCACGAGAGTTCTTCAGCCTCAGCAAATCTTTGCAACTCACCTCTGCACCCTTTCTTAGCATTGTCACATGCACCTCACCCAAGTTTTCTTTCAGACCGAAGGACACCAAGTGCTGGAATAAGTCAACGGTTCAGGCAGCATCTCTGGAGAACATGGATAAGTGACGTTTTGGATCGGGACATTTCTTCAGACTTTGCCCATCTTTTCTTTCACACAATTCTAGTCCAAATTTTCCATCTTGTCTTCTCTGCCTTGATCAATAAAGGAAATCATTCCTGGTGCCATTTTTTAACCAGCTTTTCTCCCAGCACTACCTTAAGATATTTCTGGACATACACTTAAAAATCCCTTTGTTTTTGTTTTTTTTTGCAGTACATCAAAGGGTTAATAGAATTGAGTGGTGTAGAGAATTGCTTGTACAAGTTTATTTCCACCTGGGCTTCAGTTCCTGAGAAAATATAGAGTGTTGTGTGAATGTTAAGTTAAAGAATAACTGAGCTTTCTGATAGATTTGGAAAGTATTGCACTATGGTCTGTCATGTTCCTGACAAAGTATATTGATTGGTTGTGACCTTAATACAGTCAGGGAAAAAAAAAACATCTCCAAAGATCAGAGCTGTCAGTTTTTCCTTAGGTCAAACATTATTTTCAAATATGCTTGACCTCCTTGTTTCACCTAAATTAGTAATTCTTTAAACTTTTCATAGGTCCTGAAATTTTCACTGATAAATGTTTGCAACTGGTAATTTATTTGCTGCATTATTAAAATTGCCTATACATTTCAATGCAGGTAAGCAGGGCGGCACAGTGGTGCAGCTGGCAAAGGATCAATCCTGACCTCGGATGCTGTCTGTGTGGGTGTTTGCACGGGTTTGTAGGTTAATTGGCCTCTGTATATTACCTCTGCAGTGTAGGGAGTGAATGGAAAACGGAGATACCATAGACCTAGTGTTTATTTTATTTTAGAGATACAGCGCTTAAGCAGGCCCTTCGGCCCATCTAGTCCGCGTCGACCAGCAATCCCCGTACATTAGCTGCACTATCCTACACACCAGGGACAATTTACAATTATTACCAATCGCCAAATCAACCATCAAACCTCTATGTCTTTGGAGTGTGTGAGGAACCCGGTGCACCCGGGGAAAACCCACAAGGTCTCTGGGAGAACGTAACCTCCGTACAGCAAGCATCTGTAGTCAGGATCAAACCCTGTTCTCTGGCGGTGCAAGGAAGCAACTCTATCACTGCGATACCATGCCACCCTAGTATTGATGGTCATCGTGAACTCGGTAGTCCAAAGAGCCCTGTTTCCATGCTGTATCTCTAGACTAAACTAACCTGAATGGCAAAGGCTGATAAAGGCTGATAAACATGGTTAGCAACGTGGCATGCTAACACCATATTGTCTATTGCTGAGAGGTAGCAATCCTGGCTCTGTGTCCAAGGATATAGTTTTCAGATCTGAGGAAGGGCCTCGACCTGAAACATCGCCCATTCCATCTCTCCAGAGATGCTGCCTCACCCGCTAAGTTACTCCAGTATTTTGTGTCTACTTTCAAATCTTGCTCCTGGCTGTGGGTGGAGATTGAAATGCTGAATTATTGGTTGGCATCCACCGGAAACGTTGCACACTGGGTACTTCCACAACTATGGATCACAACCATCTTTGTTCACAAGAAAAGAAGAGAATAGGAGCAGGGCAAAATGTGCAGCAAAGAACTGCAGATGGTGGTTTAAAACAAAGACAGACACAAAATGCTGAGTAACTAAGCAGCTTAGTTAGTATCTCTGGAGAAAAGGAATAGTTGACGTTTCGGGTCGGAACCCTTCTTCAGATTCAGGGGTAAGTATGAGGAAGTGTCTGAGAGCTTGCACCTGGTCTCAGCCTGGTAGAGTCTGAAGAAGGGTTCAAATCTGAAATGTCACCTGTTTCTTTTCCCCAGCGATGCTGCCTGACCCGTTGAGTTACTCCAGAATAGGAGAGGAGTTGGCCATGTGATGCCTCAAGCCAGCCCTGCCGTGCAATATGATCATTGCTGATCTATCCCCTGCCTCAACTCCTATTGCCTGCAATTCCCTAATTATTCAAAAATGTATCTGCCTCCACACCTACCTCTAATGATCTACCCTCCACAGCTCTCTATGGTCAATTATTCTCAGTGAAATTGAAACAAATCTCCACTCCTCGGTTTTAAATGACTGCCATCTGATCTTGAAACTACATCCCCTTGTTTGTGACTCTCCCATTAATCAGAACATTTATTCTGTAACGGACACTTATATGTATCAATAAGATCAGCCCTCATTCTTCTTAGCTCTATAGAATACAGACCCAACCTTTTCAGCTTTTCCTGAGAAGACAATCCTCTCATCCAAGGAATTATCCTGATGAATATCCTTTATACTGCCTCCAATGCTACTAAATCCTTTCTTAGGTCAGGGAACCAAAACTGTGTTCAGTAGTTCAGGTGTAACCTTACCAACACCCAATCCAATTGTAACAATATTTTCATATTCTAAACTGCAATCCTGCAATGAAGATGAAAATGTCATTGACCTTCTTAACTATGTGTTGAACTTGCGGATAACTTTTAATGATCCATAATATAGAGAAAACCTAGAATTCCTCTGTTCTTTTCTCATATGCAATCTCTTTCCATTTAGATAATAACCTATCATTGATTCACCTTAAGTCCATGACCTCCCATTTTCCCAAATTACACTCTGCTTGTACTGTTTCGGACCACTCGCTCAATATTTATGTATCCCATTGCAAAGTCATAAAATTCCCATTGTAACGTGCCCTTCCACCTATTTTTCTGTCATTAGCTCTCATTTTATGGGTGGTAGAGTCATAGAATTGTACAACATGGAAGCAGGCCCTTTGGCCCAACTCGTGCAAGCCAACCAAGATGACCCCAACTTGCTAGTCCCATTTGCCTATACAAGTCTCTTTTAAATGTTTTTATGTTTATTTTTTATTTTTACTAGAAGCAAGCATATTACGTTTATTAGAAGCAACCACATTTCGTTTGAAACTCATGTGAGGTTCAAATGACAAATAAATGGTATTGTATTGTATTGTATTGTATTGTATTGTATTATGGTAAAGTATAGTTACATATTATAGTAAAAAAGACTTGTCATATATATCAACCATACATTATTAAAATTTTCAATTGTTGATTAATTCTGTTTCTAGTGGGTTTTTTTATAGATAGAAAGATAGAGAGAGAGAAAGAAAGAATTACACATATCAAAAAAGAGACAAGGTGGAATGAATTACTTATAATACGTCATTGGAGATAGGTTCGTATATTATAAAGTATAACTTTTCATCTAATCCTGAGTTCAAGCTTCAGTTGGGTTTTCGTGCCGGGCCAATCTATCCCTTCAAATAATTAATAAATGGAGCCCATTTTTTAACAAAAAGTTCCTGTTTGTCCATTAAGACAAATCTAATTCTTTCTAGATGTAGGGTCTCCGACATTTCCACAATCCACATTTTAATTGTGGGGGTCTTTTAATTGTTATTATCATACCTGCCTCAACTACCTCCTTTGGCAGCTCATTCCATGTCACAGAAGACAGCTCATGGAAGAGGTTGATGGTTTGATCCAGCAGTCCACCACTATCATGGAGAGGTGACAAATTTTCAGTGTGTAATCTTGAAGTAATAATCATCGTGGAACATTTTACTGCATTAAAAGTGCTTTATAAATATCATGGTCATCCACTTTCATCTTTTATAAACCAGTCACAGTGTGTTCCCAAGCGAGCAGGCAGCCCTCCAGTTGCTGCCAATTATGATCATTTAAACTTACTATCAGAAAATCATCCACGTGTGCACCTGAATTAAAGTTTGCCCGCTGTGGGTTAGTTAATAGCACAACAGTGGGAAGTTGTACAAATAGACAACTTTTAACTGCACTGGAAGATGCAACGGTTCAATTTGAATTCTGAGCACCCCTACCTGCATATTTCCCTCTCAAGTCCAACCCAACTCATTCATCCGTCACAGATATTCATCATTAGTATAGTTTAGATTAGTTAGAGATACAGAGCGGAAACAAGGTCTTCGGCACACCAAGTCCGCGCCGACCAGTGATCCGACTGCACTAGCACTATCCTGCACACTAGGGACCATTTACAATCCTTACCAGAGCCAATTAACCTACAAACCTATAAATCTTTGGAGTGTGGGAGGAAGCCGGAGCACCCCGGGAAAACCCACGCAGTCACGGGAGGAGAGCGTGCAAACTCCGTACAGATAGTCAGGATTGAACCCTGGTCTCTGGCAGCAATTCTACCATAGGGCCACCATGCCACCCCTGTGTTGGAATCAATAGTCAATAGTCAATAGTCTATTTAATTGTCATTTGGACCCCTGGAGGTCCAAATGAAATGCCGTTTCTGCAGCCATACATTACACACAAATAGACCCCAGACACAACATAATTTACAATTTTACATAAACATCCATCACATAGCTGTGATGGAAGGCCAAAAAAAAAACTTATCTCTCCACTGCACTCTCCCCCCCCCCGATGTCAGAGTCAAAGTCAAAGCCCCCGGCTGGCGATGGCAATTGTCCCACGGCCATTAAAGCCACGCCGGGTGGTGCGAGGTCGCACACCGGGTCTTGATGTTGGAGTCCCCGGCGTGCGCTCGCAGTGTCCCGCGGCCATTCCAGCCGCGCGGGGCAGTGATGTTAGGCCCCGCTCCAGGAGCTCTTCGACCCCGCAACTCGGGCGGGGGAAGTCGCCGTTGCAGGAGCCCTGAAAAGCGGTCTCCCTCCAGGGAGCCGCGGGCTCCCGGTGCCGCCGTCCACAGACCTGCCGTTGGAGCCTCCGACTCTCCGGTAGCAGCAGCAGCAGCAGCAGCAGCAGCGCTCCTCCACCGCTCCACCCGCTCCGGACTCGGCCAGCCCCGCGACGTTGACGGTGAGTCGGCACCTGAGTCCCCGGCTTCTTCCCGTTGGAGGCCGCTCCTCGTTGCGGCCTCAACGACAACTGAGACCCGACGAAAAAAAGGTCGGGTCTCCAGTGCAGGGAGAAATTTAAAACCCCAACATAAAATAACAAAAACTACATATAAACATAGACAAAAAATAATAAAAACGCGGACAGGCTGCAGAGGCCGCTGCTGACCAGAGTCGCGCCGCCTACCGGATAATCGATAATAAAATAATAAAATAATAAAAACTCTTTACTTTGTCAGAATCCCGGAATTACCCGCCGAAAACCCGCAAAAGAATTATGTCTCCACAAGGACCAAAGTGATTCCAGTAGAGGATGGACTACCACCTTCTTGAGATGCCCAAAGTTGGGCCATATGTGGGCCTTCAGCTGTGCTGTCCACCTCCAAATGGTATTTCGAATCAAACTGGAAGCGATTTTGCCCAGAAACTGGATTTTACTTTCTGTTGGTGCAGAAACAGTTCTCTATGTTGAATTAACTCCAGTTCAAGTCTCCTTCAAAATGGATGGGATATTGGTCAAAGAACAGGTGGGGATAAGCTCAATATGTGTGGCATGGCATGGGGGATGCCATGGTGGTGCAGCGGTGGAGTTGCTGTCCTGCAGCGCCAGAGATCCGGGTTCGATCCTGACTACAGATGCTGTCGGTACAGAGTTTGTACGTTCTCCCCGTGACCACATGGGTTTTCTGCGGGTGCTCCGGTTTCCTCCCACATTCCAAAGGCGTATAGGTTTGGATACTAATTGGCTTTGTTAAATATTGCAAATTGTTCATAGTGCGCAGATGAGCATTAGTGTATAGGGATTGCTGAACCGTGTGGACCTAGTGGGCCGAAGTGCCGGTTTCTACACGGTATCTCTAAACTAAACTAAACTAAAATGTCGCACTTCACTAGTCTAGCGGGGACACTGAGCGCTTACCCACCTCCCATATGAAGTTTCACTGTGATTCCTGCATCTACTTGGGTCTACAGTGGGCATTATCATTACCTGTATGTGTGGCTGCATTAAGGGCACGAGCAAGACTGCATGGCGTGATGAAACATACGCTCAATGCTGTAATCCTCTCAGAGTTCTCATTTACGTGTGGATTGAAAGCATTGGAAGAGGGTAAGACTGCATTGATCAGAAATTATTGCATGAGCAGGCTGCAAAAATTGTGGAACTTTGTAATGAACAGAATGAAACAGTCTGCTTCTGCTGCTGAGTTTCTAGAGTGACCCTGTGTCCAGGAAGTTGCAGGTTGCTGTGGCCTTGACCTCCACAGGATGAGCAGACCAGGCACGAGAACAAGGTGAAGATTACTGTGAAAAATCCTGAGTCGGGGTTATGACTGTTATGACTGTTATGACAAGGGCGGCACGGTGGCACAGTGGCAGAGTTGCTGCCTTATGCCCCTGTCCCACTTAGGAAACCTGAACCGAAACCTCGGGAGACTTTGCGCCCCACCCAAGGTTTCCGTGCAGTTCCCAGAGGTTGCAGGTGGTTGCCGGAGGTTGCAGGTAGTGGAAGCAGGTAGGGAGGCTGACAAAAACCTCCGGGAACCGCACGGAAACCTTAGGTGGGGTGCAAAGTCTCCAGAGGTTTCCATTCAGGTTTCCTAAGTGGGACAGGGGCATTACAGCGCTTGCAACGCAGGAGACCCGGTTTCAATCCCAACTACGGGTGCTGTCTGTACGGAGTTTGTACGTTCTGCCCGTGACCTGCGTGAGTTTTCTCTGAGATCTTTAGTTTCGTCCCATACTGCAAAGATTTACAGGTATGGAGGTAAATTGGCTTGATAAATGTAAAAATCATCCCAAGTGTGTGTGTAGGGCAGTCTTAATATGCGGGGATCGCTGGTTGGCGCAGACCCGGTGGGCCGAAGGGTCTGTTTCCATGCTGTATCTTTAAACTAAACTAAACTATTTTAAGTTGGCAGGTGAACACCCATCATTTTGAAAAGTCAAATCAAAGGCATGCGTAAGGTTTTCTTCAGCTGATGGGCTGAAGCAGGGACAGAGTGAGGCAATGCTATGGTGATGGAAGCAGGCAATCTTAATGAGGGAGAGGATATATGGTCAGTTGCTCGTGTAAGGATCGAAGGGGTCACTCGTATAGTACAAGTGATTACACTTTTAAAGGACTTCATTGGCCGTAATGTGCTTTAAGGTGCCCTGAGGTTGCAAAAATAAACCATGAAGGCAAGCCTTTATTTCCTACTCTTCAGTAAGGCATTGAAGACTGCATAAACACACTTACCTAAGGCAATATTTTCCGCAGGACTCTAAAAAATAAAATAAATTGGACAATTGTGCAATGGTCAAAAAAGGGTGATGCTGAATTGGCAGCTCTTTTTATATCTAATAAAAATGAATCAACCATTTTACACTATTGCACAATTTCAAAAAGCCTACAATTTGTTTGTTTGGCCATAAAGCATCATGTTTGTCAGTAATTTAAGATTTGTGGTGTATGAAACAGATTTATTTTAATTGCCTTTCTTACGAGAGAGCAGTTTTCCACGTGAAAGACATGATTCCATGTGCGAAAGAAAGATTTGCATTTATATAATGTCTTTCACAACCGTAGGCTCAGGCAATGAATTAAACCTGCAGCTTAATCACCGCATTAAGGTATGAAGTGTGGCTGCCATTTGTGAACAGCACAATCCTACAAAGATCAATGGCCGGATATGGAGAAAAAATATATACAGCGCAATAAAGTAGGTCTTCCATCCCAATGCTATCACTTATACCAGGCGTTAGCCAGATGTTTTGGTTCAGTTTGAGTTTAGTTTATTGTCACGTGTATCGAGGTACAGTGAAAAGCTTTTGTTGCGTGCTATCCAGTCAACGGAAAGACAATACATGATTACAATCAAGCCATTTACAGTGTATAGGTACATGATAAAGGGATTAATGTTTAGTGCAAGGTAAAGCCAGTTAAGTGCAATGAAAGATAGTCCGAGGATCACCAATGGGGTAGCTGGTAGTTCAGGACTGCTCTCTGGTTGTGGTAAGATGATTCAGTTTGCCTGATAACAGCTGGGAAGAAACTGTCCCTAAATCTGGAGGTGTGCGTTTTCCCACCTGTATCTTTTGCATGATGGGAGAAGGAGAAGTGCGAGTGGTTAGTCTGCGATTCGACCATGATTATGCTGCTGGCCTTGCCAAGGCAGCGTGAGGTGTAAATGGAGTCATTGTAAGAAAGTGCCAATTTCCAGCAATAGATGGGGTCTAAGGCAGTGACATTATTATCTGTTCTCCTACCATAGGTTGTGGTCACCTCTGTACTCACCCACCAAAATCGCCAAGGAACAGCATGAGCCTCTGCAGGTTTCCCATCCTCCAGTTAAAATGGAAAACGCTGGAAACACTCAGCTGGACAGTCAGCATCCGTGGATTAGGAAACCGATCAGTCTCAGATCAGAACTGAACTATTTGTAGTCCCAGTTCGCAAATGGGAAGCCTTCTTGCTGAGTTGTACCAGGTCAAGCCAGATCTAAATACATTCATAATCAATGGGAGATGATGGCTGGTGGGAAAAAATTAAGTTGGCCTCACTTTATAATGTATTTATTTATTGTCCCATTGATATTAACTGTAAAAACATGTTTTTTTTAAAAACAAAACGTTATTCCTTAGCCTTACTGGTTGTATTAGAGATACAGCGTTGAAACAGGTCCTTTAGCCCACCGAGTCCACGCTGACCATCGATCACCCGTTCACACTAATTTGACATTATCCCACTTTCATATCTGATCCCTACACACAATAGGGGCAATTTACAAAGGCCAATTAACTTACAAACCCGCACATCTTTGGGATGTGCCATCTTCGGTGCAGGCTCGAAGGGCCGAATGGCCTACTCCTGCACCTAATTTCTATGTCTTCTTTGCTGTTGTGTACTGGGGCAGCAGGGTGAAGCCCAAAGATGACAATAGGATTAACAAACTCATCAAGAAGGCTGGCTCCATCCTGGGGGTGGAGTTGGGTTCATGGGAGGTGGTCTTGGTGGGGAGGATGCTCCTCAAACTGCAGATCATCTTGGATAATACAGCTCACCCCCTCCATGGCACACTGGTCAACCTGAGGAGTACCTTCTGCAACAGACTGGTTCCACAAAGATGCAGTACAGAACGCCACAGGAGACCCTTCTTCCCTATGCATATCGAACTGTACTAATCCTCCCCCTTCTGTCGTGGGGTAGATTGACTCCTCCCACCCCCCCACCCCCCCAATATTTGCACATCCCCAATCCTTTTCACTCATCACTTTAATTTCATGTTTCATATATTTTGTGTTTTATGACTATTGGCAGATCAATTTCCCTCCTGGGATAAATAAAGCTCTATTGTATCCTGTCATTTTGTATCATATCGAAACCAGTGTACCCAGAGGATGGCCACAGTGGGGACGTGCCAACTCCACAGAGACAGCATCAAACCCAGTTCTCTGTGAGGCAGCAACTCTACCAGCTGCGCCACTGTGCCGCACATTGTGTGTGACTGCAAAGGCTGCCGTACTGGGCCAACCCCCACGCTGCCTTCAGCCACATTGAAGAGAAGGAAGAGAGTGTCCAGAGGAAAATTGCACCAGAGCCCAGGCTTGCCTCAGGACCAGCAATTACAGGGCAACTGGAGACCTGCTCTGCAATGTCGTGGAATTTCTTTTCTCATGCATCCAAGAGGGTAGATATGACGAGTCTCATCCAAAAAAATCTGAACATCCAACGGTGGAGTTGTCCCTCAGTGCAGTGCACCCCCAGCATCTGCCTGGGTATTGGGGGTCTGGGATTTATCTTCACGACTCTCTGACTCAGACCTGAGTCACCGCACAGCGTGGATTTGGCATCCTGCTCAGTGCATCAGGCAGAGTTCCAACATTTCAAATGGTCTTGTTGGTCCTGACTGTGTGATACTCCAATCGACTTGAATTTCAATTGAATGTATTTATTTAGTAGCCAGCGCTGTAATAATAATAATAATAATAATAAATTTTATTTTCGGGCGCTTTTCAAATCTCAAGGTCACCTTACAAAGATTAAACAGAAGAGAAAAAAAAATATAGTCGGAGAAAAATAAATAATAAGGACATCATCAATACACAAATTAAAGATAGAAATCGCTCCAAAGACACAAAATCAAAGAATAAAAAAAACACAATGTGAAGAGAGAGCAGCGGCAGCTAAAGCGCGCCAGCGTCCACTCTCTCTTCCGACAGCCATCTTGGACACAGACTAACAAAATACCTTACACACAGAAAAATCATCCCCCCACAGTGGTTGCCACTGTGGGGGAAGGCACAAAAGTCCATCCCCAACCCCAGTTCTCCCAAAAGTCAGGCCTATTAAGGCCACCGCTGTTGCCTCAACGGAGGCCCGATGTTCCTGGCCGTTCTAGCCGGGTGGTCTTGCCCCGGCATCGGGAGAGTCCTCACAGCGGCTGGGCCACCTGGAACGGCCGCTTCCTAGCAGGGGATTGTCGGCTTCCGCAGCCGACAAGGACGCACCGAGTTGGAGCTCCCAGACTCCCGATGTTAATGTCGCCGCAGCCCGGAGGTGTTGCTCTCGGCGGTCCAGCTCACCGGAGCTCCAGCGCGTCGATCCAGCGCGGCGACCTAGGCCAGGCATCGCCCACTCCGCTCCGCGATGGCGCTCCAGCGCTGTGCCGCCACCGAAGTCGAGGTGCTGGGCGGTCCCTACCAGGAAACGGCGCTCCAAGCCCACTGGTAGGCCACGAGGACGGGTCGACGGGCAGCCCAGAGAAAAAGCTGCCTCACCAACCAGGTAGAGACCTAGAAGTAAGGTTACCTCCTTCCCCCCACAATAAGAAGTGCATTTCTCCGAAAAAACGACGAACAAAACTAACTAAAAACTGAAAAAAAAAATGAATTAAACGGACGGCTGCTGGTTAGCAGCCGTTCCCCAAGATGGCTCCTCCACCCAATGCTTTGTAACAACGGGGGATGCTTTAGGGAAAGAGAATGGACTGCCAGAAGAAGAGAGACCTTCACTCCACTTTAGTATTTTGATAGATAGAATAAATGTATTTGCAAAATCCAAAAGATTTTATGACTGAACTGAAAAGCCACTGTGAAATGATTCATGAGTAGTTAGTATTCAGTAATATCAGTTTAATCATGCTGTTCGTCAAGTTATCTTTTATGAAACTTGAGGACACATCCATAAAAATTGACCGAACTATAGTAAAGCAATTAATTCAATTCAATTCAATTCAACTTTAATGTCATTGCACAAATACGAGTATGGGTACAACGAAATGCAGTTTAGCGTCAGTCCGTATAGTGTAAAATAAAAATACAGAATAATCAATATAGAAAACAATGTGGAAAACTAAAAGTCTATACAGAATAATCAAATGTGAATTATATCGAACAATGTGGATGGACGAGACCTCAGCTGGAGACAGAGAGTGTCTATCTCGGAACTCTCTGGACTCCGAGGCCAGTTCAGCAATGTGATGGGCTAAGGGGATTGTATGGAGAGAAGCTGTTCCTCATCCTACTGGTACAGCCAGACCGGTGAGGCTCCTGTACCGCCTCCCTGATGGTTTCTATGTTTCCTGTACCACCTCCCTGATGGGAGGAGGGCAAACAGTCCATGGTTGGGGTGGGAGGGGTCTTTAATGATCTTCCCGGCCCGTCTCAGACACCGTTTTCGGTGGAGGGCATCCATGGCAGGGAGCGGGGCACCGATGATGTACTGCACGGTTTTCACCACCCGTTGTAGTGCCTTCCTGTCTCTGCTACGGTGCAACTGCTGTACCATACCGTGAAGTAGGTGGTCAGGATGCTTTCGATGGTACAGCGGTAAAAGTTGGTCAGGATCTGGGGGGACAGGTGAGCTTTCTTGAGCCTCCTCAGGAAGTAAAGGCGCTGCTGCGTTAAGTGCATTATCATGAAGTTTTGAGGGGAGTATTTTTTGTTTAACAGTCCAGTGAATTAATTTATTTAGGAAGGAACTGCAGATGCTGGTTTAAACCGAAGATAGACACAGAAAACTGGAGTAACGCAGCGGGACAAAGACATTCCTTCTGGAGAAAAGGAATGGGTGACATTTCACCTCGAGACCCTTCTTCAGACTGAAAATCACGGGAAAGGTAAACGAGAGATATGGATGATGATGTAGAGAGATATAGAACAATGAATTAAAGATATGCAAAAAAGTAACAATGATAAAGGAAACAGGCCATTGTTAACTGTTTGTTAGGTGAAAACGCAAATTTGTTTGGTGTTTATCAAAGCAAGAGATGCCAGTAATTGATAAGGGGACACAATACCAGTGTGCAACTTATTGCATCGATGTTTATTATACTTGCAAGTGAGTTGGCTGTCTTTCTGCTGTGGGCCCCCTTTCCATCTAACCATGGATCTCAGCATTAGCCACAGTCTAGAGATCAACAGTGCCACACTTTGTGCCATCTGTTCAAGCCACTGGTGCAGAATAAAATTACCTGAGTAAAGGCCAAAAACTAAGTAGATCATGAGCCATGTCCGCCCCTGTGGAATAAATAGACAGATAAATAATCTTGAGTTATTCATTTGGCGCTGAGTTCTTCGAGTGCATGATGAATATGTTTTATTTTATTATGCAGCTAAAACAGCTTGACATTGGTAAAGAGTTCGCTTGAACTCACATGCATTGAAAAGGACTCAACTGGGGCAGAATTTACCTGGCTTTGGTATGAAGCTCTGCAAACAAATCATTGAGATAGGAAGATTGAATGTTACATTAGGTGCAGACGCATAAAAAGCAATGTAGTAGAAATCAGAAAAACGCTGACCCTCAAGCCAGAGTTTCTCAAACAAAACACAAAGTGGTTCAGGCAGCATCTCTAGAGGTCACTCGACAGGTGACAATTCGAGTCAGGACTATTATATGGGCACCATTCATACCAGGAACAGAAAAAAAACTTCCCGAAATACTGTGATAGACACAAAAAAACTAGAGTGGCTTAGCGGGTCACGCATCATCTCTGGAGAAAAGGAATAGGTGGTGTTTTAGTCAAGACTTTTCTTCAGACTGAAAATCAAGAGAAAGGGAAATGAGAGGAATATACATACATCTCTTGTTTATATAGATATATTATATAGATATATAGATATAGGTCCCCGGCTCAGTCTAAAGAAGGGTCTTGACCCGAAACATCACCTATTCCTTTTCTCCAGAAATGCATAACCCACTGAATTACTCCAGCTTTTTTTCGGTCTATCTTTGGCTCTCACCATCATCTGCAGTTCTTTCCTTCACTGACTGAAATAATCTATTTAGAGAAGGAAACTTCTCTATTGTTTAATTTGAATGAACTTCCATCAGAAATATTGTCTATGCTATATAGACGCACTGAACTGTTCTGTATTTGTGCTTACAATACTCTGTTGTACTGCAGCAAGTAAGAATTTCATTGTCAATTCTGGGAAAATAAACTCTCTTGACTTGACTTGACACTTGTTCCAATAAGATAAAACCTTTCAGACAATTCCAATGTGGAAATAGAAGGTTTTATTAACATTTTCTTCTAATTAATTTCATCTGTAAAGGTTGTTTCCTGTGGCAGACTATCATCAACAACAATTTTTGTATTTCTGTGCTTGTTGGATCAATTGCATACTTCACCTTCTTGTGTCAATGTCCCCCGATGTAAGGATGAGTACTGAATATCTCTCTGTTATTCTTATTATGAAACCAGACCAAGTGGGACCCATGGGCCCCATTCCCCAAACGTAATATTTCACCACTCACCCGTTCCCCCAATGCAATCCGTTTCCTCCACTCACCAGTTCCCCCAACATACCCTGTTCCCCCAACGCAACATTCTACTACTCATCCATTGCCCCCAACTGTGCAGGCACGGCTCATATCCCCTCATCCCCCAACATTCCCTCCCCCTCCTCTTCACCCTTCCTCTTCGCTCCTCTCTCCTCCTCCCCGCCCGTGCCTCCCTAACTCCTTCCCTCTAATTCTCCCTACACGCAGTCACTCCCTCCCTCCCTCCCTCCCTCCCTCCCTCCTCCCCTTTCCCCTACCCACAGTCACTCCCTAATCACTCCCTCACTCCCCCCCTCCCTCCCTATAACCCTCTCCCCTCCCTACCCCCCGACCGTTGGGTCCCCATTCCCCCAATGCAGTATTCTACCACTCACCCATTCCCCCAACACAACCCGTTTCCACCACACACCCGTTCCCCCAACGCAACCCGTTCCCCCAATGCAATATTGTACACTCGCCCATAGCCCCCAATTGTGCAGGCATGGCTCATTTCCCCACTCCCTCCCTCACCTCTCCCACCTTCTCCTTTCCCCTACCCTCAGTCACTCCCTAGCCTCAAATTCAATTTCATAGCATTTCAAGCAGAGTGCAGGCCACCAAATTGCCAAACAATTCATTGCATTGTCATTAAGGGCTAACAAATAATTTATTGCAATTACATTGCAGAATCACAGTTGTGGACTCTCCTTCACGATCTTCCATAGTGACTGACTCATGTCCAGGCATCCGGGGTCTTACAGTGACTGACAGGAGAGGAGACCAATCTGCGTGGCGGTGACTGACAAGAGACAAGACCAATCTGCGCATGTGCGGTTTTAAAGATTTTTAAACCTTAATAACTTTTAAAATATACCATAGATCGGAACAAAACTTGCTGCACTTGCAGCACAGGTGAAAGGTGAGTAAGGTGGCAAAAAAGCATAGTACTATCGTGTACTGTTTTTGCGCAAATAGAAAAACCACCCAAACAAACCGGAAGATAACAAGATGAGATAGAGAGATAGATAGATAGATAGATAGATAGATAGACAGACAGACAGACAGACAGACAGACAGACAGACAGACAGATAGATAGATAGATAGATAGATAGATAGATAGATAGATAGATAGATAGATAGATAGATAGATAGATAGATAGATAGATAGATAGATAGATAGATAGATAGATAGATAGATAGATAGATAGATAGATAGATAGATGTAGGTCCTCACATATTAATGTGTAGGAGTGAATGGGTAAATTAATTCATGAAAACCACATGGATGTCAGAGGGGTACTCTGTATTAGAGCTGCTGCCTCACAACTCCAGAAACACGTTCAACCCTGACCTCCATTCCTGTCCGTGTGGAGTTAATGGATATTTTAAATCCAGAGATAGATATATTCTTGATTAGTACGGGTGTCAGGGTTTATGGGAGAAGGCAGGAGAATGGGGTTAGGAGGAAGAGATAGATAAGCGATGATTGAATGGCGGAGTAGACTTGATGGGCCGAATGGCCTGATTATGCTCCTATTACTTATGACCTTATGAGTTTGCATGTCCTCCAGGTGCGAGTGCTTTGGTTTCCTTCTAGATTCCAAACTCGTGCAAGTTGGGAGTTTAGTTAGTTAATATAACTGTACCCAATGTGGTAAAATCAGTTGAGCCGCGGGACTGAATCACCATCGCCCGGTGGGGTAACAACACCGGAGGCCTGGATCGGCTCAGCGCAGAGGGAGAATAAGAAGGGGAAGAGACAGTGACTTTAAGACTTTTGCCTCCATCACAGTGAGGAGGTGCCTGGTGAACTCACTGTGGTGGATGTTAATTTGTGTTTATTGTGTGTTTTGTTGGTTATTATTATATGTATGGCTGCAGGCAACGAAATTTCATTCAGACCGATAGGTCTGAATGACAAATAAAGGAATCTAATCTAATCTAATCTAAAATATGGGGGGAAGGAATGGGAATGTTGGGAGAATCATTTACAGGGGAAATTATGGAATTGCTGTGTGCAATTGCATAGACATTGCATAGCCTTCTATTTCATGAGGGAAATCTGGAAATATGTGAGTCTCTCAAGCTAAGATGAGCATGCCAAGTTAAACTTCTGCAATGGCAATAGTGGTGGCATTAGAATAATTTACTCCGAAACGCAAGGAAAATATTGCAAAGTTACATTCCTCAATATGTTGATTGATAAATCCTGCTCTGTGGAAATGCAGCATTGTGCGGACATTGTTTCCTGAACGTCATGCTGAAACAAATCTCATCTGCCTCTTACCAGTGGATTGCTAATGACTTGTGGCACCTATTCAAAGTAGAACAGAGAGTTCATCTGGCATTGGCATTCTTCCCTGAACTAACATTATCAAAGAATAATTATTTTGGGGATCTTACTGTGTGAAAGATGGCTGCAACAATGATTGTAAATAATAATCAGTGGGTTATTTCATATCAATTGTATGAGATGTTCTGTGTGATATAATGAGATACAAGCCCTTTATTCTTCCATTCAAGCCAAATGATGAGAGGGCACCTGTTTCAGACATTACACTGCAGCAGTGTGTTTGGAAGAATGCCATATTTATATCTATTCAGGACACAAGCACAGAATAAAACTTCCAACGTAAGTGGGTAAGACAGGATTTGTGTCTGACGAAAACACTTTTTGACCCGAAGAAATGAAGGGATTTACAATAACGTGAACATCTCTGAGTCAAGGCTGTTACACTTAGGGGAGGCAGCCTGGATTTTGTTTTTGCCGCAGGAGTCAGGGGTTCACAACCTGTTTTAGTTGAGTCTGCCTAACAAGCCAGGAGTCAATGAAGGCAGCTTTCATTTGAGCTCTGGTGTCAGGGGTTCTCAACGAGTAAAGAAGCATTTCAAGCTCCACAGAGAATTTCACTCGTCAATTCAAACACAGGTATATGTTGTAGTGGATGTTTTCCAGGAATAAATGACTGAGATGATGAAGGAATCTTGTAAGACTGTAGCTGACACAATTTTGAACTGTGGCCTGCTGTAGGATGCGTGTGTGACAGAGGAGTAGTTTAAAGGGGAGAAGAGCTCACAGATTCGGAGTACGAATATGAATCGATGCACATTTTTATCCATGGGCCTCTGGCATGTTGTGATTGCGCAGAACATAGAACAGTATAGCACGGGAGGAGGCCCTTCGGCCCATAATGTCTGTGCCGAACATAATGCCAAGATAAGCTAAGTCCATCATTTCCAGCATATCCATGTGCCTATCTAAAAGCCTCTTAAACGGCACTATTATATCTGCCTCCACCATCACCGCTTAGCGTAACGGTCCCAGCACCCACCACTCTTATGTACAAGAACTTGTCCCGCACATCTCCTTCAAACTTTGCCCTACTCACCTTAAAGTTATGCCCCCTAGTCTTTGAGATTTCCACTTTGGGAAAAAGGTTCTGATTGTCAATCCAATCCTACCTATGTCTCTCATAATTTTATATACTTTTGTCAGATCTCCCCTCAACATCTGGTGTACTCGAGCAAAGAATCCAAGTCCGTTCAACCTCAGTGGCACAGTGGTGCAACAGTAGAGCTGCTGCCTTACAGTGCCAGAGACCCGGGTTCGATCTTGACTGTGGGTGTTGTCAGTATGGAGTTTGTATGTTCTCCCCGTGACCGCGTAGGATTTTTATGGGTGCTCCAGTTTCTTCCCACACTCCAAACACGTACAGGTTTATGTAGTTCAATTGGCTTCAGAAAGTTGTAAAATTGTTCCTAGTGTGTGTAGTTTAGTGCCCAGGGTGATTGCTATTCGGTGCGGACTTGATGGGCTGAAGGAGCTGTTTCCGTGCTTATCCTCTGAAATTAATCCCTCTTTGTAGCTAATACCTGCTAATCCAGACAGCATTCTGGTCAACCTCTTCTGCAGCCTGGTTAGAGTATCATTATGTATTTTGAGAGAAGGGTGCTTTCTGAGAAACTGTGTCACAGATTTCCTGATCACATACCACCTCAACACTGGTAGAAAATCAGGACGATTGGGTTGCAGTGGTGTTCCACTGACTGCATCCCCTTTTCATGGACTTTACATGGACTCTGGATGGTAGGAGATACCAGCAAACCTAATGGGCCTGTCCCACTTAGGCAATTTTTAGCCGACCATCATAGTCGTAGCAGGTTGCCGAATATTCGACGTTAGGTGATTTTTTAGGCGACTGCCGGCGAATACGACAATGAAATTCACCAGAATCAGCACTGGCGACAACCTACGTCACCTGGCGACAACCTAAGACAGCATCTACGTCAAGCTACGCTCATTGGTGTCAATCCCACAGTCACCACTGTCGCCGAAAATATTTCAACATGTTGAAATTCCAGCGGCGACCAAAAAGACACATATACGTGGTCAGCATATACGTGCTAGGCCGAAGGGCCTGCTTCTGTGCTGTATGTTTCAATGACTGTATGATGGCGCCAACTTTGATCCCACATGGAAAAAGGGCGGCACGGTGGCGCAGGGTAGAGTTGCTGCCTTACAGCTCTTGCAGTGCCGGAGACCCGGGTTCGATCCTGACTACGGGTGCTGTCTGTATGGAGTTTGTACATTCTCCCCGTGACTGCGTGAGTTTTCTACGAGATCTTCGATTTCATCCCACACTCCAAAGACGTACAGGTTTGTAGGTTAATTTGCTCGGTGTATGTGTAAATGGTCGCTAGTGTAGTTGTGTGTAGGATAACGTGCGGGGATCGCTGCTCGGGGCAGACTCGGTGGTCCGAAGGGCCTGTTTCCGTGCTGTATCTTTAAACTAAATGAGCTTATTGCTAAGTTCTTTCAGTGACTTCTTCAGATGGACACTGCTGCATATTTATTTTAATCAAGGATATGTTATTTGGTTTTCCAGTTTGGTTTTGACAGGGGTTGCACGTCCTTTCAGAGAGTGGGATGAGAGAGATTTCTTGGCAGTTTGTGATGCCCACGTATCATAAATTAATTACAAAAGAAGCTTGTGAAGAAAAACTGAAAATTTATTCAGCAAGAAAAGAGGAGGTTTTTCTCTTTTGGTGTTGGTGTTAAGAGAGATCATTAGATCATCCACACCGGCCGCAGTTGAAATGTGGCCTCTAAGCCGGATGCCCAAATGAATCATGTTCAGATTAACCCCAACAGCTGGTGAAGCTGCCACCCACCTCATAGCTCCAGTGATCTGGGCTCAATACTGACCTCAAAGACCATCTGCGTGAAGCATAAATAAATCATCTCTGTGCCTACTGGGTCTCTTCCAGGTGTTCTGGTTTCCTCCCACATCCCAAAGACATATCATCAGTTAATTGGCTGCTGTAACTTGGTCTTAGTGTGTGGAAAGAAGTAGCATCTGCAGGAAATGAATGGGAATGTGGGGAGAATCAAATGGGATGTGGCGTGGGCGGCTATTGATCAGCATGGACTCAATAGCCGAAGTGCCAGTTTTACACCCAATGACTCAATGGAAAAGCACACACACACACACACACACACACACGCACGCACGCACGCACGCACGCACGCACGCACGCACACACACACACACACACACACACACACACACACACACACACACACACACACACACACACACACACACACACACACACACGCAAGTTTTTCATTTCTGAAGAGCCAAAAAACAGCAAAGATATAAGAACAACAAAGATAATGAAGTAAATGTTTCTCTGATATACACATAAACCAAAGGAACAAAGAACTGCAGAATGGTTGATACCAAAGATAAACACAAAGTGCTGTAGTAACTCAGCGGGTCAGGCAGCATCTCTGAAGAAAAATGATAGGTGACATTTCGGGTCGGAACCCTTCTTCAGAGGACCCAAAACGTCACCTGTCCTTTTTCTCCAGAGATGTTGCCTGACCCGCTTAGTTACTCAGCACTTGTGTCTACCTTTTCTTACACACTATCTGGTTGGCCAAATGCATTCACCGTACCAATTTAGCACACACAGATAGAATGGTAAAGAAGGCATGTGGTATGCTTGCCTTCATCAGTTTGGGCATTGAGTATAAGAATTAGGAAGCTAATGTATAACATTTTGGTTAGGCCGCATTTGGAGTAACATGTGCAGTTCTGTTTGCCCCATGACATGAAAGATGTGGAGGCTTTGGAGAGAATGCAGAATAGATTTACTAGAATACGGCCTAGATTCGAGGGTTGTACCTACGAGGAGAGTTTGAAGAAACTTGAAGAAACTTGGATTTCTTTCTCTGGAACGTCGCAGGTTGAGGGGAGACCTTCTTCTTCTTTCGTGTGGCGTGCACAGCCTAAAGTTGTTGGACAACTTGTTCTATTTGATCTTCCATTTGTGCATGTCGAGTTGATTGCATTAATTGAAACAGGGTGGACCACGTGAAGGTTGCAATCTCCCACCCCAGGGGAGACCTGATACAAGTATATACAATTTATAAGAGCCATAGATAGGAAGAAGTCAGTCCAGTGCCAGTGTGAAAATGTCAAAGAATTGCTTTAAGGTAAGAGGGGCAAAGTTTACAGACGATATGCAAGGCAAAGTTTCTACACAGAGTGTGGTGGGTGCATGGAACACACTGTCGGGGGGTGGTTTAGTTCAGTTCAGTTTAGTTTAGTTTAGTTTAGAGATACAACACGGAAACAGGCCCTTCGGCCCACCAATTCCGCTCATTCACACTATCCTACACACACTAGGGACAATTTACATTTATACTAAGCCAATTAACCTACAAACCTGTACGGCTTTGGAGTGTGGGAGGGAAACAAAGATCTCAGAAAAAACGCACGCAGGTCATGGGGAGAACGTACAAACTCTGTACAGACAGCACCCGTAGTTAGGATTGAACCCGAGTCTCTGGTGCTTTAAGGCAGCAACTCCACCACTGCGCCACTGTACCGCCACTGGTGATGGTGGAGGCAAATACAATAGTGGTTGTTCAGAGGCTTTTGGATAGACACATGGATATACATGGAAAGGAAGTATATGGATCAATGCAGGTAGCGAAGATTAATTTAATTTGGCTACATGTTCAGCATGGACATTGTGGATTGAGGAGGATGTTTCTATTGTGTAGTTTTCCATGGTCTTTGTGTTCCATGTCTATTCATTGTGCAAATATTCATCAGGTCCTAATCTGTATATATACTAATAAATATTCTAGGAACAATGTAGTGGGAAATTGTAGAGCAAAATAGCCAATGTATATGGCAATGCCTGGATGCAGCACTAAATAGTGGATGGCATTGTTTAAAGACATAATCATTGTATGTGCAATGAGTTATCTGACTATGAAATTATGACGGTCTGTCTATTGGTCTCTCTTCAGTGAAGTTAATGCCAACCGTACATGCACTTTGGAGTTTGGAACAAAAAACTTGCTTACAATTTTGGGGGGCTATTTTACAGAAAAAAATAACCACAATAAATATGCAGGTGATGGTTCTAGGTTAAGCAATACATACAGAATCACCTCCCGCATAATCATTGTGCTAATTTACTGGTTACTCTAGTTACTGTTCTATGCATTGAGGCAATTGTAGGATTCATATATTATCATTGGTTCACAAACAAGTGTGTTAAATGTACAGTCTTCATCAATCTCCAGAGGAAAATTAGTAGTATGATGGACCAAAACGCAAAGTGCTGGTGAAATTTAGCAGGTCAGGTGACAACTGAGGAGGTAATAGATAGACGATGTTTCCTGTTGGGAGGCTTCTTCAGTCTTTCGGATGCTG
Organism: Leucoraja erinaceus; assembly: GCF_028641065.1. NCBI lineage: Eukaryota > Metazoa > Chordata > Chondrichthyes > Rajiformes > Rajidae > Leucoraja > Leucoraja erinaceus. The sequence continues at coordinate 14,077,232 of NC_073386.1, read as the reverse complement.
ACCCAAAATGCCATCTATTCATTCCCTCCACAGATGTCTCCTGACCCACTGAGTTCCTCCAACATATTATGTTTTGCTCAAGAATCCAGCATCCGCAATCATTCGCAATCGATGTTTTCAAGAGAGAGTTAGATATAGCTCTTGGGGATAACAGAATCAAGGAATATGGGGAGAAAGTAGGAACAGGGTACTGATTTTGCATGATGACCCATGATCATATTGAATGGCAGTGCTGGTTTGAAGGGCCGAATGGCCTACTCCTGCACCTATTTTCTATGTTTGTGTTTCTATTGGTGTCTCCCGTACGATGTGCCATATTTTACACCAATTGGTCTTCCCTAAAACCAATAACACTCTTTCACATGCTTGGTGCCTTATATTGTGACTTCTTGTAACAATATTTTTCATCTAAATGTTTGTACATTCATAATTGTATTTGACCCATATAGGATAGTGGGCAGCTGCTGCTCAAGAGCAAGCTCCTTTTTGGATTCATTTGTGGGTTGCTGCATTCTCCTTGCTATTTAAAATGAACCATTGGTACTTTATAAGCAACATATCTACAGAAGGACACAGAGTGCTGGAGTAACTCAGCAGGACAGACAGACAAAGACTGAAAACTATGACTGAAGAAACGTCTCGACCTGAAACGTTATCTATCCATGTTCTCCAGAGAGTTTGAAGAAGGGTTTTAACCCAAAACATAACCGATCCATATTCTTCAGGGAGGGTCTGGAGAAGTGTCTCGGCTGGAAAAGTCACCTATTCATGTTCTTCAGAGGGAATCTGAAGAAGGGTCCTGGCCATGATCTCCAGAGATACTGCCAGGCCTGCTGAGTTATTCCAGCACTGTGCCCCTTTTTGTGTTAACCAGCATCTGCAGTTCCTTGCTTCTACAAGTACCTTATTCAGATGGATGTGAGATTGATGATGTACGCCTGGACAAATAAATAAATAAAAAATAAATACATAAATGCATTATTGTCAAATCTGTGTGAATATGTAGCTGCTGTGGAAATTACAGAACATCAGTATAAATTAGCACGAAACTTGTATTCTTCATGAACGTCCATAGAGCCCCCTTGTTTCAATCTTTTATTCTTGCACAATAACTGGCTGATGCAACATCTGTGGTTATTACCTCAGTTTCACCACTTATTTCATAGTGTACATCCCAAATTGTGTGTGTGTGTATGTAAAAATAATTACAAGGATTCAGACACAATTTCTTAACCGTGGAAAATGTTTTCTCCCAACCTGGCATGCATAATATGTACTTGCATAATCTCGGTATTTTCACTTCTCACACCTTAGTTGCAACATCCCTGTGAACATTTCTGTCAGTACAGCCTTTTTTTTTTTGCATCTTTCCCTTGTGCATACACAGATAGGAAGCTGCTAAATTACAAGATTATTCCAAACCTGCTTCAAACTGTTCCTTAACCCATGCATCTTCTTACTTTATAAGTTCCTAAGTTATAGGAGCAGAATTAGGCCATACAGCCCATTAAGTCGACATTGCCATTCAATCATGGCTGATCTGTCTTCCTCTATAAACCTCATTCTCCTCCCGATAAACCGTGACATCCGTACTACACTATAGATTTGTAGGTATAATTAAACATTGTTCCTAGTGTGTGTAGAATCGTGTTCCTGTGCAGGGATGGCAGGTTGGCATGAACGAGGTAGGCCGAAGGGCCTGTTTCCCTGCTGTGCCTCTAACCTAAACTAAATACAAAGTGCAATGTGCCTGAAACATGCTGGTAGGTGTGGTGGTGAAAACAGTTATTTAGTGCCATTTATGCGGCTCAGATGGAAGAATGAATATGCAGTGGATGAAGGGATGTGGATCATTCAAGGCAGGAGGACTAGTTTAAATTAGCATCATGTTGGCAAAGACTCCGTGGGCCAAAGGGCCTGTTTCTGTATTGTACTGTGCAATGTTCTATTTACCTCAGATATCTGTAACAGACAAATTGGTAAGAAAAATGGCCAACATTAACTTGAGGAGATAATCAGTACAGGTGATAGTTCCAGAGGTGATTTAAATGGGAGGCCTGATGTATATAAACTGATGGGCCTCATGTGAAGGTTATTTCAGTGCTGTTCAGTTATTTGTGGCAGTGCAGCAGGGAAGGTAAAGATGAAGGAACAGGCTGCCAGCACTAATATATGCCTTGGGAGCGAGGGTTGCAGAGTGTGGGAGGGTTGTTGCTGGCTGAGAGATAAATGGTGGCCAGAATAAAAGAGCACATCTCTGCACTTCTGTAAACAGTGCATTGGGATCCACATGAATCACCAGGACCTTGGTTTAACATTTCATCTGACAGATGGCACCTCTGACAGGGTAGGATTTGCCATCAGTACTGCGCTGAAATGTCAACGTATTTGCTCATGGGGCTTGAACTAATGACCTTTTAACTTCAGGCAATGAGTGTCACCATTGAGTCAAGCTGACATTTAAGTGTTTACAGTCCTGAAGCGGGAGACTTCAACATCTCACTTACACTTGAAGTGCTTGTCGAGGTTCACTGCAGAAAGGCTGCCTACAAAAAAAATCAATCTGCTGTGAAGTCATCCTCAAGAAAACAAAAGCTGAATTTATGCACCTGCTGATTGGCCTAATGCCACGGAAGCAAGTCTATCACTTCTCCGTTAAGGTATGCCTCTAAACCTGACCTGGCCTGACTCACTCTATCATGATGATGGACCAGGCGTCAATTATTGATTGCTTACCTGTGAAGCATGCAGCTTTGTTATTATTGACAATAGACAATAGACAATAGGTGCAGGAGTAGGTCATTTGACCCTTCGAGCCAGCACTACCATTCACTGTGATCATGGCTGATCATCCCCAATCAGTACCCCTTTCCTGCCTTCTCCCCGTATCCCTTGACTCTGCTATCTTTATCTCCACTTGCTTTGGACAGGAAATCTCCTGCCCACCTCCCCCACTCTCTTAGCCAGCCTGACCTAAATGTGACTCCGTGCCGATAGCAATGATCATTAGCTGCCCTCTGACATACTCCCATAATTATAACATTTCTCCATGTGCGGGTGAATGCTCAGGCTTTTTGTACAAGTAGGTTTGAGCAGAGAGTCCCCAACACCTTGATAGTATCTGCTGGGATTTTGCCAATTACGTTCTAGTGACCATCCATCAATCCTCCACCACTTCAACTTGGGAATGTGCAAGCCAGACCTGTGTCAAGTTAGACCTGGTGTAAACAGAAGAGACTACAGCAGATGAAATCTGGAAGAAAAAAAATGAATGCCGGTGCAACTCAGCAGACCAGGCAGTAACTTTAGTTTTTAGTTTAGTTTAGAGATACAATGCAGAAACAGGTCCTTTGGCCTACTGAGTCCACGCTGACCAGTGATCCCCGTACACTAGCACTATCCTACACAAAAGGGACAATTTATGATCTTTACTGAAGCCAATCAACTTACAAACATATAGTCGTTGGAGTGTAAGAGGAATTGACATTATCAGTCAACCAGCAAGCAAGCAAGTTTATTTATACAGCACATTTCAGCAACAAGCCAATTCAAAGTGCTTTACGCAAAGCATTAAAGAGCAATCAAAAGCAATTAAAAACAGTCATTAACAAGAATATAAAATAAACACAAGCTAAAATAGAATAAGACAAGTATAAAATACAAGAATAAAAGTTACAGTGCAATGTACGAAATGCATAATTATTTCATTTAATTAAAGGCAGCGCCAAATAGAAAAGTCTTCAGCCCCGATTTAAAAGAACCGGGAGTTGGAACGGACCTGCATCTTTCTGGAAGTTTGATCCATATAAAAACTAAACACTGCTTCTCCATGTTTAGTTCTGTCTCTGGGGACAGAAAGCAGACCTGTGCCAGACGACCTCAGAGGTCTGGATGGTTCATAATGAAGCAGAAGTTCAGAAATGTATTTTGGCACTAGACCATTCAGTGCTTTATAAAGCAACAGTAATATTTTGAAATCAATTCTTTGACAGACTGGAAGCCAGTGTAAAGACCTCAAAACTAGAGTGATGTGATCCACTTTCTTGGTCTTAGAGAGGACTCGACCATCAGCGTTCTGAATCAGCTGCAGCTGTCTAATCGATTTTTTAGCGAGACCTGTGAAGACAGCATTACAGTAGTCAAGTCTACTGAAGACAAATGCATGGACAAGTTTTTCCAAATCCTGCTGAACCATAAGTCCTTTAACTTTTGATATCAATCAATCAATCAACCTTTATTGTCATCTTGTAAAGCAACTGGTGCGAAATGAGAAGACATTTTTCAGGGAATACCGGAGCATCGCATATGAAACTTAAAACATTTTGCACATAATAACAGTAAAAAAATAGTCCAATCCCTGATGAAACAGTATAAATAGTTAAAAGCAGGTAAAACAGCAACATTAAAATACAGTAAAACCAATCATTAAAATGTCCAGGGCAGCTGATTTGAGTGGCCAGTGCCAGAGTAATTAAAATGTCAGTGCAAAGCTGCAGAATCAGATGACTGTGAGTACAGAGTGACTGTTTTGCAGCCTCACAGCCTGTGGCAGGAAGCTGTTTAGCAGTCTTGTAGTCCGGGCTTTGATGCTGCGGTATCTCTTGCCTGATGGCAGGAGATCCAGGTGTGTGTGGAGGGGGTGCAGTTTGTCCTTAGCTATTCTCAGAGCTTTTTTCATGCAGCGGCTCTGGAACAGTTCTTGTACCGAGGGTAGGGAGACGCCAATGATCCTCTCTGCTCCCCTCACTACCCTCTGCAGAGCCTTCCTGTCCGAGCAGTTGCAGTTGGAGTACCACGTGTTTATGCAGTACGTGAGTACAGACTCCACCGTGCCCCTGTAGAAAGTCCTGAGGATGTTGGTGGGGAGTGAGGCCTGTTTGAGTTTCCTCAGGAAGTGCAGTCGCTGATGGGCCCGTTTGACAATCCCAGTGTTGTTCCTGGACCAGGTGAGACTGTCTGTAATTTGCACTCCGAGGAACTTTATGCTTTATTCTTTATTCTTATTCTTAAGGTGATAGTAGGCTGACTTTGTAATTGTCTTAAAGTGGCTGTTGAAGTTCACATCTGAGTCCATGATTACACACAGTTCTGGCTTTGACCATGTTTTTTAATATTGCCGATTGAAGCTGAGCACTGACTTTTAATCCTTCCTCTTTGGCACCAAAAACAGCTACCTTGGTTTTGGCTTTGTTTAATTGAAGAAAGTTTTGGCACATCCAATCGTTAATTTGTTCGATGCACTTACTCAGTATTCGTATTGGACCATAGTCCCCTGGTGATATAGTTATGTATATTTGTGTGGCCTCGGCATAATTATGCTAAGTTATTTTGTTGGTTTCCATAATCTGAGCCAGTGGGAGCATTTAGATGTTAAACAGAGGATGCCCTGGGGAACTCCACATCATATTTGTGCGCATTGATGCGTAATTACCTATAGACACAAAATAGTCCCTGTTCTTTAAGCAGGATTGAAACCAGTTTAGTACTGTGCCAGAAAGTCCAACCCAGTTTTCCAATCAGTCTAGTAATATGGTGTGGTCGACCGTGTCAAATGCAGCACTGAGATCCAGTAATACTAAGACTGAAATGTTGCCACTGACTGTATTTAAGTGGATGTCATTGAAGACCTTAACAAGAGCAGTCTCAGTGCTGTACTGTGGTCGAAAACCTGACTGGAAGACATCAAAGCAGTTATTTAGTGACAAGAAGTTGTTTAGCTGTTGAAAGACAGCTTTTTCAATGATTTTACTTAAATATGGAAGATTTGATATGGGCCTGACATTAGTGACGTGTCTAGATTGTTCTTTTTTAAGAGTCGCATGATGACTGCAGTTTTCAGGGTCTTTGGGAAGACACCTGAGAGAAGAGACATGTTTTCGATTTGTAGAAGATCTGAGGCCAAATAATGTGAAACATTTTTGAAAAAGCCTGTTGGCAGAATATCAAGGCAGCAGGAGGAGGATTTTAGATGTTGTATAATCTCCTCCAGGTTTTTATGGTTGATTGCACAAAATTGTGTCATGGCATTTGAATTGGTTTTAGGTGGACACACGGACCACACGCATATTGTACCTGATATGGAGGCACTGACTGCTTGTCTTATTTTCTGAAGTTTGTCTGTGAAGAAGGAGGCAAATTCATTGCAGGCCCTGGTGGAAAATAGTTCAGAGGCTACTGACACAGGAGGGTTTGTTACCCTGTCGACAGTAGCAAACAAGGCACGTTCATTATTATTGTTTTTGGCGATAATGTCAGAGAAGAAGAACCACCTAGCCTTTCTCAGCTCCAAGCCATACATGCAAAGTCTCTCCCTATAGATGTCATAGTGAACTTGGAGATTTGTTTTTTTGCCACCTGTGTTCAGCTTTTCGACACACATTTTCCTGTTCTTACCAGCGTGGCATTTCTCCACGGAGATCTTTTCTTACTAGAGACAGCCTTCACCTTAATGGGTGCAATGGCACCAATAACATTTGTAATTTTGGAATTGAAATGATCTACAAGCTCATTGACTGAGACCCAAGAGGGGGGCAGGTGTGGAAGGGGAAAGCTGAATAAATGTTTCGCTGGTGTTTTCAATGACAGACCGTTTAGTGACTCTCTCTTTTTGAACATTTGTGTGCGCGGAAGTAATGCTGTCAAAGAAAACACAAGAATGACCAGAAAGAGCAACATCAGTCACCACAATGATGGAAATGTTCAGACCTTTGGAGATAATTAAGTCCAAGTGTGCCATTTGTGTGTGGGCTCTGTCACATGCTGAGTCAGTCCGTATTTATCAAGAACACAACACAGTCCCTCTGTCCTGGGGGTTATCAACATGAATCACCAACAATAACCACACAATCAAATTCAATACAGATTATAATCAGCAGTTCAGTAAACTCATCAAAGAAGCTTGCACAGTATTTAGGTGGCCTGGGGATATTTAGGAACATAGCTCCTCGAGAGGATCAGCTGAAGTGCCACATATTCAAAAGAAGCAACGGTTTCATGAGGGTTTCGGCCCGAAACGTTGCCTATTTTCTTCGCTCCATAGATGCTGCTGCACCCGCTGAGTTTCTCCAGCATATTTGTGTACCAACATTTTCATGAGATACCTGCTTGCATTGGAGTGAGTCATTAAACATTATGGCGACTCCACCTCCTCTCTTATGTACTCTAGCCTTACTCAAAAAACTGAAGTTGGGAGGGGTTGACTCGATGACAACAACTGCACTGTTATTTTGGTCCAGCCAAGTTTCAGTTAAAAACATAAAATCAAGATTGTACTTAATAATTAAATCGTTGATTAGAAAAGATTTTCCTGCCAAAGACCTGACATTTAATAAAGATAGTTTTAGTGTGTTAAAAGCATTATGTCCCATTTTTTGGGACAGACCGTGGCTGACGAGGAATGATGCAAATTTGATATATTTGCAGTGGAGTGCTACTTGTTTCTTAACGGATTCACCAATCATTTCCTATTACCTATCAAGACAGAAATTGAGGAAGCTTTCGGTTCACAGAGCCCCGGCTTGTCCTGAAAAGAGTCATAAGTGTCATTAGCGGAGCAGCCTGGACCTAGCACATGTCAATTTGAGCTTACTGCATTTTGTTCACAAGCAACCTGATCAGGCTGGGTGGACAGAGGATGATGCCGTCGTGCAGGGGCAGAGGTGCTCGGCATCATACCTTTGATGATTGTGTCAAAACTGGGACAGGTGGATGCCGGGGGAGGGGGGGGAGGAATAATGGGGGAGAAAAAGGGGAGTAGGGCGAGAGGTAAATTTGGTTCCAGCAATGACCAACTCCTTCATCTGGTCAGTGAACTCCAACAAGGGGAGGAGGGGGAAAAGATTAGTGGAGCGAACGGTGACATGGATGTGGTATGGGCGGTGAAGGAGATGGATCCTCAGAGGTGTTGGTGTTGGTGAGAGGGGTGGAGATTCCTCTTCTCGGCTCTGATGCCTCCCATGGTCAAAGCGGGGCTTGAGGCGGTTCTCTGACATGCTGTGTTATCTCTTCTTGTTGTTTTGATTCCTCTTGCCCCTTATCCTTGACAGAGGGAACAAATGGGTGGTGCAGGAAGTAAAGTAGATTAGGCCGTGTTAGGGGAGGTGAACAGCCTTATGGTCCTGTCCCACTTAGACGATTTTTTAGGCAACTCCAGGCGACTAGTTTGTCGCCATATGTTCGCCGGTGGTCGCCGGTAGTAGTCTCCTCAGCTGCGCAAAAAGTCGTAGCGTCTTTCTGGTCACCGCTAAATTTTCAACATGTTGAAACATTTTCGGCGATATTGGGTTTGACGATAATGAGCATAGCTTGACGTAGGTGCTGTCGTAAGTTGTTCGGCGACCTGCTACGACTATGCTACGCCCATTACTCCTAACTTATTAAGGAAAATTCCATCTGCCTTAAAAAGGTGTCTGTGGTCCCAGCAAAAAGTTGAAAGTGTCAATAAAATGCACGGAATGGATGGCTCATGCAGTTGAAAACCATGTATTTGGTGCCAACAATCTGCTGAATCTCTCAACTCTTTTGACTGGCGTTGGAGGGCCACTGATAAACACCTCAGCATTCAGAGAGCTGACTGCGTTCAACAGACCAATAAAGTCCAGTTGCAGCACTTCAGACTGGTGCTTTACAACATCATTTGACCCTATGTGCAGTATGATGTGTTTCACAGTTGGGTTTTCTGCCACAATGTGCAGGATTCTTTCTGCCAAACCAGAGACCATATCCTTGGGAGAGCACAGTATTTTGGTGTTTTCACTGAAAATGCTTTCTACATCTCTCACAGCAGAGTCACCCACAATCAGAGTTTGGGGGCCCAGTCGTTAAGTTTCCCTGTAGTCTTTTACTTTTTTTAGTTACACTCAGTCCTTACCCAGCTGTGTGATGATGAGGCATTATCCAGGTCATCAGATGGAGATCCAGAGTCCTGCAGCAGAGGAGCAAATGTGTTCTCCAGTTGCACACTCAGTTGTTGGGGAGGTTTGTTGCTAATTCTCCCTGTCGCAGCTATCCATGGCTGTGTCCTACTGAGTGCAGGGGTTGAAGAGGCGCTATGCCTGGATGATCAGAAATCTCAGGGCGCAGTGGTCTGCCCATTACTCGTCCTCCCATTTTCCAGGGAAATGGTTTACTCTTAGGCTTTGCACCAAGAGAATTCCAGGGATGACTAGCACTCGTAGATATATTACCCGGTACACAGCCCTCCTGTTTCTTGGTAGTCGTGTTGGTATTAATTAGCCTTGTGTTAGCATGCCCTTGTCCACTGTTTTGAGTCCATGGTAAAGCGGTGTCATTCCGACATAGTCCATTCGCTTCCACGTTCTAACCAGTGAATTTTGCTTTCCTGATCTTCTGTAGAAGGAGGGGGTTGGGGAGGGGGGGGGGGGGGGGGGGGGGGGGGGCAACTTGCTGCTAATTAGATTTAGTTAAGTATCACATTTCCAGTCACTGTAGGGGGTGGGAGATTGCAACCTTCACGTGGCCCACACTGTTTCGTCAAATGCAATCATCCCGGCGTGCACAATCAAATAAGATCAAATAGAACAAGTTGTCCTACAACTTTAGGCTGTGCACGCCATACTCAAGAAGAAGAAGAAGAAGAGAAGTCACTGCAGCACAGGCTTGTGCTATTGGTAGGCCACCCTCACGCAGAAAACAAATAAACGCGTGGAAAACTTACCCTCCCTCCCTTCCTCCCTCTCTCATGGCGCTGGGGAGGCACGGAGTCTTTTCCTGATGGCTGCCGCTCCATATTTCTCACCGTGTTTGAAGCCGGACCATCTCCACGGCGACACGTGACCTTCCAACTCAAGCCCTTTGCTGTCAACGTTATTCAGGGCAACTGTGTTTTTTTTCCTAATATAAAATCGGCCCGTACAATTTTTTCATGGCTATATAAAGTTCTTAGAGGCAGAGATATGTAAGACAGTAAGAACCTTTTTCCCAGGGCGGAAACATCAAAGACTTGGGGGCATAGCTCGAAGGTGAGTCAAGCAAAATTTAAAGATGGCGGGGCAGGTTTTTTACAGAGAGAATGGTGGGTGCCTGGAATGTGGCACCAAGGGGTGGTGGTGGTGGTGGTGGCAAATATGTTAGTGGCTTTTTAGATAGGCAATGAAAATGCAGGGAATGGAAGGATATGGATCGCATGCAGGCAGAGGAGAATCATGAAATTTGGTTTTGTGTACAAGGAGTCAATTTAAATGATCACCATTGCCCTTTTACTGGATTTTAATGTGATTAGTGCAGAGCTGCATAATTGGGTGCCTGACTGTCAATGTGAACTTGTTTGGCTAAAGAGCCGTGTTAGTTTAGTCTAGCTCAGTTTATGATCACGTGTACAGTGAAAACCTTTTGTTGCGTTCTATCCAGGCAGCGGACGGACAATACAGGAGTACAATCGAGCCATTTACAGTGTACAGATACATGATAAGGGAATAACGTGTAGTGCAAGGTAAAGCCAGTAAAGTCCGATCAAAGATAGTCCAAGGGTCACCATTGAGGTAGAAAGTCCAGGACTGCTCTCTAGTTGCGGTAGGTAGATTCGGATGCCTGTTTCCGTACTGTATGACTCCATGATATAAAGTTTGCTGCCTTCAATACCCAGGAGATGATGCAGAATCACTTGGATACTAATTCTTGTCTGCAAATGTTATTCCCTTAATTACAAGAAAAATAAGTGCTCAAGAGCATCATTTGGATTGTCATTGTTTGCTCTCCTTATCTGTCAGCAAACAGATTATAGCCATTTGTAAACTTATGCCTTTGCAGGGACATGAAGTGCATTTGACCTTGTGCCGTTTTTTCCTTACTGTGTGCTGAAGCAAAAGGGACTCTGTGCAAGACCTCAAGATCCCATTTTAAAAGGGAGGCATTAATAGAAAATGTACAAGGACCAGTCAAGGTCAATTTTAGCTGGAAGCAGATTCAAAGAGAGTAGCGGACACAACAACGTTATCTGCATGTGGATGTTTTACTTGTTCTCCCCAAGGAGATCATTGCTTCGATGCCCCCGAATGAAGCCGTGTAGTAAACAGCACACAGTCGTTATTTTTGAGATCCTTCATGAACTGCAATGGGCCTGTCCCACTTAGGCGATTTTTTCGGCGACTGCTGGCGACTGTGGTATCAGGTCCACACCTATGACAATCTGCGCCCACCCGTAACAAGCTACGACAAGGTACAACAATTCAGTCGCCGGTACCGGTTGACGTAGGTTGACGTAGGTAGTCGCCAATGGAATTCACCAAAGTCAACACCGGGGACAACCTACGTCATCCTGGCGACAACTTATGACAGCACCTACGTCAGGAAAAGTCAAGCTACGCTCAATGGCGTCAAGCCAACTGTCGCCGAAAAGTTTTAAACATTTCAAAACCCAGCGGTGACCAGAGAAACGCTACGATTCTTTGGGTGACTGAGGGGACAGCTCACGACCATACAGGCGACACCCCGGCGACCATGTGGCGATAGTCTAGTCACCTAAACAATCGCCTAAGTGGGACAGGGGCAAAAGGGAGAAGCACCACCCCATGACCACCCTCCCTCCCACACAATCCCTCAAAACCAATCACATCTAGCCACGCGTAGCTTTCCCTTAAAATTAGAACTGAATGTTTTACAGTAACTGGTGCTTGAAGGACTCACCTTGCAGCACTGTTCAACCACTAGCTTACAGTGTAAGTTTGTGCACTGGTCATTAACCTGCACGATGCACAATGGTGCAGCGTTAGAGTTGCTGCCATACAGTGCCGGAGACCCGGATTCGATCCTGACTATGGGTGCGGTCTGTATGGAGTTTGTACGTTATCCTCGTGACTGCGTGGGTTTCCCCCTGGTTCTTGGGTTTCCTCCCACACTCCAAACATAGACAGGTATGTAGGTTAATTGGCTTCAGTAAAGATTGCAAATTGGGCCTAGTGTGTAGGATAGTGCTTGTGTACGGGGATCGCTGGTTGGCGCAGACTTGGTGGGCCGAAGGGCCAGTTTCAGCGCTGTATCACTAAACTAAACAAAACTAGCCACTCGTAGCTTTTCCTTGAGATTACAACTGAGTGCTTTATGGTAACTGGTGCTTGAAGGACTCTGACTGTAGCACTGTTTAACCGCCAGCTTAAGAATGCGTACAGGTCATTTACATTCATATCCCAAGACACCACTCAGGCCAAGAGTTGTTAGTGGGTCTTAAATGTATAGGCCACAGATAAGTGACCATGCATTTGCATGTTCCATAATTCTAGCTTTCAAATGAGCTGAATATTCAGAGAACAATATCCTTCCCAGTTGACATAAATGATAGCAGTGGTGAAGAGAAAACATACATCCTTGCGAGTGCAATCTTCTGCTCCTTGGACTTTGGGGAAATCATTCACTTGGCAAAATTGAAATACTCTATCATGCTGCCTTTGGTTGTCAATGATGATGTAAATTAAATAGCTTACTCGGGCAAGCAATGCACACATGAAGAACATAATGCATTTATGCAGAGCTGATTTACTGAAGTTACTGTTATTCTTAGAATAAGATTAAATAATTTGGTGGAATGAAAGGTCAGGATATAAAAAAGCAAATGAAGGAACTGGAGAAAGAGGAGAAGAAAATTTGCTGAGGCGATACCGGACCTTGGAGTTAATATGTTGTCAGAAAGATTAAAAAGACTGGGGCTCTTTTTTTACAAAAGAAAAGACTTAATGGTGACTTTATAGAGATCTAGGATCATGACAGAATTTGATGGAAGTAATTGTTGCCACTTTCAGGTGGAAACAGAACTTGGTCCCTATTGCATCCAGGAGAGTGATGAGAATGTCTCAGTTTCTATTACAATGAGTAGATGCATTGAGAAGCAACAAAAAATGGAAGCAGGTTCATGTTTCCTTACCACCAAGGGTGCTTGTCACCTAACACCACATCCTTTGATTTCTTTAATTATCTAAATATCCATCTTTCAGGAAGTTGTAGCAGATGCCACGCAATGTGACAGTCAGCTGGACATTGCCGCAATATCTGTCGTTTGTGGGCAGGTTCTTCTGGACCAACACCTTTGACCACATGTCCATCGGGCAGTGGTCAGCACGGAACGTCCTGCAGGCACTGCAGGGAAATGACGCCATGGATCCTGTGGACTTCATGGATTCCCAGAGCAGACTGTCCAGATTGCCTGGCAAAATGCCACATCACCAGAACTCACCAACAAGCACCAAGACCTGGCTTGGCTGGCAGTAAGGGGAGCCCTCCCAGTCAGATCCTTCCTGCATCATCGGAACCTCATTACCAGCGCACGCTGCCCTCGGGATGGCTGCGATGGAGAGGAGATGGTTGCCAACCTCTTTGCAGAGCGTGGATTCGCAAAGAGAGTCTGGAGAGGTCTGCAAGGGTCCCTGTCACGGTTTATTCCGAACAACTCCGTCACAGGGGACTCTGTGATTTACAGACTGTTCCCAGGGACGCATTCAGAGACTGACATCAAGTGCTGCTAGAAGATCATCAACTCGGTAAAAGACGCTCTTTGGTCTGCCTGAGCGTTGTTGACCACCCAGCAGGCGAGATGGCCCGCTGCAGACTGCAGGAGTACGTGCTGAGGGACGTACTGAAGCTCGGTGCAGCCAACGACAAGGCTCGGTGGGGGAGGACCACAGTCTAGGTTCCTTCCGCTGCTGGACATGGGGGGCAGGGTGTGGTAGAGAGGCCCCGTAAAATAAGGGAAGGGATTTCACGCCAGTCGGCCAGATGAGTGGCAAGGGTGTGGGGTAAAATTGTGATTTGGGGAAACTGTATAGAATGTATGTATAGCCTCCGAGAATGTCGGATGGAGTTTTGTATGGATCATGTATTGTATATATTTATTTCTTGAATAAAGTATATTTTGAAAATTAAAAACAATTAAAAACTGACTACCTCCACACCACCCTTGTGAGAAAATTTCAATGAGTCACAGCTCTTTGGTGAAGAAATTTCTTCTCAACTCAATCCAGAAAGGCTGATGCTCTTTTTAGGCTTTGACCCCTGGTTTTCGATACCCGAGCCAGGGGATATATCATGACTGCATCTACCATACCAAGTCCTGTATGAATCTTAAATGTTTCAATAAGATCATCTCTCATGCTTCTAAGCTTAGGAGAGAACAAAAATCAGCTGCTTAATTTCTCAAAAGACAACCCCACCATCCCAGAAATCCATCCAGTGAATCTTTGCTCCATTCCTTCAATCACAAATGTAATCCTTCCCTAGGAAGGGAGATCTGAGCTATTATATCTCGTCAAGTCATCAGTTATTGCCATATGCACAAGTACAATGAGATACATGGGCCATGAAAACCTTGATTACAGCAGCATCGCAGGCTCAGAAAACATGCACCGCATAAGTCATACACAAATTGCACGTATATCATACCAGTGAAAAGAAAATGATTCTGTAAAACAAGATGGTACTGCAAACATATAATTAGAATAGAGTGCATGGTAGTACAACGGGTAATCTGTTGTGTTCCATTGATGAGGTAGGACAAGGGTTGTGCAGATTGATTGAAAAACCTGATGATCAGATGGAAGTAGCTGTTCCTGAACCTGGTGGTGTGGAACCTCAAGTTTCTGTACCTCATGCCCGATGGTAGCAGCGAGAAGTGCACGTGTTCTGGATAGTGGGGATCCTTGATGATAGATGCCACCATCTTGAACATGTAGATGCTTTCGATGGGTGAGAGGGCAGTGCTCTTGATGCATTGAGTTGTGTCTAACAACCGCTGTAGCCTCTTACGTTCTTGTGCGTTGGAATTGCTTTACCTAGCGATGATGCGACCAGTCAGGATACTTTCTATTGTGCATCTTTAGAAATTCCTTAGAGGATTCGGTGTCATGCTGAATCTCCTTAAGCTTCTCGGAAACTACAAGCGGTGGCAAATCCTTCTCATGATTGCATGTATGTGTCGGGCCCAGGACAGGTTATCTGAAATGTTAACACCTAGGAAATTGAAGGAGGTGGAAACAGGAGACAAATTAAATTTAAAATACCACATGCGGATGAAGAAAAAAATGCTGGAAATGTGTGATAGAATCAGAATCAGAATCAGATTTTATTCACCAAGTATATTTTGCAACATACGAGGAATTTCACTCGCCAGGGCAGTCATACAATTAAAAGCAACAGACTCAAAAACACATTTTAACATGAACATCCACCACAGTGACTCCTACACATTCCTCACTGTGATGGAAGGCGAAATAAAGTTCAAGTCCTTCCTTTTGTTCTTCCTCGGTCGGGGGCCTCGAGCCCTCCGTTGACGGGACGGTCTTGGCTCCCGTAGCCGGTGGCGTTCGGGCCCTCTGCGTCGAGGCGTTCAGCTCCTGCATCAGGGGGATGTCAGCTCCCCCGCGCCGGGCGATCAAACCTCACGTCGGGGCTGATCGAACCTTCTGCGGCATTGGAGCTCCCGACTAGCCTCTCCCGAGACTGCGAGCCCTTGATGGTAAGTCCGCAGGCCACGGTGGGAGCGATCCCAGGCAAGGGATCCGCTCCGATGTTAAGTCTGCGCCCCGCGGTGGGGCTGACAACAGTCCGAGGAGGCCTCCAGCTCCAGCGATGGTAGGCCGCAGAGCCCGGACAATGTGATCCGAAAATGGATCACATCACCGGGAAGGTAGGAACCTGAAAAAAAAGTTTCCCCCGATTCCCTCCCCACACACACACACACACCGAAAACAAACCGAAGTATATTAAAACAAACTTAAAAAACGCTAAAATTAACAAAAAGATGAAAAAATGAATAGACTGCCAGCAGGGCTGCCATCTCCCCGGTGCCCCTGGTGGTCTTTGAGATACATGTCCAAATCCAATGACAATAGCTGGAAATTTAAATTCAAGCATTTTTAGTTAGTTTAGTTTAATTTAGTTTCAAGATACAGTGCGGAAACAGGCACTGCGGCCCACTGGTTTAGCGCCGACAAGCGATCCCCATACATTAGTACTATCCGACACAGTAGGGACAATTTACAATTTTTACCAAAGCTGATTAACCTACATGCCTGTGCATCTTTGGTGTCTGGGAGGAAACCGGAGCACCCTGAGAAGGAACCAAACCGAGATCTCTGGTGTTGTAAGGCAGCAACTCTACCACTGTGCCACTGTTTCGCCCCGCACTTAAATAAAACCTTGAATTAACAAACGAAAGCTAATCCTCGCAATGATGAACATCAGTTTAGTTTATCATCACATGTGCCGAGGTACAGTGTAAAGCTTTTGTTGCGTGATATCCCATCAGCAGAAAGACATGACATGATTGCAATTGAGCCATTTACAGTGTATAGCTACATGATATGGGAATAACGTTTAGTGCAAGGTAATGCCAGCAAAGTTCGATCAAGGATTGTCCGAGGGTCACCAAAGAGGTAGATAGTAGTTCAGCACTGCTCTCTGGTTGTGGTAGGATGATTCGGTTGCCTGGTAACAGCTGGGAAGAAACATGTAATGAGTTGTAAAAGTTTATCAGGTTCACTAAGTTCCCTCAGAGAGGAAAATGTTCTGTGTTTACCAGGTCCAGATACATGTGACTACAAATGCCTTAATGTAGCAGATTCTTAACTGCCTCCTCAGCTGAAGGGAAGTGAGGGATGGACAATAAATGAAGCATTGCCAGCAAGGTCCATATCCATCAATGAATACAGTAAATGAAATGACCACTATTGAATAAGTGGCAACTTGGCTAGTGAAGGCCATATCCTCAAAAATGAATAAAATAAATGTTTAATGGTTTTGGCATTCATCAGGGCATCAATTTCCTTGAATATTTAAAGTAGTGAGAAATGTATATGTTAATTCACTGGTATAAAAGTTGAATATCACACATTTCCACTTAAATCCACAACCATGTACCACTTGGGAAACAGGCTTGCTGGGTGTTACATGTTGAACAGTGTTTGTTTAGGTTAGCAGTTCGGTTAATACAATTTCTAAAATATTTTTCATTTTCATTGCCATACAAAGTAATTAAGCTTAATCATCAGTCTCCTAATGTAATGTTGAAATGCACCCACACTAAATTAGATTTATATGTTCAGAACCACCTACTGCAAAACACAGCTGTGTTTGCTTCTTCGAACAACCAGTAACTTCATTAAGAGCGCACAAATGACTTTGTAATGAAAAAGGTTGCAGTTCATTCTGTGACCTCAGATTTACTGGATGGTATTAAGTTTCAAAGTGCAAAGATTAAATTTAACACACACACAGAATGGGCTGGAATAAAATTACATCTTGTGTATTTTTGATCTGCAATTCATCCAACAAGAAAGAAATAGCACTGCAAAATCTCATATAAATATCGTATAATTAAGTGCCAAGGCAACATTCAAAATGTATGCATATAAAGAATCAGTCTCGTTTGAAGGAATGACTTTACTGATATCAGTCAAATCCCTGGCAAACATGTCTATTTGATTACAAATGTAAACTGTTCTTGGGCAGAGCACGCAGTGGAAACCAATATATTTCAGTCTACTGTAGAAAATAACTTATTTTCCAGTTCTTTTTGCATCTCAATTATATTAATATCTTTATCCTTCCTTCAGGCAACTGTTGACTTCAGTTGTGCAGTCCTTTAATGGAAAATGGCAACGAGGTTTCCCTGTCTAGCATGTCACTTCAGTTCAGTGTAATCTTTACAATGTGCTTGTAATTTTTCATCTTCACACTCATTCCCTGGGGCCTGAAAGTGTCTCATTTGTGTACTCACACAGGATTGTGGTCACATATTTGTGGTTAATGTAAAAATATCCCAAGGATGAACCTAATTAATTGATTGGTTTCAGCCAGTAAGCATAAAAAGAGAAAGGTAAGTGAGTTAATGGTCTTTCCTCACTTAATAAAATAAAGTCAGCATGAGGAAATGGAGGACTTGGGTGGTACGGTGGCAGAGCTGTAGCGTTGTTGCTTACAGCGCCAAAGACCCGGGTTCGATCCTGACTATGATGCTGTATGTACGGAGTTTGTACTTGCTCTCCGTGACCTACATGGGTTTTCTCCGAGATCTTCGGTATCCTCCCACACTCCAAAGACCACAGGTTTGTAGGTTAATTGGCTCGATTTACATGTAAACTATCTCTAGTGTGTGTAGGATAGCGTTAATGTGTGGGGATCGCTGGTCGGTGCGGACTCGGTGGGCCAAAGGGACTGTTTGCGCTTTGTATCTCTAAATTAAACTAAACTAAGTTTAGACCAAACAATTGTAGCATGTTGAGTGACATCAGAACATTCATTGGCAATGAATAGCCTTCATTTCAAAATTAATATGATCACAATTATATTTGAAAAGCTGAGAAAGCAATCTTAGTTACTCTCAGAAGGAGATACAAGGAACTGCAGAAGCTGGTTTAATTTAAAAAAAAACACACAACGTGCTGGAGTAACTCAGTGGTTCAGGCAGCATCTCTGGAGAACTTGGATAAGTGATGGTTCAGGTCGGAACCCTTCTTCAGACCATTTGAACATGTCCCCCATTCAAATGAAAACAGGAATTGTTTGAACAGGTGTATTCAAAAATGATTCTGTCGGGACTATGCTCCAAAAGTAAAAATACAACCAGTTCACCTCTCAACTAGTTTCTCTATGTCCCATTATAAAGATCATTTTAGTTCCCAGACCATTTACAACCCTTCCCAATGATAGTCTGGATCAATTATAATGGTCCGGGTTAGCTTTGGCCCACCCCGTACATACAGCAGGTTACATATTGCTTCTTATGGTGCCAGATGTTAATAGCAGCAAGGACTATCTGCCAGCTAACTTATCCTCTAATGGATGAGTTTGTGCCCTCTTTGTGCATCCTTTAAGTTCTATGCGGAGGCATCATGGAAGTGTGTCTTTTGTCAGTATGTATGCAGCAAGGTTCTAAGATATGCTGGACAGAGCTCAACACTTATATCAGGACAGAGGTCAGTGGTGAATGCTCCGCTGTTGACTGGGCCACACTGAAATCAAGTGTGAGGGGAATCGACCATCAACTCCTGACTCCAGTTTAAGAATAAGTGGTAGGCCATTTCGGACTCAGATGAGGAAAAATGTTTTCACCCAGAGAGTTGGGAATATGTGGATTTCTCTGCCACAGAAGAAAGTGGAGGCCAATTCACTGGATGTTTTCAAGAGATAGTTGGATATAGCTCTTAGGGCTAAAGGAATCAAGGGACATGGGAGAAAAAGCAGGAACTATGTTTCTATGACTACAGCAGTGAACAGCCCAGATGGCTTTAACCCTCACCTCAACTATTTCTTGCTGGTCAGCTGGCCTTTTGCAAGATAGAAGAGGAAGCTGCACCTGCAATCATTCTGCTCATGTATAATATGATCAGAGATTGGACAGCATGTAACAAAAACGTTTTCACAATGATGGGCAATGAGTGCGGCTGGTAGGAGAGGATTGGGAACCGGGGTCTGGCCTACCCTACCCTGCCCTCATGGTTGGCTGTGGGAGGGGCCCCCGGGGCACAAATGTGGACTGGTGAGGAAAGGGACGTCATGTCCAAGTAAGACATCGGCAGAAGGGCCTGGAACCTGCCTGGAATGGGCACCGCTCATAAGAACTGACGCGCAGACTTTGAAAATGGCGGCAAAACATGGCAGCTCTTGCATGCAGGGTCAGTAGAGTATTTCCGTACAGGTGCTAATCGAGGATCGAGGGCATGGCAATACTCTACTGGAATGGTTGTAAGAAAAATAATTTCAGTGAATTAGTACCACCATAATTAGACAATAATAAATAATTGATAACAAAAGCACCATTGAACCATTGATCCATTGATTATGCCTCTGCTCGTCTTATTTCCTTATCTGACACCTTCCTTATATTTTCAACTCTGGCCTTTGTCTGCCAATAAAATCCCCCTCACCTCTATCTACCTATCACTTCCCAGGCTCTGTTTGGTCCCCACCACTCATCCAGCTTTTTCCCCCATACTATAGTCAGCCTGATGATGCGTCCTGATCCAAAGCATCACCTATCCTACCTGATCTGGTGGGTTAGACTTTACTTTAGAGATATAGCATGCAAACAGGCTCTTTGACCCACTGACCTCACGTCGATTAGTGATCACCCCATACACTAGTACTATCCTACACACTAGGAATGAGTTACAATTTATAGAAGCCAATTAACCTTCAAACAGGTACATCTTTGGAGTGTGGGAGGAAACAGCAGCACCCAGAGAAAACCCACGTTGTCACAGCAAGAACGTACAAACTCCATCCATACAGCACCAGTAGTCAGGATCGAACCCAGGTCTCTAGTGCTGTAAAGTAGCAACTCTACCGCTGCGCCACTGTGAATCATGAAAAATGAATCAGTAGTGATAAATGCATCATCACCCAACTAAAACTGCCATAGATGGCTGTGGTGGCAAAGGCATTGGATATTTTTAAGATGGAGATTGATAGGTTCTTGATTATGAAGAGTACCAATGGTAATGGGGGGAAATGCAGGAGAATGGGGTTGAGAGGGGAAAATAGATCAGCTATGATTGATAGACTGACTGAATGGCCTAATTCTGCTCCAATGCCTATGCATTGTGGTGTGGTAATTTTATGTCAGCACTTATCACATTAAAAATACCAAAAGAATATTGAACACACCTATTCAACAGAGCAGTGCTGAACTACTATCTATCTCATTGGAGACCTTTGGACTATCTTTGATGGGACTATCTTTGATTGGACTTTACCAGACTTCATCTTGCACTTAAGGGTATTCATCCCTTTATCATGTATTTGTACACTGTGCATAGCTCGATTGTAATCAAGTATTGCCCTTCCGCTGACTGGTTAGCAAGCAGCAAAAGCTTTTCAGTGTACCTCGGTACACGTGACAATCAACTAAACTCAAACTGAAACTCAAACAGGTAAAGGGCCACTGTTACACTTTGAATTGGAGAGGTTTTGTTGAAGGGATGTTGTCTTAACAGAGTAAGTTAAGTTTCATAAATTAATTGATGTACATAATGAAATGCATTATGCATTATTTACGTTTGCTTTTCTTAAACTGTTTGTTCTCAATGATATTTATAAACCCTTGTACAACTGCTTGACCATTAAGGATTTTGGATAACTGCAATGGCTGATTTTTTTCTGTTCAGTTGCATCATTTCATTAACACAGCTTTACCACTTAAAAATGCAACATACACCAGAATCGGGATTTTAACCCGAAAAGACAATGTTTTTTTTCATGAACGATGAGATGATTGAAAAATAAATTTGTTATTAATGCCACCTCCAGTATGCTTATTGTTATCACTGTAATTTCCAGCATTAACATTTTCATTCTTATCATTATATCATTGTTCGAATTGATATTCTGATGGCATTGTGTCCATTATTTTCCTTCCCCCTTCCATTGCTATTTCTGGCAATGCTATCAGTCATCGTGAACATTGCGGAACTATTGTTTCCGCTGGTGAAATTACTTCTTTAACCTGGAAAGTAATTGGCGAAAATGTAATAAAATGATACTGCAAGGTATTTGGAAGCAACGATGTATGAAATCTACACTATACATTGGAAAGATTATTTTCACCTTGGCTGATAGTATCGCATTGAGTTCCATTAGCTTCAAAGAAGTTCAAATCCCAATTAAACTATTTCAATTTGCTGCAATGTGACAATGAAAATCATTTTCATCACAGTCAATCATATTAGATTGAAATTTACTGACTATAAATTTGGTCCCTGTTTACTTTGAAGGTGCTGCCTTCCTTCACAGATAGCGATGACTGGTTAATGAAACTGCTGTTTGAATAGATTCTTCAAGGCGGCCAATTAAACCTTAATCACATTTGATCAGGTCGCCTTGCCAACCCAAGGAAATATTGCTGCAATGACATAAGTATCAGTGATAAATCCTTCCAGCCAGCACATTACTCCTGGCCTTCTTATCTGTATGTGGCTTTTGTGTGATGAATTTGGGGTCTCTCTCTGAAGATTTATTTTATCTATGCAATCTATTTGCGTCCCACTGACCATTAGGGATAAGTCGGAAGGCATATTAGACAAACAACGAGGTGCAGGAGAAGAGCCCGCATATTCCAAATCAAACTTGTAAGAGGGACCGTCTAAACCGTTGATGTTCAGATCTGTCACGTGGAGACACTAAACTGGTAACCGACTGCACAAACTTTAATGTCCAACAAAACTTCACTGTTGTTTTATCAAATCAAGAATTTATACCTTATAGAGTCATAGAGTGATACAGAGTGGAAACAGGCCCTTCGGTCCTACTAGCCCACACCAGTCAACATGTCCCAGCTACACTAGGCCCACCTGCCCACATTTGGTCCATATCCCTCCAAACCTGTCCTATCCATGTACCTGGCTAACTGTTTCTTAACACAAAAAGCTGGAGTAACTCAGTGGGACAGGTTAGCATCTCTGGAGAGAAGGAATGGGTGACATTTTGGGTCGGGACATAGAAAATAGAAAAAACAGAGAAAATAGGTGCAGGAGGAGGCCATTTGGCCCTTCGAGCCTGCACCGCTTCGAGACCCTTCTTCAGGCTGAATGTTGGGATCGTCCCAGGCTCAATTACGTCCTCTGGCAGCTTGTTCCATACACCCAAGACCCTTTGGGTGAAAAAGTTACCCCTCAGATACCTATTAAATCTTTTCCCCTTCACATTAAAACTATGTTTTCTGGTCCTCGATTCACATACTCTGGGCAAGAGACTGTGCACCTATCCGATCTATTCCTCTCATGATTTTATACACCTCAATAAGATTACCCCCTCATCCTCCTACGCTCCAAGGAATAGAGTCCCAGCCAACTCAGCCTCTCCTTATAGCTCAGACCCTCTAGCCCTGGCTACATCCTTGCAAAACCTGTGTTAAATCTCCAGAGAGAAATCACAATCTCAACATGCTCCATTTTACTATCAATTCATTTCTTATCTGACATGTTGGACTTTGTTTTGTTGGGGGTGCAGGCAAATGTGGAAATTAAGTTGCACAAGGCAAGAGAAAGGAAATGAACTAAATAGTGCATCATTTTTGTGATATTTATTAATGGATGAATGTTGGCTAGGACTTCTTCAGTAAATTTTTGACCATTTTTATTGTCTACTTGACTGAGAAAGGGTATCAATTTACAACTCCTTTGAGGAGTCACTCCAACTTCCACCTCTCTCTTGTTCCCTCAATATGGTGCACGAGGGTCGCCCTGGATAACGAAGTGTTCCGACCTGAAGCATCACCCATCCCTTTTCTCCATAGATGCTGCCTGACCCGTTGAGTTACTGCAGCATTTTGTGTCTATCTGCACCCTGGATAACATCTATCTCTGCTCGCTTGTTTGTTTTTCCTGCTCTGTTTTTCGTTTTTCTGTAAGGTACCCGAAAATACAGCAATTAATAGAAATGAATACTCAGCAATACACTGATCAAGTGGGTGGTAACAATTCCATTTGACCAGCAATACTATAATCTAAAGAAAACGACGGGATATCATTACACAATTCAACTTTAAAGAGTTGAATTTTGCAAACAGCATTTCCACAGTTCAAACTGTATCGGAACATAATGTTCCATCAATATTTGAACATCTTTCGGGCATTTATTCCCACAATCTTCGGTCTCTTTCACACCCAGAAATTAATTCACCCCTGTTTTAGTTAAACGGGATGAGATTATCTGCTACAATGAAAGTTATTCCACACAAACCTGAGGGAAAAGCAGCCGACTGTCTCTTCAAACTGGCCAGGGCTATACTTGTGAACTCAGAGACATCTTAATTAAATAACATGACTCCGTTCATATAATCTTTTCTTTTTTATCATCGTTATAACATTGTTAAAGATCTCCTCATTTATACTGACTCAGTCCATACTCATTCATTAGTTCCAAATCTTTGAATGGTGTTATATTAAATGTTGGTCATCCCTTTGCTTGCCAGGGTCTGATGGACACTAATGATTGGCCATTATGCTGTTATATACACACAGTTCAGTTGGTTGCTGGTTTTAGACAAAGGGATGCAGTAAACAGTTGGGAATCTGTGAATAGCAGGAACGATAAATTAATGTGAATTTGATGTAGTGAGCCCACTGCCAGTGGGTGTATGATTGGCAGCACTAAAGCTTACTCAAGGCTACCTGTCTGGATTAGAGGAATAGATGGCCTCTCTGAAATGGAGATGCATCACAAACAAATCAGAGACTAAGAGCAACAATGAAAATTATCACTCTCATTTTAAGGTCAATGAACATATGGGCTTTGTGTCTGCATCAGTCCAACAAAAAGAGCCATGCTCTGAAGGCCTAATGATTCAAGTCACAAGCAATAAGATTAGGTTCATAAAACTTCCAGTAACCTTTGTAACAATAAAAATAGTTTTAGATAGCTTAAAGGTTGCTTGTTTTACAAGGTACTGATCAATCAATACTTTCTCAATGTAGCTGTACTGTAAAGAATGACTCTCAAGAAAGGGTAGTTTTCAAAGAAACTGCAGATGATTGGCATCCCAATATGTTGAGATACCTGCAATAACATTTACAGAGGTAAGCTCACTGAGACTACTCTCTCCAAAGGACTGCTTCTTACGTAGACTGCCATAGATTTGCATCACTGCGCATTAGATAAAGGTGAAGTGTTTGTCAAAATTCCATTAATTCCGCACTCCAAATGAGACAAAAGAATGATTGTGGTATGGGTTTCTTTCAACAAGCTCACAACTGCTG
Organism: Leucoraja erinaceus; assembly: GCF_028641065.1. Classification (NCBI taxonomy): domain Eukaryota; kingdom Metazoa; phylum Chordata; class Chondrichthyes; order Rajiformes; family Rajidae; genus Leucoraja; species Leucoraja erinaceus. The sequence goes on along the minus strand of NC_073386.1, from coordinate 14,052,537 downwards.
AATAAATCCACCTCAACTCATCACTCAACAGCTCAGGCTCAACCTTTAGTTGAATAACGTTTGGAATTTACAAAGATACTCAATGTCTACAATAGAATGCGTTGAGAGCCAAAACCTTTCAAAAGGAAGATAGGTCTGTGATTTGATATTGGCAAGACAAATACAATAGAGATGTTTAAGAGGGTTTTTAATAAGCACATGGATATGCAGATAATATATACTGAACTTGTTTTTTTTTGTATATTACCGGTTTTAGTGCTATGGTTACATATCTGTATGTGCTGTAAGTAAGAATGTCATTGTTCTGTTGTGGAACATATGACAATAAAACACTCTTGATTCTTGATATGAATTATATGCTGGCATATCATGGCATCATGTTCGGCACAGGAATTGTAGGCCAAAGGGCCTGTTCCTGTGCTTTACTTTTCCATGTTCTATGATGTTTGAAATTACAAATTCCAAAGCTATGAATAAACCAATACCTGATGGATCATGATATGGAATATATTTAGGCTGGATTTTGCTGTATGCAACCCATTAACCAAATTCATCATGTGTGGGAAGGAACTGCAGATGCTGGTTTACACTGAGGATAGACACAAAATGCTGGAGTAACTCAGCGGGTCAGGCAGCATCTCTGGAGAAAAGGAATAGGTGACATTTCGGGTCAAGACCCTTCTGCAGATTGAGAGTCAGCGGAGAGGGAAAGTAGAGATATGAAAATGTAAGAAGGAAGTGCAGATGCTGGTTTAAACTGAAGATAGACACAAAATGCTGGAGTAACTCAACGGGACAGGCAGCATCTCTGGAGAGACGGATTGGGTGACGTTTCGATTCTGAAGAAGGGTCTCGACCTGAAACGCCATCCATTCCTTCTGTCCAGAGACGTTGGAGTCCCGCTGAGTTACTCCAATCTTTTGTGTCTATCTTAGAGATATGAAAAGGTACAGTACAAATCAGAGCAGTGAAAGAGCATGTAGCATGACTCCTGTAGGAGGGATGAGGAGAACTTTTTCAAAGTAGGCATACCTTGAGGAGATTTTGCAGTGTAGCTGACAAAATGTGTAGGAAGGAACTGCAGAAGGTGGAGGGAATGGATAGGCTACGTTCTGGGTTTGGACTCATCTTCAGACTGATTGTGGTAGGTGCAAAAAGAGCTGAAAAAGTGAGGTAAACGCGAGACAAATCCTGACAGGTGATAGGTGGATACAGGTGGTCGGGCAGAGAGGTGGAGTAAGTGACAAGGGCTATTGATGAAAAGAAGGCAAAAGGATGTCAGATGAGGAGAGGAGTGAGATATAAAGCCAGAGAGATACAGGTGTGAAAAGTGGTAGGGCTTTATGGGGGCATGGGTGGTAAAAAGGGGTGGGATAGTGGGAGAAACGGGTGCATACCAGGGCTTGAATGCCTCAATTCCAAGTTTCCCATTGGAGTTGTCAACTCCAGCCAAAGAGATACAACTATCTGTGACTTCCCCTCTCATCTCAACCCCTCCCAATGCGTTGAAATATAACAGGACTTTCTCGAAAAAACTCTTTAAAATATTTAGAGAAACTGGGTGCACATATTTCCGAGCATCCATTTTATATTAGTTTGTTGACCCAACAGTGTTGATTCTGTTTTAGATGCAGCCTGACCTACTGAATGTTTATATTTCATATTTAATTTTCTATAACAAATGTAGCCTTCTTCTGTATGTAACTTTTGCTTTAATATTTTATTAGTTCATGATTAAATTCTCATTTGGCAAATAAATTCCCCAGTGGTTTGGAAAGAGTTAAGAAAAACAAGCACTGAAAGCAAAATGCATGGTAAAAATACTCAGAGATTGTAATTTCATTTCCTTGACAGTAAATAATTTTTTTCAGGAAATTGGTCATTAATTTAAGAGACTATGCTATTTCTTTCGTCACATTCAACTGCGTTTGTTTTTTTTAAACAATTTATAAGGAGATAAATCATTAAATCGGAATGGCTTAGGAGTATATAATATTGTGATCAACAACATGTTCTACAGAGGATATCCAAGACATGGAAGATTATTGATTTTTCACATGCTTATTTATAAAAGGAACATTCCAAATTGGTACTGTTCAGATTCATCATAAGCATAAATTCCCACCAGATTTCGTATGAACAATGGTCATTTTTCTTTTGCCTGTTCTCTTGGTTTATTACATATCTTGTGCAGCAATAATTTGTTATATATTGGGAGGAATCTTTAATAAAAGCTTTTAAAAACAAAAATATTATTCATCAAAATCTTAAGGATTTTGTCAATAAATAAACACATCTAATAGCGGCGAGGACAGACCTTATCTTGTGCTGCCGAGATTATGCACTGAATTTCCTAAAATCTCAAAAGTAAGTGTTTCATTTGATTGCTTAACGCAAACACCATAAATCAGCATGCTTCAAATAATATTGTGATCTAATGCTGCTCGAGCAATCTCACAAAGCTCGGGGTAAATTCTGGAAACCAACTTTAAAATTCTATTTAACTAAATAGGTGTTTACTTCATGTATGGCCAGAAGGTCCCATCATTAATATATTATCGAGACTGAAAACCATTCTATCTCAAATCCATTATAGTCATATCTAAGCAAATACTCATTGAGAATATAATCATGGCTGTTTGATTTCGGCTCGCTGAAGAAATAGTTTTTAAAGATTTATTTTCAATTGGGGTTTAAAAGCTAAATTATTTTTTTTTAAATTGCAGACTTCGACTATATTCATCTATTGGTAATCTTACAGCATTGCTATTCTAATACCCAATGGAACAGATTCCTAGGTGGTGAATGTTTGATCCCAACTTGGTATTCAGGGGAGATATTCTGCTCCACAGAGATGGAGGGCATCCATTCAACAAGCAGGAGGAGGTGGTTTGAAAGTAAGACTGAAAGATCTCAGATTTTGTGACCTCAGGACCTCCTAAAGTACTTTTCAACCAACACACTTTTTGAAGTAGCTATTGCAATGCAGGAAACGTGACGATTAGTGTGCAGACAGTCACTGTCCTCAAACAGCAGTAACCACTTTGCCTACATTTTAAATTGCTTGAAGAATAAATACGAACCAGGATACCAAGAAGAGCTTAGTTTAGTTTAGTTTAGTTTAGAGCTACAGCATAGAAACAGGCCGTTCGACCCACCGAGTCCGTGCCGACCTGTACACAAGCACTATCCTACACACTAGGGACAATTTACTATTTTTATTGAAGCCAATTAACCTACAAATTTGTACGTCTTTGGAGTGTGGGAGGAAACCAGAGAACCCAGGGAAAACCCACGCAGGTCACGGGGAGAACGTACAAACTCCCTACAGACAGCACCCGTCGTTAGGATCGAACCTGAGTCTCTGGCGCTGTAAGGAGGCAACTCCACTGCTGCACTACCATACCGCCATTTGGAGAGCTCTCCTGCCTCTTCCTAAAATAATGCTATGGGTGCCTTTATGGAAGGGCAAATGAGACCCCATTTTAAACTAACCCAAAAGATAACTTGATCATCGACCTACGGTATCTTTAAATCAGAATACAATACAGGGGGGAAATTATTACTTTTTTAAACAACTTTCATTTCAGACTTTGCAAGTTCTTAATTGAGCTATTTCAGATTGTTTTAATCCGCTTTCAACTTTTGGTTTAGACGCAGTTTAACAAAACACAAATGAAACTTCTAATCCTCCAACTTTCAATTTTGGATACAGAAATATTTGCCATTGAATTATATTGTACAAGACCATTAAAAAAATATATATCAGTCTTTCCCATTACAAACTTTTACCTCATGCAATGCAGTTGAATATGTCATTTGGATAGCTGGTACTCTTAGCACATTATTTTCTGGTTACACATAGCCGGTTATTATAGAGTTCTGCTATCCTACATGTGGTTTTTGACATAAACAGCCAATTATGCTGTGCAGTCATGAGGAATGTACTCTGATGGAGAATAGCAACCCTGTACATCCACAATAATAATAAAAGGCCAGAATAAAACAATGGTGTAATTCAGCTGGAAGGGCTGCAATTGTGTCTGTCTTCTTGGTTGTGTGTTGAATTAATTCTGATTGATTAAAAAAATCTTTATTTTTTACATTAAGAGTTTAATGTCAAAGCCAAAACCTAATTCATTTACTAGGATGATTCACGATAAACATCACAACTTTAGACAACTCCCACTTTCTGGTTCTGGCCGTTTCAGCTGGGCAGGTTGCACAAACCTGCTATGAGCAACACATAACACAGACAGAGAACCATAATCAGTCTCCAAATGCTCAACTATCCCATTTAATTCAGTCCCACCCTCTCATTAGGGTTGCAAACTGTCCCTTACTAGCCGGGACATCAGATTCAGATTCAATTTAATTGTCATTGTCAGTGTACAGTACAGAGACAACGAAATGCATTTAGCATCTCCCTTGAAGAGCGACATAAGCAGGTAAGGGGACATCCCGTATAGGACAAGGGGTCCAGGACAAGGGGTCACAGCTTAAGGATAAGGGGGAAATCCTTTAAGACCGAGATGAGAAAAACATTTTTCACACAGAGAGTGGTGAATCTCTGGAACTCTGGAACTCTCTACCACAGAGGGTAGTTGAGGCCAGTTCATTGGCTATATTTAAGAGGGAGTTAGATGTGGCCCTTGTAGCTAAAGGGATCAGGGGGTATGGAGAGAAGGCAGGTACGGGATACTGAGTTGGATGATCAGCCATGATCAGATTGAATGGCGGTGCAGGCTCGAAGGGCCGAATGGCCTACTCCTGCACCTATTTTCTATGTATCTATGTATCTATGTATATTGGGCTAAATTGGTTTGTCCCATACGGGACCGCCCTTGTCCCGTATTTGACTGCTCCTACTCAGGTGGAGGAGACTGTTGGGTCAGAGCGCCGCGCCTGGCCTCGCCTCGCCCATCCCGACATAGTGCAGCCCATGGAGTGCAGCAGCAGCGCCTCGCCCATGGCCCAGTCGGACGGCAGCCTGGCCAGCTGTCCGACCTTCAGACCCTCGCTTACCGCCCACACCACCACCCCTCCTTCTCATGGCCGATCATCGGTTCATGAGTTGGATGGGGTGCCGGAATATGCGTGCGACATCACTCAGCCTGGGCCAAAACTCCTCAGCTGGCCCGCTGGCTGGGCTTTGTGTGCAGTCCAGCACCTGGGCAAACTCATCATTCACCCAGCCACGGCTGAGTCAGTCAACGAATTGCTGTTGGGAATTTGTCCCATATTTTGACCTTTTGTCCCTTATTTGGGAGTGAGGAAGTTGGCAACCCTACCTATCATAGATATCGCCTTTGTTTGCTTTATTCCACTGACCACATGCCCTGCAAATAAAAATGATCATCTTTCTCTCTCTCCCCAGCTCTGGTGAGGGATTTGGGCCTGAAATGGTCATTCTGTTTTTCTTTCCACATATGTTGTCTTAGCTTCTGAATTTTATGTTTTATTTTAGATTGCCTGCATATGCAACTTTTAAAGTGCATAAATGCACAATTAAACTGAACATAATGTAAATGGAGTGGCAAACATTTAGGACGGCAGAGAATTCCAAACACCAAGTGCTTCATTGTTAACCTCCATATCATCTGTGATATTTATCTTTTAGATTAAATTTCAGGGTCAAACAAATGATCACCAGATCATGTTTTAACTGATGTCAGGATCATACATTTCCATGTTGTAATTACACTTTTTGAAATCCTGCACTTCTGATCGTCTTGCAGTGAGCAGGTTGCTAAAACACTATGGCTGAGCAGCCCACAGTTAACCAAATAAATGCTGTAGGTCAAGTATTGGATGATTTTGCCCATGGTTCAGATACAGCCTGAATCCAGGCTTTAAGCTTATAGAACACAGTAATCATGAATGTATTGCAAGAGTCTCTGAACTTCAGTACGGACAGAGTTGAACTGTAGATAGACACAAAATGCTGGAGTAAATCAGTGGGACAAGCGGGTTGTATGGAGAGAAGGAATGAGTGACGTTTTGGGTCGAAACTCTTCTTCAGCCAGAGTTTCTTGGTGAAACTAGGTGATCTTGGTGATCAGCCCATGCTTATGTCATGGACTTTACATGAATGATTGATAAAGCACTTTTTTATGGCGAAGAGCGATGACATTGGGTAAGTATGTTGGGTTGTATAAGACATTGGTGAAGTAACATTTAGAGTATTGTGTAATGGAAAGACGTTGTCAAGCTGGAAGGGTGCAGAGTAGATTTACGAGGACTCAAGGGCTTGGACTCCAGGGAGAGGTTGGGCAGGCTAGGACTTTATTCCTTGGAGCACAGAAGGGTGAGGGGTGATCTTATAGAGGTGTACAAGGTCATGACATGAATAGATAGGGTAATTGCACAGTCTTTTGTCCAGAGTAAGTTTCTTTGAGAACCAGAGGACATAGGTTTAAGGTAACATTGAAACATAGAAACATAGAAAATAGGTGCAGGAGGAGGCCATTCGGCCCTTCGAGCCAGCACCGCCATTCATTGTGATCATTGCTGATCGTCCCATATCAATAACCCGTGCCTGCCTTTTCCCCATATCCCTTGACTCCACTAGCCCCTAGACCTCTATCTACAGTATCTAAGGGGGGAAAGTATCCCTTGACTCCACTAGCCCCTAGACCTCTATCTACAGTATCTAAGGGGGGAAAGACTTGATAGGTACCTGAAGGGTGATGTTTTTACATGAAGGATGGTGGGTATATGGAACGAGCTGCCTGAGGAGATATTTGAGGCAGGTACTATCATTACGTTTAAGAGACATTTGGACACGTACATGAATAGGATAGGTTTATAGGGATATGGGCCAAGCACAGGCAGGTGGGACTAGTGCAGATAGGACACATTGGTCGGCATGGGCAAGTTGAGCCGAAGGACCTGTTTCCATGCTCTATGACTCTAAATGATCACAAAATATACTCATTGTTAGTGCACTGCAACTTGAAGACATTCAGCCTATGAATGCTGGCTGGCTTTGTGAGGCAATGCCTCATTTAGATCCTGTCGATGGTGGGGAGGTCAGTACCTGTGATGGATTGCCAGAGGCATAAACAATTCTTCCAGTTGAAGCAATCAAGAGAGTCAAGAGTCAAGAGAGTCAAGAGTCAAGAGTCAAGAGTCAAGAGTCAATTTAATTGTCATTTGGACCCCTAGAGGTCCAAACGAAATGCCGTTTCTGCAGCCATACATTACACACAAATAGACCCAGACACAACATAATTACAATTTTACATAAACATCCATCACATAGCTGTGATGGAAGGCCAAAAAAAAAACTTATCTCTCCACTGCACTCTCCCCCCCCCCCCGATGTCAGAGTCAAAGTCAAAGCCCCCGGCTGGCGATGGCGATTGTCCCGCGGCCATTGAAGCCACGCCGGGTGGTGCGAGGTCGCACACCGGGTCTTGTTGTTGGAGCCCCCGGTGTGCGCTCGCAAGTACCCGCGGCCATTCCAGCCGCGCGGGGCAACGGTGCTAAGCCCCGGTCCAGGAGCTCTTCGACCCCGCAACACGGGCGGGAGAATTCTCCGTTGCAGGAGCCCCGAAAAGCGGTCTCTCTCCAGGGAGCCGCGGGCTCCCGGCGCCGCTGTCCGCAGACCCGCAGCAGCAGCCCCCGACTCAGCAGCGGCATCGGCAGCAGCAGCAGCAGCAGCAGCAGCGTTCCTCCACCGCTCCGGTCTCGGCCAGCTCCGCGATGGCAAAGGTGAGTCGGCACCTGAGTCCCCGGCTTCTTCCTGTTGGAGGCCGCTCCTCGTTGCGGCCTCAACGACAACGGAACCCGACGAGAAAAAGGTCGGGTCTCCAGTGCAGGGAGAGATTTAAAAAGTTTCCCCCCCCCTCCCACCCCACCCCCACCCCCCCACACACACACACCCCAACAAAAAATAACAAAAACTACATTAAAACACAGACAGAAAATAATAAAAACGCGTACAATGAATCACTTGCAGTTCCTCTGGTCTGGTCTATTGCTTATTGGCTTTCGCAACGTGGTCTTTTCCTCACTGGAAAAGCAAACACAAATTGGGTGATAGCTTTGCAAAACCCTTCCTTTCAATCTATAAGAATGGTACAGCAGGCAGTGAAGAAAGCTAAGGGCATGTCGGCCTTCATAACAAGAGGATTTGAATATAGGAGTAAAGAGGTCCTTCTGCAGTTGTACAGAGCCCTGGTAAGACCGCATCTGGAGTATTGTGTACAGTTTTGGTCTCCTAATTTGAGAAGGACAACCTTGCTATTGAGGCAGTAGGTTCACAAGGTTAATCCCCAGGATGGCAGGACTGTAATATGAGGAAAGATTGGAAATACTGGGCTTGGATTCACTTAGAAGCATGAGAGGGGATCTTATAGAAACATATAAAATTATAAAAGGATTGGACAAGCTAGATGCAGGAAAAATGGTCCCAATGTTGGGGGAGTCCAGAACCAGGGGCCACAGTCTAAGAATAATGGGGAGGCCATTTACAGTAAAACTGAGATGAGAAAATACTTTTTCACCCAGAGATTTGAGAATTTGTGGAATTCTCTGCCACAGAAAACAATTCACTGGATGAATTTAAAAGAGAGTTAGATAGATAGAGCTCTTGGGGCTAGCAGAATAAATGAATATGGGAATAAGGCAAGCATGGGTTACTGATTGTGGATGATCAGCCGTGAACACAATGAATGGTGGTGCAGGCTCAAAGGGCCAAATGGCCTACTCCTGCACCTATTTTCTATGTTTCTATGTTTCTTGTATGATTCAAATAAGTTCTGATGAAAGCAGTTTTCCTCAATCCAAAATGTTGCTGGTCTTGCTGTATTTTCAGAAGCCTCTTCTACGTCAGTGCAGTATTTACAGAAAACTGTGCAATTTAGTGCACTCTCCAGCACTTCACACTTCCAGTATTATTTTTTGTCTGCCTAAATTTCTACTGGACAGATCAAGTGATTAAAAAAACATATTCTAAGCTCAAGATAGACACAAAAAGCTATAGTTTACTCTAGCTTTTGTGTCTATCTTTTGTTCAAACCTGCATCTGCAGTTTGGGGCAGTTGCGGGCAGTTGGGGGCGTGCGAGTTGGCTGCCCTGCCAGCAGCGTGTTCGTTATTTTGACTTTTTTGGGGTTTTTTAGTGTGTCCAAATGTTTGTTTTGGTGTCTCTGGGTGTGTCTTACGTGGGGCGGTGGTGGGGGGGGGAAAGGGGGAAAACGTTTTTTCAGTCGCCTCCTCGATGGAGGGGCGACTTTTCCCATGTCGCTTCACCGCCTCCCCTTGCTGCCTTACGGCTTAGATTGGAGCGGCCTTTCCCGGAGTCGGGCCCAGAGCTTCAGCAGTGGGCGCAGCGTGGACTTTTCCATCGCGGAGCGGGGACGAACCCTTGCCGGGTGTCGCCAGAAAGGAGTACTCCGATCTCTGGCCTGGTGACTTTGACATCATGGGGCTGTGGTCTGCGGAACTTCTAGCCAAGGGCATGACATGGACTTACCATCTGGGATCCCTTTCCGGGGATTGCCAGAGAAGAGCTCACAACTGCCGACTGCAGCCTATAACATCCTGAAGCCGCACTCCTGTAGGAAATTGACCGATTCGTGTATTCCAAGCCGCGGAGTGTGTTCGACCATCCCGACGAGAGGGCCTGTACATCCGACCGTCCGTAGCGTAGACTACAGAGGGTTTATGGCCCCGACCACTGATGAACAAAAGGAGGAGGACTGACTGAACTTTGTTGCCTTCCAGCACAGTGAAGAATGCTGTGGTGGATGTTTGGTGTTAAATTCTATTGTGTGTTCTTTTTGTCAAGTGTATCACTGCATGGCAAATTCATTTCACTGTACCTTAGTTGGTGCATGTGATGAATACATTTTACTTTGACTTTGACAGTTCCTTCCTACACATTTACTAAACTCAGATTGCATCAGCATATTACATTCTTCAGCCTCTTATGAGTCACGGATCCATATCAGGGAAATTCCCTGCCCCCTCCCTGCGTTCCCTGTAACGTAAAACATGGTAAAGTTTTCTAAACCCGTTCACTTTGTTCCCATTCCACATACACGCTGCCTATCCTGCTGGGCATTTGAAGCATTTCCTAGTTTTGTTTCTCAAAATCAGCTCTCTTGTCACAAATGCCTACGTACTTCACAAAGGAACATGCTGCACTAACCTGATTTGGTCAAACTGCCCAATTTTGAGTACAGTTTGTTTCTGGTTTTCTAATTTCTCCCTAATGTACATCTCTGGGCCAATATCTCTGGTCTACTGTGGTGGGGCTCCTGATACTGTAACCAACTGTTCAAAACATATGTTGTTTGAGAACAAGATCTTTGTAATTTTTGTCATGATGGGAAATAATACTTCTTCATTTAATAAATGTCAAGACTAATTAAGAACATCGCTGTGCAGGATTAAATGCTATATTAATTCGAATTAAATTGCAGTGCCTTTTTCCATTTTTTATTTGGTTTAGCATAATTTAGAGGTACAGTGCGGAAACAGGCCCTTCGGCTCACCGAGTCTGCGCTGACCCGCATTCCCAGCACGCTAACACTGCACCACACACTAGGGACAATTTACCATTTTACCATTTTACCAAAGCCAATTAACCTTCAAACCTGTACATCTTTGGAGTGTGAGAGAAAACTGGAGCTCGTAGAAAAACACAGGTCATGTGGAGAAGGTGCAAACTCCGTACAGACACCACCCATAGTCAGGATCAAACCCGGGTCTCCGGCGCTGTGAGGCAGCAACTCCACTGATAAAATAAAAAAAATATTCTTGTAATCAGTCCTGTCCAGGATATTCCAGAGTTCATTATAGTTGGCCGGTTACATTTGACACAACGTCATAGTTTGACAGCTAAAGCTTGAGAGAGACAGACAACACAGAAGCAGGCTCTTTACCAACATGTTCTTGCTGACCATTAAGTACTCATCTACACAAATCTCATTTACCAGTAATTGGTCCACTGCTTTGGCAAGTTAAGGGCATGTCTAAACGCTTCTTAAATGTTGTCAAGGTATCAATTTTCATTCACCTATAGAATCCGAAACACATTGCCTGACAAGGTGATTCACCTTCTCAGGCAATGTGTTTCGGATTCCATCCATTATCTGGGTGGAAAATTTCCCCTTTGCATTCCCCTCTAAATCTCTTACCACTCACACTAATCCAATGCATTGACAAATGCGGGTGCCAATCTGCGCATTTGGAGATCCCATGAAGAGTACTTCAGCAAATCACTGATTAAAAATCTCTACAATGTACAAGCTAGGATGAAGGAGATACATAAACCTGTGGTATTTCTAGTTAAAGAATGCACTATCGCACAAACGTCACCTGTGCACATTAAAACAGGTATATGTGCAGTTGGGTGACCCTTGTATGCCCACCAAACTTATTATGCCAGAGTCCGATCCAACTTTCTATACCAGCCTGCTGCTACCCTCAGCCTGGGGATAGAATATATGGATTAAAAAACACACACACACAAAGTGCTGGAGTAATTCAACAGGTCAGGCAGTATCTCAGGCAGACATGTACAGATGACATCTTAGGTCGGGACTCCCCTTCATTCTCAAGAAGGGTCTGAAGGAAGGGCCTGACCAGAAATGTCACCTGTCCATGTCCTTTAGACAATAGACAATAGACAATAGGTGCAGGAGAAGGCCATTTTGCCCTTCGAGCCAGCACCGCCATTCAATGTGATCATGGCTGATCATCCCCAATCAGTACCCCGTTCCTGCCTTCTCCCCATATCCCCTGACTGCTATCGTTAAGAACCCTATCTAGCTCTCTCTTGAAAGTATCCAGAGAACTGACCTCCACCGCCCTCTGAGGCAGAGAATTCCACAGACTCACAAATCTCTGTGTGAAAAAAATGTTCCTCGTCTCCGTTCTAAATGGCTTACCCCTTATTCTTAAACTGTGGCCCCTGGTTCTGGACTCTCCCAACATCGGGAACATGTTTCCTGCCTCTAGCATGTCCAAACCCTTAATAACCTTATATGTTTCAATAAGATATCCTCTCTTCCTTCTAAACCCCAGAGCATACAAGCCCAGCCGCTCCATTCTCTCAGCATATGACAGTCCCGCCATCCCAGGAATTAACCTTGTAAACCTACGCTGCACTCCCTCAATAACAAGAATGTCCTTCCTCAAATTAGGGCACCAAAACTGCACACAATACTCCAGGTGTGGTCTCACTAGGGCCCTATACAACTGCAGAAGGACCACTTTGCTCCTATACTCAACTCCTCCTGTTCTGAAGGCCAACATGTCATTCGCTGCCTGACCCATTGTGTTACTCCAGCACTTTGTTTGTTTTTCTTTGTAAACTAGCATCTGCAGTTCCTTGTGTCTCCATGAATATGGATGTTTGATGTAAGAAAGCATGCTGAGTGTAAACAGAGTCTCTGGCCCTTTAAGACCCAAAGAGTAATGCTTTTAGTGGTCACGTAAAGAAGTAGAAACAAAGAACTGCAGACGCTGGTTAATACACAAAAGGACACAAAGTGCTGGAGTGACTTAGCAGGTCAGGTGGCAGCTCTGGAGAACATGGATAGGTGACGTTTTGGGTCAAAACTGAGTCTGAAGAAGGGTCTCAACCCAAAATGTCACCTCCCCATGTTCTGCATAATCTACCTGACCTGCTGGGTTACTCCAGCACCTTGTGTCCTTCTAGACAGAATAAAGCTACACCTTCAACCTTCAGAGCAGGGGTATTATGCTCCAATTTATTTTGGTGTGAATAGTTGGAACAGTGCAGCACAAGAACAGGCCCTTCAGCCCATATTGATGCTGCTGACCAAAAAGCAGATTGAAACTAATCCCATCTTCATGCACAAGGCCTATATGCAGTTACAAATTTTAACCAATAAACGAGAATAACTGTGTAAGAGGGAACTGCAAGGTTCGATAAAACCAAAGATGCTGGAGTAACTCAGCATGACAGGCAGCTTCTCTGGAGAGAAGGAATGGGTGATGTCACCATTTCCTTCTCTCTAGAGATGCTGCCTGTCCCGCTGTGTTACTCCAGCATTTTGTGTCTATGCACAAGAATAACTTCCTTATTCCTCTTTGATTTACGTCATAATATCTCTTAAGTTAATGTGAATGTGCAAACAGGACTATTAATGCAACAATGACCAGGCAGCAGGATTGTTATCACTTTTGCACTAATGTGCCAGCCTAGATTATTTTTTGCTTGGCCCCTTGACTTCAGCACACAATTTACAGCCTCAGAAGCAAACTTGCTGCAAACCTGACAACTTGCAGTCAGTATAGCATTCTAAACAATTATATTGATAAGACTACATTAGTTTTGTTAGAGGTGTCAGAATGACATGGAAAGTACAGTGTGATCATTCCATCACACTGACATCAGTGATATCAGAGTGTTATTATGTTTCTTTTTTCTGTCTCTGGTAAGTATGTTCAGCATTTTAACAAATTCCACATGATAATTTACAGAATAGGAATGAGTGGCAAGCATTTTTAATATATTAGATTTCTATGATTGTAATTAAAAGAAGCCCATCTCCCAAACTGACAGTGTCACCAATAAAAGCTGCAAAATAAACAGTGTGCTGAAAGACCAAGGAAAATATCGTAATACAAGATATTCTTACTTTATGCTTTCAGGTTTTCACATGCGCTTCATGTTGGTCCATGCAAACACATATGCCAAATTCTGTTGGAAATGTCATTGGGAATAACTGTTCTGAACTGTTCGCTGAGACTACTGTGTGGCATTTACTCTCCTATTCAGATGTGCCGCTGATGAGGCCAAACACTAGATTATTCCACCGAAGATAGCTTCAAAATGCTGAAGTAACTCAGTGGGACGGGTAGCATCTCTGGGGAGACGGAATGGGTGACGATTCGAGTCGAGACCCTTCACGAGACAGTCAGGGGAGAGCAGAAAACTTAAGATATAGAAGGGTAAGGTGTGAAAACGACAGATACATAGGTTATTCCACAGCTGTTAGCTTATATACACTGTTCTCCTCCACTATCGCCTTCCTTCAGCCCCCCCCCCCCCCCCCTTTGATGTAGAAAGGACCTGTGACAGTCAACTTCCAAGTTTAATGATGGAATACCCTGGCTGATTCAAATATATGAATAGACTGGTTTGAAGATGAAAAGGAGAAGACAAATATACAAGATATTAAGAGCACGAGTAGTCCACCTAGACCCTCAAACCTGCCCATCCATTCAGTCTGATCAGAGCTTACCTGATATAGTCCTCATCTCCTCAGCTGTGAATCCTATGTAGTCAATGTCCCGATCATTCCAAAGCTTATTTGCTTTTTCCAGTGATCGAGCCACCACATCTCTCTGTGATAGAGACTTCCTGAGATACACCAGACTCCGTGAAAAGAAGTTCCGACACACTTCAGCTTTAAATGACTCTCTCTCACCTCCTACCAATGTATTACTATTGATATTGTGTAAGAAGGAACTGCAGACGCAGGGCAGTCACGGTGGCGGTCACGGTGGTGCAGCGGTAGAGTTGCTGCCTTACAGCGAATGTAGTGCTGGAGACGTGGGTTCAATCCCGACTGCGGGTGTTGTCTGTACGGAGTTTGTGCTTCCTCCCCGTGACCTGGGCGGGTTTTCTCCAGGATCTTCCTCCCACACTCCAAAGACGTACAGGTTTGGAGATTAATTGGCTTGGCAAATGTAAAAATTGTCCCTAGTGGGTGTAGGACGGTGTTAATGAGCAGGATCACTGGTCGGCACGGACCCGGTGGGCCGAATGGCCTGTTTCCACGCTGTATCTCTGAACTAAACTAAACTAAAATATGCTGGTTTAAACCAAAGATAGACACAAAAAGCTGGAGTAACTCAGTTGGACAGGCAGCACCTCTGGAGAGAAGGAATGGGTGACATTTCCGGTCGAGACCCTTCTTATTGATATTGGTTTACATTCACATATAATGAGATAAGATGGAAAAAAACGTATTACAGTGAAAAACAATGCCTCCTCATTTGCATTCTCCCTGTAGCATGCTGGTTCCCAACCCCCAGCCATGGCCCAAAATTGGGCAACAATGGATTGAGACTGGGCCACGCGTGGTTGAAATTTTTTTATTTCTTGTTCTAATTCTGTTTTCAATTATTTAATTTGATTTTTATTTAATGCTTTAATTGACAACCTGCAAAGCCCAAATAAAATGTTTTGGAAAATCAAATCATTTCGACAGAGTTAGCAATTCATTTATCATGCTATCATAAACTATGGGCCGTAGGTCCAAATGTTTGACCAATTTTCAGCGATGGATGAAAAGGTTGGGAGCCACTGGGCAGCATGGTGGTGCAGCGGTAGAGTTGCTGCCTTACAGCACCAGAGACCCAGGTTCAAACCTGACCACAGGTGCTGTCTGTATGGAGTGCGTACGTTCCCCTTGTGACCACGTGGGCTTTCTCCGGGTGCTCAGGTTTTCTCCCACACTCCAAAGACATATAGGTTTGTAGGTTAGTTGGCTTTGGTTAGATTGTAAATTGTCCCTCATGTGTAGGATAGTGCTACTGTACTAGGATCATTGGCCAGCGCTGACTTGATGGGCCGAAGAGCCTGTC